>NC_141874.1:312271957-312574987 GCF_056163025.1 Triticum urartu | reverse complement strand
GCCTTTTGTTTGCTTTCGTTGCTTTTCCCTTTGGTTGTCGCTTTCCCCCGCTGGATTCAAGTTGGATTCGAATTTGAGATTTGCGTGTGTTAGGGGAAGGGGTGCTTAGTCTCGTTCGAGAAATTTCTCGCGTTTTGGTTACCACTTCGCCTCAGCTGCCTCCCCTCGTGAGCCCCTCGCGAGCCGGGTCAGGCCTAGCTCGCGCACAGCTCAGACTGCCGCCGCCGTGTCCTCTCAGGAGGGTGTTTTGCTACAGGTCCTACGGATCCAATCAGGGAACACTCGGGACACCACAACCTCCCACAGGCTGCCTCAGGGCCGGCACTGGACCAAGGTAAACTGGCCGACCAGCGCATCGCTTAAGCCAACCACTTGGCGCGGGCGCATGGGCAATGTAGCGACTACTTATATGATGAACACAAGTTTTACATAAGGGGCTCCCCCTCCCAAATGCTCTCACCGCCATCAGGCCAAAACCTGAGTTCTATTCATGCAGGGCAAGGAAGTAGGAACGATGCACAATCAGTCAGATAAATCCCCCAATGCGTCCTCAAGAGCACCACCCGAGCCGCTGCTGGCGCCGCCGGACTCGCCATCGCTGTCCGCGTCGCCGCCAGCGGCGTCAGGGCCGTGCGCCGCACCGCCCTCGTCGGCAGCCACGACCACGCCGTCGTTGTCTGAAGCGAAGGCCCTGATAAGAGCATCCACATTGTCTTCCACCCAGCGTGCCAGGTCGCCTCGGACGGCTTGGGGGACTGGGGCGATGGCGGCGTTGAAATCGAAGTGGGGATCCATGTGCTGGAGAAGGCTGAAGACGCGAGAAAAGGCATGCCCGAGAAGGGCGCGGCTCCTCTCCTCCAACAACTTGTCAGCCCTGACCGACCGAGCCTCCAGCTGCGTCACCACGTCAGTGAAGAACTGAAGATTGCCGGCGTAGTTGACTGCATGTGGCTCGCCAACAGCCGCCTCGCAGATGTTGCCCAAGGCTGTGTTGGCTCTCTCCCGAAGCGTGGAGAGCATGGGGCCGTGCTCATGCTCTAGGATCCGCCGCTGACGTATCTCATCCGCATTTTGGCGCGCGACGGCCTCAGCCTCCTCCACCCGCTGGCGAATAAGGAGCACCTCGGCCTGGGAAGTGGTTAACTCACCTTGCGCCACCTCAAGGGCGGCCCGGAAAGCATCAGCCTGCCGTGTCGCCCCCTCCAGCTTGGCCCTCAAGGCAGCAGTCCTGCCTTCAGCCTCGGCCCGGATCAACCCCAGCTTCTCCTTGAACTCGTGCTCGAGGTTCAAATGCGCCATCGCCACTCGATGTCCGACCTCCTCCAGTACGCGGGCTTCCTGTAAAGCGACATCATCCTCCGCCTGCGTCACCAAGCGCTCCCTCGTCTCCAGACGCTCGTACTCGCGGGTACGTTCGGCGGCTTCCAGCGTCAGCGCCTCCTCACGCTTCTGGAGCTCTGCTGAGTCACCAGAGGCCACCTTCATCGACGCGAGGGCTGCCTCGCGCAGCTCCACCTGCTCCTCCAGTGAGTGGCACCAGGCCAGGAGG
The DNA here is from genome assembly GCF_056163025.1 of Triticum urartu. Taxonomy (NCBI): domain Eukaryota; kingdom Viridiplantae; phylum Streptophyta; class Magnoliopsida; order Poales; family Poaceae; genus Triticum; species Triticum urartu. Next base: position 312,573,438 of record NC_141874.1, on the reverse strand, counting down.
TCCCGAGCCCGCTCCCCCGCCGCCGTTCGCCGCCGGTTAGCTTCCCGGGCCTCCTCAGCGGCCCAAGATCGAGCCTCCCGAGAGGCCACCAGTGACGCCTTGGCCTCTGCGTCGTCAAGATCACGCTGGCGGCGCGCAAAGGCGATGGCGCCCTCCAGCTCGCGCCTCTCCGCAGCCAGGCGCAGGCCCTCGGCCTCAAGGCCCGCGTCTTCATCAGCAAGCTCCTCACCAAGTAGGCTTACTGCGTCAGCCGCCCTTCGAAGGAATCCTTGGCGGAGAGCGCAACGCTCCCGAGCGCGCTCGAGCACGTCTTCCACGCCATCATCTGCCCCAAGCAAGCGCCGGGGGCCACAAATCAGCACGCCCCCTCCGGGCTGGGGGCTGGGGGTTGGCACCCTCGCGACGGTCGGGCATGCCGCGCCAGAAGCCCGGCCTGGGGCCAGCCCGTCCCCAGGTGAAGAGCGTAAGGAGCGCCTCAGCCAATCGCAGTCCACGGCCAGGCGGGATGCCCACGACAGGCTGGCTATGCCATGAGAAGGCCTGCGGAAGAGGATCGCAAGGTGCGCAGGGCCATGATGCGCCTCGGGACGGTCCGCCTCTTCGATCGCCCTCACCACAAGGGCTCTGCTGCTCGGGGCGCCTGAGGGCGATGGAGGGGGCGAAGCCAAGGGGGACGGCACCTCAGCCATCTCTGCGAGCTCGGCTGGAAGGGGCCTGCGGAGCAAGGGTCAATAAAAGCAAGAGAAGGATCGGGAGCTGGAAAAGGAGAAGGCTTACTCATCAGTGGCGAAGTACTTCCTACGCTTCAGCAGGCGACAAGGGTAATCGTCGCCCAGGGCCTTCCTTCTCTTCCGGAGGGCCTCAAAGTCCACGCGGAAGCGGCCCAAGAGTTGGGCGCAGGGATCAACCTACGACGAAGACGGAGCATCAAGGCGATCTGTGTCGGGGGCGCCTGCCTAATGCGCGCTGCCAATCGCCTCGCCAAGGAAAGCAGCCGGAGCCTCAGGGGCCTCAGTCGCAAGCGCTGAGAGCAGCAGCTCGTCGCCCTCAGCCTCAGCGGCACAGGCCCCGAGAGCCGCTCCCTCATGAGCATCGCCCGGCGCCGTCACCCCGCCGGGAGCCCCCTTGGCCTCTGGCGCCTCATGCCTCCCTGCTCCGCCGCTCGAGGAAGAGCCGCCTTGGCCGACTGGAAGGGCGGTCACCACCACTGGGTTCTCGCGAGGCCCCTAGAGGCCGGCGGGGCATGGCCCCCACTCATCAAAGATAGGCATCTGCTTCACAAAATCGCCCCTACTCTGGCAGAGGTACAGCAAGGCCCCTCCCTGCGGGATGCTGCCATGGTTGGGGTCCCAGTCAGGCTCAAGAGCGCTGTCCTCAGCACTTCAGGAGTCAAGTCCTCTTCCTGGAGCCTCATACGATCATCGCGCCCCCTGAAGGTCCACATCCGGCTGGAGTAGCGTTGGAGAGGAGCAACGCGGCGACCTCAAGAACGCGAAGCGGTGCCAGACGAAGATGAGCCGGGGGCTCTCAAGCATCTCCTAGCCCCGGCCTGAATTGGGGACAGCAGGCGAAGTTGGCTTTGATAGCAGGGGGCTGGGCACCCCTGCGTCCACATACAGCCACCGCTCGCGAAACCCAGCCTCGGGCAGGGGGAGCTTGAAGTCTATCCCCGAGGCCGCAGTCTCAGACGCGGCAACGAAGCTCACGCACGCCCAGCATTGGGTAGGGTCGACAAGGCGCAACGAGAAGAAGTGGCGCAGCAAGGCAACCGAAGGGAGGATGCCCATCATAGCCTCGCAAATAAAGGCGAAGACCGAAAGGAGGGTGATGGATTCAGGACCCAGATGCATTGAAGAAATCAGAAAAGGGAGGAACCAGACCCGCCCACAGGGCGTCAGCGAAATACGGGACCTAGGTGACTGTCCTGTCGATGGAGGAGTGGGACGCGGGCCAGGCCGTCGTCCTCCCGCACTCATTGAAGATAGTGGCCAGAGCCGAGCTGACCTTGCCTAAGCCCTCGGCGGGGGCCGCCAACGACGGCGGACCAGGCAGAGACACGAGTTTCTTCCCTCTTCCCTTCTTCGTCGGAGCCATGGCGATGGAAAAGGGGGGGAAGTTCGAGATTGGGTTGAAAACAGAAGCTGGAGTTCGAGCGGAGGAAGGACAGAGGGTGCTCGAGCGACAGAAAGGGGAGCGGCTGTGTACAACTATGAGTCCGCCTAGCATGGCGCAAAATCAGGAAGGCGTGGGGGAGCAGTGCCGCCCACGTCCAATCAACCGCCACACGGCGCCCAAGGTCGCAGGCTGTTAGGGCCCGCGGCGCTTCGCTCTTGCCCTTCCGCCTCCCTGCACGGCCAAGTCCAGGCGCGCCTTGGGCCCGGGGGCTACTGTCGGTGTTCTGGGAACGGGGGTCCCCAGACTTGCCTGCCTGCGGCCTGCGGCGTGGCTCAAAGGGGGGCCCATCATGGCCCATCTTCACCAACACAGACCCAAGACCCTCCCGAGGGGCCAAGCCTCGCGGGGCGGACGACGAGGAGCTTCCGCAGGCACGGCCTCATCAGGCTGGCTCACGAGGAGGCGGAGAGATCAAGGCGGGGTACCTCATGAGATGCCCGTGACGCAAGCCATGACGACCAAAGGCGCCAGGCGGGTGCCAGCCCGCGCAGTGTCCTCCCTTCCTCTTTGGTGCAAAGGGAGCAAGCGAAGCCGCGGAGTACCGAGGCATCAGGCAAAGGTTGCCATTTCGGTGCAACAAGACCAAGACTAGGAGGACTGCAAGACGGAGGTCACTGTGGAGCCCAAGACGGCGTCACCACCACAGCTTTGTGCAGGCGAAGACTACTTTTGTCAGGATAGCTAGTACTAGCTGTCCCCCTTCAAATTAGCCCGCCATTGTTGGGTCCCTTCCCGCTCGATATTTGGGAAGAGGACCAGGGCCTCTATAAATAGGACCAGCCACCCACAGAGTAGGGGGGACGACAAGAAGAGATCAGGTAGTACCCAAGCAAGAGAGAGAAAGCAAGCAGAGATAGAGAGAGAGTGAACGGTGACTGAGCTCCTCCCAGCAGTACATCGCCCCAGCCAAGAGCAGACCCTCGCGAGGCTGTTCTTCCTTGTATTTTTCATCATCATCAGCACAAGAGGCAATCCACCACACCACACACTGGACTAGGGTATTACACCACAACGGTGGCCGAACCAGTATAAACCTTGTGTCATTTGTGTTGTTCTTTCCATCGCTTAGATCTTAGTGAGGCGGAGGGGTGCAGGTAGGTAGGAAGCGAAATCTCCGCGCGCACCCCAGTGTTCGAACCTCAAGGGTCTGCCGGAACCCGAAATCCGACACTATTGATCAACGAAAACGAAACAATACTATGAACGAGGTCTTCATCGGGCTCCTCCTTGAGCTCAGTTGCGTCACCTGCACGATATCATCGGCACCTGCAAACTGGTTTTGGAAGTATCTGTGAGTCACGGGGACTCAGCACTCTCACACCCTCGCGATCAAGACTATTTAAGCTTATAGGTAGGGAAAAGGTATGAGGTGGAGCTGCAGCAAGCGACTAGCATATTTGGTGGCTATCATACGCAAATGAGAGCGAGAACAGAAGGAAAAGCACGGTCAAGAAACTATGATCAAGAAGTGATCCTAGAACAACCTACGTCAAACATAACTCCAACACCGTGTTCACTTCCTGGACTCCGCCGGAAAGAGACCATCACAGCTACACACATTGTTGATGCATTTTAATTAAGTTAAACTTCAAGTTTTATACAACCGGACATTAACAAATTCCCATCTTCCCATAACCGCAGGCACGGCTTTCGAAAGTTAAAATTCCTGTGGGGGTGTCCCAACTTAGCCCATCACAAGCTCTCACGGTCAACGAAGGATATTGCTTCTCCCAAGACAATCTAATCATACTCGACATCCCGGTTACAAGACATCCTCGACAATGCTAAAACAAGTCCAGCAAGACCGCCCGATGCGCCGACATCCTGATAGGAGCTGCACATATCTTGTTCTCAGGGCAACACCGGATGAACACTATGTACAGCTAAAACTAGCCCTCAAGTTTCCCCGAGGTGGCGCCGCAAGTGGCTCTGTTTCGTACCAACACTTAGACAAGCACTGGCCCGGGGGGTTAAAATAAAGATGACCCTTGGGCTGGCCTAACCCAAGGGAAAAAGAGGCTAGGTGGTGAATGGTAAAACCAAGGTTGGACCTTGCTGGAGGAGTTTTATTCAAGGCGACCTGTCAAGGGGTTCCCATTATAACCCAACTGTGTAAGGAACGCAAAATCCGGGAACATAACACCGATATGACGGAAACTAGGGCGGCAAGAGTGGAACAAAACACCAGGCATAAGGCCGAGCCTTCCACCCTTTACCAAGTATATAGATGCATTAATTAAAATAAGATATATTGTGATATCCAAAACAAAATAACCATGTTCCAAACATGGAACAAGCTCCAATCTTCACCTGGAACTAACAACGCTACAAGACAGGCTGAGCAAAGCGGTAACATAGCCAAACAACGGTTTGCTAGGACAAGGTGGGTTAGCGGCTTGGCTTAACAATATGGGAGGCATGATAACCAAGTGGTAGGTATCGCAGCATAGGCATAGCAAAAGAGCGAGCATCTAGCAAGCAAAGATAGAAGTGATTTCGAGGGTATGGTCATCTTGCCTGAGATCCCGCAAGGAAGAAGAACGAGTCCATGAAGAAGATAAACGGACGTAGTCGAACGGATCCTCACAAACGCGGAGTTACCGGATCTAACCCGAAAAAGCAACACCGGAAAGGAGCAAACAACATGGTAAACAACCATCACATAAGCATGGCATGATGCGCAACCAAGTATGATGCATGTCCGGTTTAATGAGGCATGGCATGGCAAAGTGCACAAACAAAACTACAAATTAAGTGGAGCTCAATATGCATCGGGATGCATATTGACGGTACACCACATCAATTATTCAGTTCTCTCTCGGTTATGTACTCACCAATATTAAATGTTGTTAAGCATGTCAAGAGGTGAAACATGAGTAAAGTAAATATTTAGGCAAGTTTAAATGAGGCCAGAACAACAAACAACAAGTCTGGAAACTCATATGCATTTAGAAATTTGGTGCAACAACAATTCTAAACATTTTAAATGTTGTTATCATGATGCGAATGACATGTGCAAGTTTTATGCGGGTTTTATGAAAATGTTAACAAGAGCATATGAAGCATTTGTCACCGTGGTGGAAAGGAAAGGGTGCCACGACGACGAATCCGAAAATGATGCCACGGCAACGTACTGGTTCCGGTAGATCACGGAGATACCGGTGCAAAGGAGAAGTGTGCGGATGCGTGCAAAAGATGGTGGGGCGCTCCCGGATTCCGGGTGTCCCACGAGTTAGTGACAGAAGAGGAGGACCGAGCAAGTGACAACTCGGACACGGTGCAAACATAGGGTGCAACTCATACATCACGCAACATTCGTCCACGGCGGTCGTCTCGACGTTATACCTCTGAAGCGTGTATTATCGGAGGGGTTCAAGTTCAATGTGGTGTAGGGGAAGTAGACGTTCTCGGGACGTTCGGTAGTGGAAATAGAGGCACACAACGTCTTGTCAAAAATCACGGTGGCGGTAGTTGTACACACGTTGTAGTCGAACTTGATGGAACCAATGTCCTCGAGGGTAGTCGTGGTACTCGTCGCATTCTGAAATCGAAGTGGTACTTGACAATATCCTGGACGGTCTTGACGTTTCGGTGCGGTGTAGTGGTACATGTCAACGGTCATCGTGGTACTTCGTTCCGGTCCTGTAGTCGTACTAGGCATCGGTGGACCTTCGAGGGACTTGCATATCCAAAGGGGTGCTTGGCGATCGACGGACGTCGTGGTACTTGTCGGCCCGGGTCTTGATGTATCCGGGTTCTCTCAAAGCATTTGTACAGTGCGGTGGCCTGGAGCGGCACCGATCCAGTCAAGGCAGCGGTTCTCCTCCCGTTCAAAGTACAGGAGGCCGTCCATGGAGGTTGAGACCGTGATGTCGGCTCACAAACTAAAGGAGGCGACACCTCGACTCCTGCAGCAAAACGACGGTGAGGTGGAGAAGGGGCCAGCAGGCAGCGGAGGTCACGGGGAACGCCGGGGCCGCCGGCGAGCTCGCTCGGGGAGCTCCTCGGGCGCATCTAATCGGGGTCGAAGCTGATGTGCCGAGGGGCATCGGGCTTCGCAGGTGGAGCTGAGGTCATGACGCAGCAACGGTCGTTTGAAGCGGGGACGCGAGGCCCTGCCAGCAGGATCCGGCCGGGAACGGGCGGGGCGGCAGAGGAGCTTGGGCGCCGGACTGGGAGAGAGCGATCGAGGAGATGGAGTGTTCGGGCATGCTAGGGTTAGATAGGCGCTGGACTGGGCTTCCAGGGGTTTGCTTGGCCGGCCTGGACCAAGGGAGGTTTGGGCCGGACTGGGCTGCAGATGGGCCAGCCAGCAGGGCTCTCTCTCTCTTTCTCTTCATTTATCTTTTCAGCAAAAGAGATAGGCCAAAAATAATTAAGAGAAGAGGCCATGGAGAAGAACAAAATTATGGAACATTTTTGTATGGCTTTATGGAATATTTCCACCTCAACAAAAATAGTTCCGACAAGTTAGGAGAATTTAAATTCAAACTTATTTGACTTGAGCCAAAAGAGTTTGAATGGGGGCTAGGCTAAAGGGATGTACAAAAATGTTGAGGGTTTTGGAGGACCCTCGATAAATGGAGAAAGAACTATTGCCAAGGTTTGGAGGTGAAACTAGAAGCAAAAGAAGCCAAGGGATTTATATTGTGAGTATGTTGTGGTCGATTCCTAAAGAATGGAATATTTATTTTTACCTCCCTATACATATTGGGAGATATGATATAAAGAGAATTTCACCATGTGAATATCCCTCGATTTAAATGGACCGAAGATCCATACGATTTTATTTGGTTGAGTTTTAAAACACGTTGCAAGATGACATGATGCAATGCACATGATGCAATGAACCAAAACAAATCACCCGACAACACTCGAAAACATGGAAGGCATTTGAAGCTCCGGTCTTGGGGCGTCACAACACTCCACCACTACGAGAGGATCTCGTCCCGAGATCTAGAATGGCACCACAGGGAAAACGGAAGAGAAAAAGAAGAGGTAAAACTAAGTTGCTTCTTTGACAAACGAGTGAAACCACGAACTTTGAGAGGTTGAACAAATTGAAATAAAGAAAGCAACAAAGAAGAAAAAAGTTGAAAGCACTCCTACTGAAAATGGAAAGAAAAGAACATGAACTTGACAAGATGAGAGGATACTTGATGAGATCAACAACATACTGCCTCTGGAACTATTAAAAGAATGGCACAAAGGGTAAGAAAGATTTCAGACGGCACTCCGGTTGAGAATGGAGGTAAAACTTGACAGAATGGGAAGAACTTGGAAAGAGGGCATGACACTCCAATTAAATGGATAAGCACGAACAGAACATGATCTTTGACAAAACAAGATGATGGGTGAATATAGCAACAAAACAATGCCTCCGGATGAAGGAGTAAAAGGTAGCTCGTCGGAACGAAAGAACGAAGAATAAAACACTATCTTCTAACTCAAATGAGCTTGAAAAGCATCCTGAAGAGAAAGGTCAAACGAAATTGTTGAAAAACCAACAACGAAAGAATAAACTTGAAATGGGCTTAAGGAATACATCTCAAAATATGAGGTGGCAACCTGCCACTCACGGGGAAAATAATTGGAGTGATAAGAACAAGGAGACGAGAAACTCATCTCACCGGAAGGATAAATGAAGAACTTGGATCATTTATAATCACCATAATTATAGCAACAAAACAATGCCTCCGGATGAAGGAATAAAAGGTAGCTCGTCGGAACAAAAGAACGAAGAATAAAACACTATCTTCTAACTCAAATGAGCTTGAAAAGCATCCTGAAGAGAAAGGTCAAACGAAATTGTTGAAAAACCAACAACGAAAGAATAAACTTGAAATGGGCTTCAGGAATACATCTCAAAATATGAGGTGGCAACCTGCCACTCACGGGGAAAATAATTGGATTGATAAGAACAAGGAGACAAGAAACTTATCTCACCGGAAGGATAAATGAAGAACTTGGATCATTTATAATCACCATAATTAGTAACAATTCTTAGGGAAAGTTTTAGGTGAAATATAACCCAAGATAACTTCAATGAAGAGATTGATGGATTTGAGATATCTCATTCTTGATAACTTGTGAATCACGGAGCATTACGGGAAATTATCACGAATGACATAACACCACCTCAAATATAAGATAGGACGAATTGGACTTTCAGATGCAAGATGAAGAATGCTTGAGCTCCTCTAAAAAGAATCTCGATGAAAACTTCGAGAAGGGATAAAATCCTTGATGAACCATCATGTAGAACCTTCATTAGGAACTCCAGTAGCAAAAGAATGATCAAACAAAATGAAGGATGAAAAGAATAAGGTTGAAGCCTTGCAATGATTTAGATGGATCTTCGTGATGATAGAATTGAGAGATCTTGGAACTCCGGGAGAAAAGATAAAGCATCTCGAACCGAGAATGTGCTATGAAGAACCTCCAGAATAAGGAATTGAATTCACTCAATGAAACAAGAATAAGAATTACATTATGCTTATCCTTCACCAATTAAATTGATGACAAGCAACGGATTTGGCATACTACTTATTCTCATAGAAAGGATTAAGATAGATATAGCGTCAACTTGGGAAGGTCTTCAATTAACCGTAAGTAGGATTGGAACAACGAATGAATTGATATGATAAGAGCGGAAGAGAGTCCTGGAAGAACCACCGTAAGAATTGAAAAAGAACGAAGAAAAGGGTTGAATCACCGGGTAAGAATTGTGAAATGAACGGAGATACTTGAGACAATCTAGATACATGTGAACTAAGGGATCACGACTGATTAGAGATCACTTGAACGATGCACCGGTAAGATTGGAGAATGATAACTGAAAGCTGAGAATGAATAAACCTGAATTGATGGACTCCGGATAATCAAACTGAGAAGACTCTTGAATTGCTTCGGATGGGTGAAAAGAATTCTCATAATTAAAACAATTATGAGAGGATGGCAACAAACTAGAATGAAAAATCTTCGAGAGAATGGAGTAAGATATGGAGGAAAAATTCTTCGTCGGTCTTCAAGTGTTGAGAATGATGACGAGAAACACCACCAAGAATTATTGAGGCACTCCGGAATGAAGAAAGGAAAAGGTTGAGCCAACGATGAAAAGAATTTGAAAGATCTTGGGAAAGACATTTGGCTGATGATAATTCATTCTTACGTCAAACTCTGAAAAAGAATTGAGAATAACTCCGGGAAAATTAGAAGAGTCAGGTAAGATCCTGGGAAAAGACCTGTGGGTTAGGGCCCACTCAAAAGAAACACCGTTGAAATGATTACTTGAAAGATATTGCACCAGTTGATTTAAATGGCTTGAATAAGATGACAACCACGAAATAACTTGAATGGAATTAGGAATGGAAACGCGAATGTTTGCGATATTTTCAGCACTCTGGAACAATTGAATAGCAAGCGGGGAATGATTAAGAGGTGCACCGGTATGAGAAAGCATTTTGAAACACGGAAAGGGATATGATCGACAACAAAAGCTTGATTTAGATCCACTGGAGAAGAAAGAGCGAAAAATGATGAACTTCTAGCTTCCTTAGCAACTGCACGACAAATTACTGGATCTAAACTTGAAACAAAAGGATGAAGAGGCTTCACATGAATAAAATGGATAGTTGATTTAGAAATATGAGTCCCCAAAGAAACAAGGGTGGGAGGGTGGGAAAACAAAGGCAACTTGGGGACGGATGAAACAAATAACATTGAGAAGACTTTGAGTTGATCTTGCGGATGTTGAAAATGAACGGATCCACTTGAGGAGAGACACACCGGTTGAAAAGGATTAACAAGACAAACTCGATGATCGAGAAGGATTAGTATTCATCTTGGAGTATGAGAACACCATTTGGGGAAGGTATGGAATCAACACTTGACATTGAAGCAACTCGAATACCACAAGTCAAGACAAAACAAAGGATTGGCTTGCAGAATAAGCCGGAACAAACATATGATAGAGATTCCGTCTGAAGTTTTCATGGTGGGGCCTATCACGGGCTCGATCGTACATCACCATCATGTACAAGGCAGTGCACATGACATACGAAGCATCCCCGAGTCAGCATAGCCAAGGACTCCTTAAGACACAACGAGACCACTGTAAAACCAACCGTGGATAGGCGGACCACTAGACGTCGAACCCCAATTTTGTATCATACATCTGTCGGAAAGATATCATAAGAGCTACTTGAATTCCCACTTATAAACTCCCGAAACTTTCCAGTTATGCAATCAGGTGTTGGGGATACAGGGGAAGCATAATATCTCACCCAAAACTAACAAATCCTACATCCAGATATATCCATCCTTCAACACATAACCAAGAAACCTTCGGAAATCATTTACCTTAACCTTAGAAAAGCATCCGTTATACGAGTTATGGCAATACTCCCGAACTCCCGCTCTAGTACTGGGTGGCGTCGAGGTTATCTCACCAACAACTACATAAAAGATATTTTCGATGTCGGTGAAACTCAGGTATTCCAGAATTGCAACGATAAAATTGTGACGACAACACCTCGGAGCTCAACTCCCCGGGACACTGCCACAACCCCTAAATGTTAGGAGGCACCAAGAACAATGTTCTCGTCACGAAACCATTGGAACGATTCCAAGATACCCACGTGATCCTAAAAAAATTTAGTGAAATTTGAGAAGAGAAGAGTCAAAACTCTACGTCAGGATGCCTCGCCAGAGTGACGAAGAGACGGAGGAGTAAAAAGAATCCTACTCTCCAATATATATAATCCTAAATGACTCAAAACATTTTTTAGACTCAACAACGCCAGCGATTCGATCAAGAAGGGGGCTCCTAAGTCGGGGAAGGCTCTGAGACCAACTTGTAACGCCCACGATGCGGCTATATCTCCCACGTGTCGAAGCACGACTCAGAGGCATAACCGCATTGTAAGCAAAGTCGCAAGTGAGGTAATCTTCACACAACCCATGTAATACATAAGGGAAAGAGATACATAGTTGGCTTACAATAGCCACTTCACACAATACATGAATAAAGCATTACATCATCCAGATACAATCAAGGTCCAACTACGGAACCAAAATAAAAGAAGACTACCCCAAATGCTACACAGATCCCCGATCGTCCCAACTGGGCTCCACTACTGATCAACGGAAACGAAAAAACACTACAAACAAGGTCTTCATCGGGCTCCTCCTTGAGCTCGGTTGCGTCACCTGCACGATATCATCGGCACCTGCAAACTGGTTTTGAAAGTATCTGTGAGTCACGGAGACTCAGCAATCTCACACCCTCGTGATCAAGACTATTTAAGCTTATAGGTAGGGAAAAGGTATGAGGTGGAGCTGCAGCAAGCGACTAGCATATTTGGTCGCTAACATACGCAAATGAGAGCGAGAGGTGAAGGCAAAGCATGGTCGAGAAACAACCTACGTCAAACATAACTCCAACACCGTGTTCACTTCTCGGACTCCCCCGGAAAGAGACCATCACGGCTACACACGCTGTTGATGCATTTTAATTAAGTTAAACTTCAGGTTTTCTACAACCGGACATTAACAAATTCCCATCTGCCCATAACAGCGGGCATGGCTTTCGAAAGTTCAAATCCCTGCAGGGGTGTCCCAACTTAGCCCATCACAAGCTCTCACGGTCAACGAAGGATATTCCTTGTCCCAAGACAATCCGATCAGACTCGGCATCCCGGTTACAAGACATCCTCGACAATGGTAAAACAAGTCCAACAAGACCGCCCGATGCGCCGACATCCTGATAGGAGCTGCACATATCTCGTTCTCAGGGCAACACCGGATGAACACTACGTACAGCTAAAACCAGCCCTCAAGTTTCCCCGAGGTGGCGCCGCAAGTGGCTCTGTTTCGGACCAACACTTAGACAAGCACTAGCCCAGGGGGGTTAAAATAAAGATGACCCTTGGGCTGGCCTAACCCAAGGGAAAAAGGGGCTAGGTGGCGAATGGTAAAACCAAGGTTGGGCCTTGCTAGAGGAGTTTTATTCAAGGCGAACTGTCAAGGGGTTCCCATTATAACCCAACCGTGTAAGGAACACAAAATCTGAGAACATAACACCGATATGACGGAAACTAGGGCGGCAAGAGTTGAACAAAACACTAGGCATAAGGCCGAGCCTTCCACCCTTTACCAAGTATATAGATGCATTAATTAAAATAAGAGATATTGTGATATCCCAACAAAATAACCATGTTCCAAACATGGAACAAGCTCCAATCTTCACCTGCAACTAACAACGCTATAAGAGGGGCTGAGCAAAGCGGTAACATAGCCAAACAACGGTTTGCTAGGACAAGGTGGGTTAGCGGCTTGGCTTAACAATATGGGAGGCATGATAAGCAATTGGTAGGTATCGCAGCATAGGCATAGCAAAAGAGCGAGCATCTAGCAAGCAAAGATAGAAGTGATTTCGAGAGTATGGTCATCTTGCCTGAGATCCCACAAGGAAGAAGAACGAGTCCATGAAGAAGATAAACGGACGTAGTCGAACGGATCCTCACAAACGCGGCGTTACCGGATCTAACCCGAAGAAGCAACACCGGAAAGGAGCAAACAACATGGTAAACAACCATCACATAAGCATGGCACGATGCGCAACCAAGTATGATGCATGTCTGGTTTAATGCGGCATGGCATGGCAAAGTGCACAAACAAAACTACAAATTAAGTGGAGCTCAATATGCATCGGGATGCATATTGACGGAACACCACATCAATTATTCAGTTCTCTCTCGGTTATGTACTCACCAATATTAAATGTTGTTAAGCATGTCAAGAGGTGAAACATGAGTAAACTAAATATTTAGGCAAGTTTAAATGAGGCCGGAACAACAAACAACAAGTCTGGAAACTCATATGCATTTAGAAATTTGGTGCAACAACAATTCTAAACATTTTAAATGTTGTTATCATGATGCGAATGACATGTGCAAGTTTTATGCGGGTTTTATGAAAATGTTAACAAGAGCATATGAAGCATTTGTCACCGTGGTAGAAAGGAAAGGGTGCCACGACGACGAATCTGAAAATGATGCCACGGCAACGTATTGGTTCCGGTAGATCACGGAGATACCGGTGCAAAGGAGAAGTGTGCGGATGCATGCAAAAGATGGTGGGGCGCTCCCGGATTCCGGGTGTCCCACGAGTTAGCGAAAGAAGAGGAGGACCGAGCAAGTGACAACTCGGACACGGTGCAAACATAGGGTGCAACTCATACATCACGCAACATTCGTCCACGGCGGTCGTCTCGACGTTATACCTCTGAAGCGTGCATTATTGGAGGGGTTCAAGTTCAATGTGGTGTAGGGGAAGTAGACATTCTCGGGACGTTCGATAGTGGAAGTAGAGGAACACAACATCTTGTCGAAAATCATGGCGGCGGTAGTTGTACACACGTTGTAGTCGAACTTGATGGAACCAATGTCCTCGAGGGTAGTCGTGGTACTGGTCGCGTTCCGAAACCGAAGTGGTACTTGACAATATCCGGGACGGTCTTGACGTTTTGGTGCGGTGTAGTGATACATGTCAACGGTCATCGTGGTACTTCGTTCCGGTCCTGTAGTCGTACTAGGCATTGGTGGACCTTCGAGGGACTTGCGTATCCGAAGGGGTACTTGGCGATCGATGGACGTCGTGGTACTTGTCGGCCCGGGTCTTGACGTATCCGGGTTCTCTCAAAGCAGTTGTACACTACGGTGGCCTGGAGCGGCACCGATCCAGTCAACGCAGCGGTTCTCCTCCCGTTCGAAGTACAAGAGGCCGTCCATGGAGGTTGAGGCCGCGATGTCGGCTGACAAACTGAAGGAGGCGACACCTCGACTCCTGCAGCAAAATGACGGCGAGGCGGAGAAGGGGCCGGCAGGCAACGAAGGTCACGGGGAACGCAGGGGCCGCCGGCGAGCTCGCTCGGGGAGCTCCTCGAGGGGCATCGGGCTTCGCAGGTGGAGCTGAGGTCGTGACGCAGCGACGGTCGTCTGAAGCGGGGACGCAAGGCCCTGCTGGCGGGATCCGGCTAGGAACGGGCGGGGCGGCAGAGGAGCTTGGGCGCCGGACCACTGCTGTTGGTGACGCCGATAGAGCATGCAAGGCAGGGAGACGGCGCGGCGCTCGTCGGAGGGAGCAGCAAGGCAGCGCCATGGAGGGGCACGACTGGCCAGGAGGAAGAGATGGGGAGCTAGCGAGGAGGCTAGGCTGAGCGAGGGCGCTCGCTAGCGGCGTGAGGGAGGAGATCAAGAGAGAGAGGGGGATCGGGTCGAGGGGAGATGCGGCAGCCTGGAGGGAGATGAGGGAGAGAGCGATCGAGGAGATGGAGTGTTCGGGCGTGCTAGGGTTAGATAGGCGCTGGGCTGGGCTTCCAGGGGTTTTCTGGGCCGGCCTGGACCAAGGGAGGTTTGGGCCGGACTGGGCTGCAGATGGGCCGGCCAGTAGGGCTCTCTCTCTCTTAATTTCTCTTTTCAGCAAAAGAGATAGGCCAAAAATAATTAAGAGAACAGGCCATGGAGAAGAACAAAATTATGGAACATTTTTGTATGGATTTATTTAATATTTCCACCTCAACAAAAATAGTTCCGACAAGTTATGAGAATTTACACTTATTTGACTTGAGCCAAAAGAGTTTGAATGGGAGCTAGGATAAAGGGGTGTACAAAAATGTTGAGGGTTTTGGAGGACCCTCGATAAATGGAGAAAGAACTATTTCCAAGGTTTGGAGGTGAAACTAGAAGCAAAAGAACCCAAGGGATTTATATTGTGAGTGTGTTGTGGTCGATTCCTAAATAATGGAATATTTATTTTTACCTCCCTATACATATTGGGAGATATGTTATAAAGAGAATTTCACCATGTGAATATCCCTCGATTTAAATAGACTGAAGATCCATCCGATTTTATTTGGTTGAGTTTTAAAACACGTTGCAAGATGACATGATGAAATGCACATGATGCAACGAACCAAAACAAATCACCCAACAACACTCGGAAACATGGAAGGTATCTGAAGCTCCGGTCTTGGGGCGTCACACTTCAGACGTCGCTGGAATGCCAGGTCGTGATTCCGCGGTCAAGGCCAGGAGGTGAGCAGCCTGAGGTCCTGTGAGAGCTCCTGATGCGTGATGCTCAAGAGGTCCCCTTTAGCATGCAAGCAGCTCCCTGAAGGCCGAAAAGGAAGCAACATTTCTTGAGCAAGGCTGCGAGAGTCGAGGATTGAGTCGCAAAGTTCACACCGATATGTGTGGGTGACTTATCTCAGTGAGCCCGCGGCGGTTTTCTTGCGCAGCGCATGGTGGTGCCTTAGTGGTGATGGTTCTAGGTAGGGCTCACACCGGCCTCCCCTTTTCCTTGCTCATCTTGATGCTCTACGTCCTCGGGTCCCATCCCTCGAGCGAGGCTCAGCTACCACAGGTACGCCAGGTCGCGCTGCCGTGGTCAAGGCCAGGGGGTGAGGGCTCGAGAGTTAGTAGGATCTCCTGAGGCCTGATGCTTGGGAGCTCCCGCTTTAACATGCAAGCGAATTGCGTGAAAAGGGGGGTGGCCGGCGGGCCCGCCTGTAGTTAGGCTCCAGAGGTTCCTACGAGTTAGTCCAAGGAGGAGAGAATATGACGCGTGACCACGCCTGCTGTCCTGCTGGTGATCATTCCGCAAGAAGATGAAGGCACTAAGGACCTGGTGACGTGTCATGCACGGGGCAGGCCACGAGCCAGAGCTTAGTCTCTCAGATTTGTCATCGCTGTAGGGGCGGACCCGAGTGCAGGCGCCATGCCGGCATGTGTAGCCCTTGTTGCGGGACGAGCAAGAGGCGGGTCAGCAGTGCGGGGTAGCCACGAAGGGCGATAGAGCACCAGGTAAGTAGGTTATAATCACAAAGTAACTGATGATTGAAGGTAAGGCCAGTTCTGATAGATGCAAGAAGGATACATGCCGCAGGGACGGACTCACGCGGCTTGGGGATAATGCAGCCCGAGGGGCACCCCCAACTGAACAAACCAAAAAGATGTCACTTGGCACCATTGCTGAAGAAGTGTTGAGGTAGCTGAACATGTGTGTTGCCAAAGACGTTCCTCATGAGTCGCCCAGGCCCTGAACCTCGGGAGCCTCTGGACACCCCCGGGACACGCGAGGATCCATCGCCGTCTCCGTCAGGATCGCCAGGTGCCTGGCCTCCTGAGCTCCTAGGACGCCCTGCGTACGACGCTGATGCACGACAACCCCGTTTAGCAGGCCGAAGGGAATGCGAACATAGCTGTGTGGTGGGCCCTGGCACCGGCCAACGCGGGACGGCCATAACAGCTCCTGAGACACGACCCTGTTGAGCCCAGGGATGTTGACGCAGGTGCGCAGCTCATTGTCCTCGCCGGGACAGGGAGCTGTGTCGGGTGGTGGGCGACGGCCGCCCCGCATAGCTCTAGCCTCGTGAAGTCCTCGATTGCCTTGGTCATGAACTCCCGAGCGTATGGCGCCTTGCGCCCTGCGCTTTCCTCATGGAAGCGCGCGTCGAAACACGCCTGTAGGTGGTGCCCCAACACCTCCCTCGTGACGCTGATCAAATCAGAGGCCCTCCAGAGGAGAACCCCCGACCCCAGCCTGAGAGGGGCACCGGGTGCGCCTTCCTATGCAAGAGGGCAAGGCGCCCCGTCAGTGGGCGCAGAGCTGGAGGTGGCACCTCTGGACGCACCACCCTCTTGAGATCCTTGGCGAAGCAGCTGCTTCTTCTTCTTGGGGACAGCCTCGGGAAGGTAGACCGCGCCCTTGTTGTCTGGGTCCTCGACAGCCACGGCCTGGTAGGCGCGCCTCGAGAGACCACACCGCGTCCTTCTCGTCGCAGGCGACTACGATGATATCGTGGATCCCTGGCATCTTGAGAACATTGTAGCCATGGTGGGTCACTGCCATTAACTTGGCCAGGGCAGGATACCCGAGGATGGCGTTGTACGGCAAGCGAATGTGAGCAATGTCGAAGTCGATGAGGTCGGTGTGGTAGTTGCCATGGGTGCCGAAGGTGACAGGGGGCAGATCTGCCCTATTAGGGTGGTGGAGCCGTCGATCACTCCTGAGAAGGGCTTGGTAGGCTGCAGCTAGTCATAGGGCACCTAGAGTGGGCCGAACGTCTCAATGGAGAGGACATTGAGTCCTGCACCACCATCGATGAGCGTTTTGGTGACGAGCATGTTGCTGATGGTAGGCGAGCAGAGCATTGGGAGAGTGCTAATAGTTGCCGCACACTTGAGCTGGTCGGAAGAGCTGAAAGTGATGGTGCACTTGGACCACCTGAGTGGGCATGTTTCCTTGAATTGGGGAGGGCTGCGTTCACCTCGCGGGCGAACTGCTGGAAGATGCGATGGGAGGCTGGGGCCTGAGCGCCGCCTAGGATGCAAGTGATAGCACGAGGCTCCTGGAAGACCCCGACCCCCTCATCCTGCTGATGGTCGTCATTCCTTCTTGGTGGTGGCGGCAGCGTGTGTCAGTTCAACAAACCCCAAGTCCATTGCCCAGACTGTGCACAGGCACTAGAATAGAATTGAAGCATCAGCTGGAGTCAGAGATTGAAGGACCAAGAGATTTGAAGAAACAACATACAGCTCAGAGGGATCAAGATCAAGCCATAGGAGTAGTATATCAGCAACATGAAGGGCCTCCCTTGCTGGGCAGGTGAGCCCGGCAAGGGGCAAGGTCACCGCCAGAAGCAAGCGACCAAGGTGCCCCGGCAAGGCCTGTCGGGGCTTGTGGAGGCAAAACCACCCCACCAACCACTCAAGCCTGACCCATGTCATCAATCAGTGAGGTGTCAAGCCGCAAGGTGATTATGTCGGTGTTCTGGGACCGGAGGTGCCCAGACATGCCTGCCTGCGGCCCGTGGCGTGGCTCCATCAGCGGCCTGGTACGGCCCAATTCTAGCGACAACGACTCAAGACCCTCACGAGGGGCCAAGCATTGCGAGGCGGATAACACCAAGACCTCCCTGGGGAAGCCTCGCTAGGCTGGCTCGCGAGGAGCGGAGATATCAAGGCAAGTTGCACCTCATGAGGTTCACATGACGTGACCCATGACGACCAAAGCCAGGTGGGCACCAGTGGGCGCAGTGTACCAGTTTCCTCTTTGGTGCTAAGGACGCAAGCGCGGGCGTGATAACCCACAAGTATCGGGGATCAATTGTAGCCTCTTTCGATAAGTAAGAGTGTCGAACCCAACGAGGAGCTAAAGGTAGAACAAATATTCCCTCAAGTTCTATCGACCACCAATACAACTCTACGCACGCTTGACGTTCGCTTTACCTAGAACAAGTAAAAAGTAGAAGTACTTTGTAGGTGTTGTTGGACAGGTTTGCAAGAATATAAATAGCACATAAATAAAAACTAGGGGCTGTTTAGATAAAGACACAATAAAGTTAGTATAGCGAGTGTGGAAAAGTGGTGGTAATAGTTTTGAAATTGTCCCTAAGCAATTGACTACTTCACTAGACCGATAGAAAGTTTTATGTGGGAGAGGCCACTGCTAGCATGTCATCCCTGACTTGGAATTCTGTGCA
This sequence comes from Triticum urartu, assembly GCF_056163025.1. Lineage (NCBI taxonomy): Eukaryota > Viridiplantae > Streptophyta > Magnoliopsida > Poales > Poaceae > Triticum > Triticum urartu. The sequence goes on along the minus strand of NC_141874.1, from coordinate 312,554,717 downwards.
CTTATGATTGGAACTATTAGCAAGCATCCGCAACTACTAACGTTCATTAAGGTAAAACCCAACCATAGCATTAAGATATATTAGCCCACCTTCAATCCCGTATGCATTAATTTCTATGCTAGGTTGAAGCTTCTGTCACTCTTGCCCTCCAATACATATTCTTATCAACATACAACTAACCCTAAGGTGTGACCCATGGCGCGCTCATATGATGGGAACCAAAGGACATCAACTTAACCACAAACAAATTAAATCAATCACAGTAATTCACCAATCACCGATAGGACAATGAAAATCTACTCAGACATCATAGGATGGCAACACATCATTGGATAATAATATGAAGCATAAAGCACCATGTTCAAGTAGAGGGTACAGCGGGTTGCGGGAGAGTGGACCGCTGTGACGCCCCATGACCGATGCGCCAGGTGTCTTCCAGTTATTCGCCGATATTTATGGTGCTTATAAATGAACCAAGTTCTTCATTTATCCTCCGGTGAAATAAGTTTCTAGCCTCCTTGTTGAAATCAATCCAATCTTTTGTTTCTGTAGTGGCAGAATTTCACCTCATTGTTTTGAGATGTTCACCATAAGTCCACTACAAGCTTGTTCTTTTCATTGGTGGTTTTCCAACAACTCCATTATAACCTTCTTGGAAGGGTGCTTTACAAGCTCAATTGTGGAAGAATTTGTCCTTTTCTTCACCATTCTGTCATTCCAATGATCTATCGTCTATTATTTCTTCCGGAGGCATTGTGATGTTGCTCTATTCATCCATCATCTCGAATTGTGAGGATTGTGTTCTCTTTGTGCTTATCCATTCAACTGGAGTGTCGTGCCCTCTTTTCATGTTCTCTAAGCTTATCAAGTTTTGCCTCCCTTCTCAACCAGAGTGTTGTTTGAAATCTTTCTTACCCCTTGTGCCATTCTTTCAATAATTCCGGAGGCAGTGTACTATTGATTTCGTCAAGTATCCTCTCGTCTTCTCAAGTTATTGTTCAATTCCTTCCATTTACAGTTGGAGTGCTGCCCAAATTATATCATTCTTATTCCTTCTCTATCTTGTTTCCAACCGGAGTGTTGTCGTAATTGATCTTTATCGTTACTTGTACATCTCGTTCCAACCGGAGTGCTTGCTTGTACTTCCTGTCCATTGCAAACATTTTCTTACGTCTTTTAACCTACAAGGTTCTAGTAATGTTCCTTGTTCCTCTTTTCTAACGGAGTGTTTTCAACTTTGTTCATCTTCGTCGTATTCTTTCGTTCAATTTGTTCAACCTCTCAAGGTTCGTGGTTTCACTCGTTTGTGAAAGAAGGAACTTAGTTTTACCTCTTCTCTTCCTCTTCCGTTTCCCTCCGGTGCCATCCTAGATCTCGGGATGAGATCATCTCGCAGTGGTGGAGTGTTGTGACGCCCCGAGACTGATGCGCCAGGTGTCTTCCAGTTATTCGCCGACGTTGCCATGTCATTTGCTTACGTGTTGCATTTCATCATGTCATCATGTGCATTGCATCATCATGTTTTCAAAACTTGCATCCATCCTGGTCCCCTCGTTCTCCCCGTTGTCCGTTCTGAGCCAAGACACACTTGCACGCGCCCGCGGCATGTCTGAAATATTATTTTATAAGTGGCCAGAGAATGTTCTCGGAATGGGATGAAAGTTGGCATGCGGTGTTGTTATGTTGTCAGTAGACCTCTTGTCAAATTTCATCGCATTCAGAGTTCGTTTGATAGCCCAACCGTTAAACTATAGCGGCAATAGTAGCCGGTCTATCGTCGGACGTTTTCGGTCTCCGGAAACAGTTGCCGGGCTGCTCTCCTTCTCTTCTCTATTCACAGCCCACTTCCACTCTAAACCAGCTCACCAAACCCCTCCTCGCGTTTCAAACCATCCAATCCAGATCAATTGGTCCGAAAACAGACTAGTTCCCCTAACCCTAGACCCCCTACCCTATTTAAGAACCCCTCCCTTCCAAATTTGGGCATTCCTCGTCCAAACCCTAATCCCCTAGCCCTCCTTCCTTGGATCCGGCGCCGCCACCACGAAATCTGTGTCCAACCGTTGCTCCGCCGCCACTTGTCACCGCTAGACTAGTCGAGCCGCCACTTGCGCGCCGCTTCAGCCAACCGGAGCTCTCCACCTGTCCCCGCCACGTCACCCCACTCCTCGCCGCCGCCGCAGGCCCGCGCCAGGCCCGCCCGGGCCCCGATCTGGGCCCGAGGTGCCCGAACCGTGCCGCCGCCTCATCCTGGATCAGGAGGAGCCCCGATCCCGCAGCTCGTCCCGCTGCCTCCTCCCGCCGGCGACCCCGACCCCACCGCTGGACTGCGCCGGCACCTCGTTGGTCGTCTCTCGTCGCCGCCCGCGCTGGAGATGAGTCCCGGCCGCCCTTCTCCCTCTCCTTCTCTCTCTATCTCTCTCTCTGACCTCCCCTTCCTCCATTGCCCTGCAGGAATTTCCACCGCCCGTGGAGCTTGCCCTGGCCGCGTTCTTCGCCCAATCCGGTTGGGATCCGCCGGATTCGGAGTACCTCGGCCATTCCTGGCCTTCCCCGCCTTGCCCCGTCGTCGTCGCTGCAGGATCTCCTTCGCCGGCATTGCGTCCCGTCGTGAGCCGCCACCGGCCTCGCCCGGCCTCCCGCTCGGGGGAGACAACCGAGTCGCTACCTCCCTGGGTCGGCCTCGCGGCTAGGCCCAGCGGTGTCCTGGGCCAGCAGCCTAGCTCCTCCCCCGGCCCATCTCCACGTCGCCCTACTGCCTGGGTCGCTCTAGCCGCAGCGCCCTAGGGCCCAAGGGCTCCCCTCGCCCGGCCTGCTTCCCCTCCAACTTGGGCCGAGGCCCATGGTGAGCTCCCCAGCGCCCACAAGTTTCGGCATCTTTAGTTTTTTTCCAGATCTACGTTATTCCTAATTATTCCAGAGGACGCCATTTTGCAAAAAAAAAACCTTTTACTTCATGCATATAATTACTCACAAACCGTAATTCGGTTTAAAATGTTTTATATATGTAACATGACTAGAATTTTGTGTAGATTAATAATATGCCACTTTCATGCATGTTAAAAATTCTTAAACTTGTTGTTTTCTCTGTTTCGCTATATTTCCATGTTAAAATGATTTAATTCATAACTAAATAACCGTAGCTCCAAACTTAACAAACTTTTTATGTAAATGGGGTGGAAAAATGCCTAGTTTAACATGGTTGCTTTACTTTGCATCTTTAATAACTCCAAAATTGTGTATAGGACAGAACAGTACCAACTTTGAAATATGCATATGAGGATTTACCGGAATTGTTGTTCATTGTTCCGGCCTCATTTAAACTTGCCTAGATAGGTAGTTTACTTATGCTTCACCATCTTGCCATGTTTAATAACATTTAATATTGTTGGGTACATAAACAAGAGCGAACTAAATAATTGTTGTGGTGTTTCATCAATATGCAACTCGTTGCATTTTGAGCTCCACTTAATTTGTAGTATTGTTTGTGCAGTTTGCCATGCCATGCCTTCTTTAAACCGGACATGCATCATACTTGGTTGTGCATCATGCCATGTTTATGTGATGGTTATTTACCATGTTGTTTGCTTCTTTCCGGTGTTGCTTCTTCGGGTTAGTTCCGATAACGTCGCGTTTGTGAGGATCCGTTCGACTATGTCCGTTTGTCTTCTTCATGGACTCGTTCTTCTTCCTTGTGGGATCTCAAGCAAGATGACCATACCCTGGAAATCACTTCTATCTTTGCTTGCTAGTTTCTCGCTCTATTGCTATGCCGCGCTACCTACCACTTGCTATATCATGCCTCCCATATTGCCATGTCATGCCTCTAACCCACCTTCCTAGCAAACCGTTGTTTGGCTATGTTACCGCTTTTGCTCAGCCCCTCTTATAGCGTTGCTAGTTGCAGGCAAAGATGAAGTTTGTTCCATGTTGGAACATGGATATGTTGGGATATCACAATATCTATTATTTTATTTTAATGCATCTATATACTTGGTAAAGGGTGGAAGGCTTGGCCTTATGCCTGGTGTTTTGTTCCACTCTTGCCACCCTAGTTTCCGTCATACCGATGTTATGTTCCTTGATTTTGTGTTCCTTACACGGTTGGGTGTTATGGGGACCCCTTGATAGTTCGCTTTGAATAAAACTCCTCCAGCAAGGCCCAACCTTGGTTTTACCATTTGCGTGACCACCAACTATACTTTTCCCTTGGGAGTCACGCTCCCGGGGGTCATCTTTATTTTAACCCCCCCCCTTGGGGCCAGTTCTTGTCTAAGTGTTGGTCCAAACCGGGCAGCCTGTGGGGCCACCTCGGGGAAACTCAAGGGATGGTTTTACTTGTAGCTTGACCTATCCAGTTTTGCCATGAGAACGAGATATGTGCAGCTCCTATCGGGATTGTCGGCACATCGAGCGGCTTTGCTGGTCTTGTTTTACCATTGTCGAAATGTCTTGTAACCGGGATTCTGAGTCTGATCGGGTCTTCCCGGGCGAAGGAATATCCTTCGTTAACCGTGAGAGCTTGTGATGGGCTAAGTTGGGACACCCCTGTAGGGTTTTGAACTTTTGAAAGACATGCCCGCAGTTATGTGGCAGATGGGAATTTGTTAATGTCCGATTGTAGAGAACTTAACACTTGACTTAATTAAAATGCATCAACCACGTGTGTAGACGTGATGGTCTCTTTTCGGCGGAGTCCGGGAAGTGAACACAGTCTTGTGTTATGCTTGGACGTAAGTAGTTTCAAGATCACTTCTAGTTCATGACCGTTGCATTGCTTCTCTTCTTGCTCTCTTTTGCGTAAGTTAGCCACCATATATGCTAGTGCTTGCTGCAGCTCCACCTCACCACCCTTTCCTACCCTTTAAGCTTAAATAGTCTTGATCTCGCGGGTGTGAGATTGTTGAGTCCTCGTGGCTCACAGATACTTCCAAACAGTTGCAGGTGCCGATGATACCAGTGCAGATGATGCAACTGAGCTCAAGTGGGAGCTCGATGAAGTCCTTGATCGTTATTGTGTTTTGTTTCCTATTGATCAGTAGTGGAGCCCAGTTGGGACGATCGGGGATCTAGCATTTGGGGTTGCCTTCTTTTATTTTGGTTCCGTAGCCGGCCCTTGATTGTATTCTGGATGATGTATGTTTAACTTGTATTTGTGTGAAGTGGCGATTGTGAGCCAACTCTTTATCCCTTTCTTATTCAATACATGGGATTGTGTGAAGATTACCCCTCTTGCATCAAACCTACCATGCACCTATGCCTCTAAGTCGTGCCCCGACACGTGGGAGATATAGTTGCATCATGGGTGTTACAAGTTGGTATCAGAGCCATCCCCGACTTAGGAGCCCCCCTGCTTGATCAAATCGCTGACGTTGTTGAGTCTAGAACAAAATGTTTTGAGTCTTAGGATTATATATACCGGAGAGTATGATTCTTTTTACTCCTCGGTCCCTTCGTCACTGTGGTGAGGCCTCCTGACGTAGAGTTTTGACTCTTCTCTCCTCCAATTTCATGAAATTTTTTTAGGATCACGCGGGTATCATGGAATCGTTCCGATGGTTTTGTGATGAGAACATTGTTCAAGGTGCCTCCTGGCATTTAGGGGTTGTGGCAGTATCCCGGGGAGTTGTGCTCCGAGGTGTTGTCGTCACAATTTTATCGTTGCAGTTCTGGAATACCCGAGTTTTGTCGACATCGAAAATCTCTTTTATGCAGTTGTTGGTGAGATAACCTCGACGCCACCCAGTACTGGGGCGGGAGTTCGGGAGTATTGCCATAACTCATATAACATATGTTTTTTTGAAGGTTGAGGTACATGATTTCCGAAGGTTTCTTGGTTATGTGTAGAAGGATGGATATAGCTGGATGTAGGAATTGTTAATTTGGGTGAGATATTATGCTTCCCCTGTATCCCCAACACCTGATTTCATAACCAGAAAGTTTCGGGAGTTTATAAGTGGGAATTCAAGTATCACGTAGGAATTATTTCCAACAGACACATGATACGATATGGGATCTATCATATGTTTGTTTCCGGCTTATTTTGCAAGCCAACCCTTTGTTTTGTTTTCAGTTGTGGTATTCTAGTTGCTTCAGTGTCAAGTGTTGATTCCGTACCTTCCCTAAGCGGTGTTCTCATATTTCTATGGGAGTACTAATCCTTTTTATTCATGCCGAATGGTCGTGCCATTTTTTTTCCAACCGGTGTGATTCTCTTCAAGATGATCCTATCATTTTCCCCATCCGCAAGATCAACTCAAAGTCTTCTCAACGTTATTTGTCTCATCCGCCCCAAGTTGCCTTTGTTTTCCCACCCTCCCACCCTCTTTCCTTCAAGGAATCAGATGTCTTAATCAAGTATCCTTCTTACGGATGTGAAGTCTCTCCATTCTTTTCCGTCAATGTTCTTACCCGGTGTTTCTCATGAAGATGCTCTACTAGTCCATCATTCTTCTTTATTTTCTTTTCCGGTGGATTCACTTCAAGCTTTTGTATTGAGCATAGTCCTTTCATTTGTCCAATGCTATCTCATGCCGGTGCACCTCATAATCATTCCCCGCTTGCTATTCAATTGTTCCAGAGTGCTGAAGATATCTCAGGAGATTCGCGTTTCCATTGCTAATTTGCTTAAGCTATCTCGAGGTTATTATCTTATTCAAGCCATTTAATTCAACCAGTGCAATCTATCTTTCAAATTGTTCAACGGTGTATCTTTTGAGTGGGCCCTAACCCATAGGTCTTTTCCCAGAATCTTACCTGACTCTTCTAATTTTTCCGGAGTTATTTTCAAATTCATTTCGAAGTTTTGATGTAAGAATGAATTATCATCAGTCAAAGGTCTAGTCTCCAAGATCTTTCAAATTCTTTTCATCGTTAGCTCAAGATCTTCGCTTTTGATTCTCCCGGAGTGTCTAAACAATTCACGGTGGTGTTTCTAGTCGTCATTGTCAGATTTTGAAGACCGAAGAAGAGTTCCTCTTAAATTCTTACGCGTTCTTCCAAAGATTCATGGTTATAGCTTGATGCCATCCTCTCATAATTCTTTTCAATTGTGAGAATTATTTTCACCCATCCGGAGCAATTCAGGAGTTGTTTCACTTTTGATTCATCCAAAGGCCATCACTTCGGAAGAATTATTCATTCTAGCTTTCAGCTATTGTTCTCCAAATCTTACCGGTGCATCATTCAAATATTATCTAATCAGCTCGTGATCTATTTGTTCTCATGTATCTAAATTCTCTCAAGTATCTTATTTCGTTTTCCAATATTCCCGGTGAATTGTTCCTTTGCTACTTTCTTTTTCAATTCTTACGGTGGTTCGTTCAAGAGTTATATTCATTCGTTATCATATCAATTCATTCGTTCTTTCCAAGCCTACTGGTGGATCGTTGAAGATCTTCCTCAAGTTGGCGCTATATCTATCTTAATCCTTTCCATGAGAATAAGTAATATGCAAAATCCGTTGCTTATCATCAATTTAATTGATGAAGGATAAGCATAATGTAATTCTTATTCTTGTTTCATCGAAGTGTTAAATCCCTTCTTCCGGAGTTTGTTCATGAATAGTAAATTCTCGGTTCAAGTGCTTCATACTTTCTCGGAGTTCCAAGATCTCTCAATTATATCATCGCAAAGCTCCATCCAATCATTGCAAGGCTTCACCTTGTGTTTTCAACTTCTCTTTTCTTTTTTTTGATCATTCTTTTGTTACCGGTGTTCTCATGAAGGCTAACCATGGTCGTTCTTCAAAGATTTAATTCATTCTCGAAGTGTTCTTCAAGATTTTCCTTGGAGGAGCTCAAGTATTCTTCATCTTGCATTTCAAAGTTCAATCCTTTCTCCCTTATATTTCGAGGTGGTGTTATGTCACGCTTGACAATTTCCCTTCGTGTTTCATGATTCACAAGTTGTCAAGAATGAGGTATTTTAAATCCATTAATCTCTTCGTTCGAGTTATCTTGTGTCATATTTCACCTTAAGCTTTCCCTAAGGATTGTTTCTATTTATGGTGATTATAAATGAACCAAGTTCTTCATTTATCCTCCGATGGAATAAGTTTCTAGCCTCCTTGTTGAAATCAATCCAATCTTTTGTTTCTGTAGTGGCAGAATTTCAACTCATTGTTTTGAGATGTTCTCCATAAGTCCACTACAAGCGTGTTCTTTTCGTTGGTGGTTTTCCAACAACACCATTATAACCTTCTTGGAAGGGTGCTTTACAAGCTCAATTGTGGAAGAAGTTGTCCTTTTCTTCACCATTCTGTCATTCCAATGATCTATCGTCTATTATTTCTTCCGGAGGCATTGTGATGTTACTCTATTCACCCATCATCTCGAATTGTGAGGACTGTGTTCTCTTTGTGCTTATCCATTCAACTGGAGTGTCGTGCCCTCTTTTCAAGTTCTCTCAGCTTATCAAGTTTTGCCTCCCTTCTCAACTGGAGTGCTGTCTGAAATCTTTCTTACCCCTTGTGCCATTCTTTCAATAATTTCGGAGGCAGTGTATTGTTGATTTCATCAAGTATCCTCTCGTCTTCTCAAGTTATTGTTCAATTCCTTCCATTTACAGTCGGAGTGCTGCCCAAATTATATCATTATTATTCCTTATCTATCTTGTTTCCAACCGAGTGTTGTCGTAATTGATCTTTATCGTTCCTTGTACATCTCGTTCCAACCGGAGTGCTCGCTTGTACTTCTTGTCCATTGCAACCCTTTTCTTACGTCTTTTAACCTACAAGGTTCTAGTAATGTTCCTTGTTCCTCTTTTCTAACGGACTGTTTTCAACTTTGTTCATCTTCGTCGTATTATTTCGTTCAATTGGTTCAACCTCTCAAGGTTCGTGGTTTCACTCGTTTGTGAAAGAAGCAACTTAATTTTACCTCTTCTCTTCCTCTTTCGTTTCCCTCCGATGCCATCCTAGATCTCGGCACGAGATCATCTCGTAGTGGTGGAGTGTTGTGACGCCCCGAGACCGATGTGCCAGGTGTCTTCCAGTTATTCGCCGATGTTGCCATGTCATTTGCTTGCGTGTTGCATTTCATCATGTCATCATGTGCATTGCATCATCATGTTTTCAAAACTTGCATCCGTCCCGGTCCCCTCGTTCTCCCTGTTGTCTGTTCTGAGCCAAGACACACTTGCACGCGCACGCGGCATGTCCAAAATATTATTTTATAAGTGGCCGGAAAATTTTCTCGGAATGGGTTGAAAGTTGGCATTCGGTGTTGTTATGTTGTCAGTAGACCTCTTGTCAAATTTCATCGCATTCAGAGTTCGTTTGATAGCCCAACCGTTAAACTATAGCGGCAATAGTAGCCGGTCTATCGTCGGACGTTTTCGGTCTCCGGAAACATTTGCCGGGCTGCTCTCCTTCTCTTCTCTCTTCACAGGCCACTTCCACTCTAAACCAGCTCACCAAACCCCTCCTCGCGTTTCGAACCGTCCGATTGAGATCAATTGGTCCGAAAACGGACTAGTTCCCCTAACCCTAGACCCCCTACCCTATTTAAGCACCCCTCCCGTCCAAATTTGGGCATTCCTAGTCTAAACTCTAACCCCCTAGCCCTCCTTCCTCGGATCTGGTGCCGCCACCACGAAATCCGTGTCCAACCACTACTCCGCCGCCACTTGTCACCGCTAGACTGGTCGAGCCGCCACCTGCGCACGGCTTCAGCCAACCGGAGCTCTCCACCTGTCCCCGCCACGTCACCCCACTCCTCCCTGCTGCCGCGGGCCCGCCCGGGCCTCGATCTGGGGCCGAGGCGCCCGAACCGTGTCGCTGCCTCATCCTGGATCGGGAGGAGCCCCGATTCCGCAGCTCGTCCCGCTACCTCCTCCCGTTGGCGACCCCAACCCCACCGCTGGACTCCGTCGGCGCCTCCTTGGTCGTCTCTGGTCGCCGCCCGCCCAGGAGATTAGTCTGGGCCGCCCTTCTCCCTCTCCTTCTCTTTATCTCTCTCTCTGACCTCCCCTTCCTCCATTGCCCCGCAGGAATTTCCACCGCCAGCGGAGCTCGCCCTGGCCGCGTTCTTCGCACAATCCGGTAGGGATCCGCCGGATCTGGAGTACCTTGGACATTCCTGGCCTTCCCCGCCTTGCCCCATCGTTGTCCCTGCAGGATCTCCTTCGCCGGCGTTGCGTCCCGTCGTGAGCCGCCATCGGCCTCGCCCGGCCTCCTCCTCGGGGGAGACGACCGAGTCGCTGCCTCCCTGGGCCGGCCTCGCGCCTAGGCCAAGCGGTGCCGTGGGCCAGCAGCCCAGCTCCTCCCGAGCCGGCCCATCTCCACGTTGCCCTACTGCCTGGGTCACTCCAGCCGCAGCGCCCTAGGGCCCAAGCTGTAACACCCTCGATGCGACTATAGCTCCCACGTGTCGAGGCACGACTTAGAGACATAATCGCATTGAAGGCATAAGTCGCAAGTTAGGAAATCTTCACAACATCCCATGTAATATAAATAATAAAGAGGAGATAACATAGTTGGCTTACATAGTCGCAAGTTCAAATCCCTGCAGGGGGGTCCCAACTTAGCCCAGGACAAGCTCTCACTGTCAACGAAGGAATAGACCTCCTCCCAAGACGTTCCGATCAGACTCGGTATCTCGGTTACTCAAGACACTTCGACAGGTTAAAACAAGACCAGCAACACCGCCCGAATGTGCCGACAAATCCCGATAGGAGCTGCACATATCTCTTTCTCAGGGCACACTCAGATAGGTCAAGCTACGAGTAAAACCAACCCTCGAGTTTCCCCGAGGTGGCCCCGCAGGCTGCCTGGTTCGGACAAACACTCAAAGGAGCACTGGCCCGGGGGGTTTAAATAAGATGACCCTCGAGCTCCGAAAACCCAAGGGAAAAAGAGGCTAGGTGGCAAATGGTAAAACCAAGGTTGGGCATTGCTGGAAAAGCTTTAATCAAGGCGAACTATCAAGGGGTTCCCATTATAAACCAACCGCGTAAGGAACGCAAAATCCGGGAACATAACACCGATATGACGGAAACTAGGGCGGCAAGAGTGGAACAAAACACTAGGCGAGAGGCCAAGCCTTCCACCCTTTACCAAGTATATAGATGCACTAAAATAACATGGCAATATGATGATATCCCAACAAGTAAATAAAGGATCCAACAAGGAACGGCCTCCGATCTTCACCTGCAACTAGCAACGCTATAAGAGGGGCTGAGCAAAGCGGTAACATAGCCAATCAACGGTTCGCTAGGACATGGTGGGTTAGAGGTTTAACATGGCAATTTGGGAGGCTTGAAAGAAAGTGGTAGGCATCGTAGCATTGGCATAGCAAAAGAGCGAGCAATCTAGCATAGCAAAGATAGTAGTGATTTCGAGGGTATGATCATCTTGCCTGCACAGTTGTCAGAGTTGACTGGATCCTAGAAAGCAAACTCAACAGGCTCCTCATTAGCAAACTCGTCTCCCAGATCTACCCAAACAAGACAAACAAGCAACAAGGACACAATCAACCACGTGCAAGGATCAAACAATATGATGCAATGATGATATGCTATGCGGGATGCGATGCGGGATGCAAAATGCAAGAGACAGGAAATGCAAGAACCTAGCCTCAACTTGGGAATCCAAGTGTTCCACTGGAAAGATGAGATGAAATCTCTTGAAAACGATATAAAGAACGCCGGAATCAGAGTTACGGTTTGGAAATGGCAAGCGATTTAAATATGACACCGGTCTGCGATTACAGCAAGTGGCCATCTAAATGCAATGAGATGAACATGCTACAGCACCCAAACATGACAACAAAATACATGGAAGGTATGAATACAAGATGCTTAACAAAAGTCTAGCACTGAGCTACGGCCAATTCATCCATTAACAGGTTCAAACAAACATGGCAAAATTGCATATGGTAAACAGATCTCAGACTTAGTGAAATTATCACTTGTCTGGAATTTCAGATCAGGTAGCACTCTTCGGAGCAACAAAACTACATGCTACAGGACCTAATCATGACAAAGTAAAACATGGCATGGAGCTACTCAAAGAGCTTAACAAAAGTCCCGTAGTGACCTTGAGCCAAAAGGGATCAGAAAATACAATTGCAAGCATGTGAACATATCAAAAACATAATCAGTTTTCAGACTTGGTGAAAACTGGCACATGCTGAAACATAACTCAAGTAGGCATGTTTACGAGCTCGATGCACTCACCACGGAGCAAGTCATGACAATCTAAGCATACATACAACAAGAATACACAAAATGCAAGCTAGACATGGCAATAACAATAGCATAGCATGCACGGATCAACTACAACATCATCGGCAAAATGGCAAACAAGTTGACAGTCTGCCCAAATTCACTAAGTAACAAAAGTAGAGCTCGATTGACTCAAGCTAGGGTGCTCCATAATTGCAAACAAAGACATGGATGGATAGAGCACTACAATATTAATAAAACATCCGTATTGATCATCCTCAAAAGAGGCACGGATCATTAGGAAACAACATGAACATATGGCCATATGAGATAACAGATCAAGGACTTGGTGGCAATGCTAAGTCCCTGAAAACAGAATTACCAAGTGCACCACTTTGCAAGCTTGTGCTAGTCACCACACACATCACAAAAATACATGGGTTGCACCTATGGAAATATGACAAAACCCTTAACAAAACATATGTAGAACATCAGGGCATAGCATGCACACATTAATCATGGCAAAAATGACAAAAACCTAAATGGAGTAGCAGATCTGACAATTATCTCAAGTAGCCCTCTTCTAACAGCATTTCGGGCATCAATATGAACTCAAATGAAAATTATGCAATGGAATGAAATGATGTACTCTCTGAGATGAACATTTTGATATGCTATATGCATGAATCGGAGCTACGGATGCAAAGTTACGAGGCTATAAACATGAGCACTTGGATCTGGAATTTCGGGACTTAGAAGAAAAAAACACCTCGTGGATCTAGGGTTTACTATTCACAGCACGCAAACCGAGGCGGAATCCGGCGAGGTGGCGGCTGCTCCGGCGAGGGGAGTCGAGGGGGAGGTGAGGGAGAGGCGAGGCCGGCCGAGAGGAGGAAGAGGCCGGGGCGGCGACGTGCGCGCCGGCGGGGAGGCGGCGGACGACGGGCGATGGTGCGGCGGCGACGACCGGGCTCGACGCGCGGCGGTGGGAGCGGAGCGGGGTCGAGGCAGAGGCGGCGGCCCGCTCCGGCCGGGCGGCGCCTCGGGCGCGAGGAGGCGGGCGCGGGGCGCGGCGATGTGGGCCGGGAGGGCCACGCGCGGGCCCGTGGGCCGGTGCGGCGGGATTCGGCAGCGGCGAACGGGGGAGTGCCACGTGGCGACGGGGAGGCGGATCCGACAATGTCCGTCGGTAGGGGAAACGTCCGGCGGCGCGAGGGGAGGATCTAGGGTTTTTGACGAGGGGGATCCGGAATTTCGGGAGGGGATGCCTTTTTATAGGTAGAAGGAGCTAGGAGAGTGCAAATGAGGTGTGGTTTTCGGCCACGCGGTCATGATCGAACACTCTAGATGATGGAGAAGGTTTAGGTGGGTTTTGGGCCAAATTGGAGGGGTGTTGGGCTGCAACACACACGAGGCCTTTTCGGTCCCTCGGTTAACCGTTGGAGTATCAAACGAAGTCCAAATGATACGAAACTTGACAGGCGGTCTACCGGTAGTAAACCAAGGCCGCTTGGGAAGTCTGGGTCCAATCCGGAAATGTTTAAACCCCACACACGAAAGAAAGGTAGAAATGACCACCGGAGGAGAACGAAGCGCCGGAATGCAAAACGGACAACGGGGAAAATGCTCGAATGCATGAGACGAACACGTATGCAAATGCAATGCACATGATGACATGATATGAGATGCATGACAACGACAACAACACACGGAGACAAAAACCCGAACCCGAGGACATAAAATAACTTAATGCCGAAATGTCAAGAGTTGGAGTACAAATTGGGAAAGTTACATCCGGGGTGTTACAACACTCCACCACTATGAAAGGATCTCGTCCCGAGATCTAGGACTGAAAGAACGCCGGGTACTCAGAAAGGAGGTGATCCTCGCGTTCCCAGGTAGCTTCACGGTCGGAATGGTGTGACCACTTGACTTTGAGAAATTTGATTGACTTGTTGCGAGTCTTGCGTTCAGTCTCTTCAAGAATAGCTACTGGGTGCTCACGATAGGAGAGATCTTCTTGGAGCTCAATGTCCTCGAAGTTGACGGTGCGGTCAGGAGTCTTGAAGCACTTTCGGAGCTGAGAGACATGGAACACGTCATGAACATTTGCAAAGTTTGAAGGAAGCTCGAGTTGATAGGCGAGGTCGCCTCTCTTGCTGACAATCTTGAAAGGTCCCACGTATCTGGGGGCAAACTTCCCTTTGATACCGAAGCGACGAGTACCTTTCATAGGAGAGACGCGGAGGTAAACATGATCTCCGATCTCGAAAGCCAAATCACGGTGCTTACTATCATAGTAGCTCTTCTGGCGGGATTGGGTTGCTTTGAGGTTACCACGAATGACTTTGCACATTTCCCTGCCTCTGTGATTAAGTCATTACCCAAAAGCTGACGTTCACCGGTTTCAGACCAGTTGAGAGGGGTACGGCACTTCCTGCCATACAGAATTTCAAAAGGGGCCTTGCCCGAACTTGCTTGAAAACTGTTGTTGTAGGAGAATTCAGCATAAGGAAGACAATCCTCCCACTTCATGTCGAAGGAGATCACACAGGCCCTGAGCATATCTTCAAGAATCTAGTTGACACGCTCGACTTGACCGCTAGTTTGAGGATGGAAAGCTATGCTGAAGCGGATGTTCGTGCCCATGGCCTTCTGAAAAGAATCCCAAAACATGGAGGTAAAGATGCTGCCACGGTCTGAAGAGATCACTTGTGGGATACCGTGCAGAGAGACAATCCGAGAGGTATAGAGTTCCGCTAATTGAGCTGCAGTGATCGACTCTTTGATAGGCAGAAAGTGAGCCACTTTGGTGAGTTTGTCGATGACAACGAATATAGCATCATTGCCACGCTTGGACTTTGGAAAGACATTCATGAAGTCCATTTCAATGTGGTCAAACTTCCATTCTGGAATGGCAAGAGGTTGGAGGAGACCAGCTGGCCTTTGGTGTTCTGCCTTCACTCTTCTGCAGACATCACATTCATTCACGAATTGAGCCATCTCGCGCTTCATTCGAGTCCACCAATAAGCCTGCTTGAGGTCCTGATACATCTTCGTGCTCCCAGGGTGGATGGAGAGGAGAGAATTGTGAGCCTCGTTCATCAAGACTTTACGGAGGTCACCTTTGGGTACAACAATACGATCCTCGAAGAAAAGAGTATCCTTGTCATCAAGGCGGTAGCACTTGTATTTGGGTTGACTCTTGGCAGTCCCAATCTTCACCTTTTTCACCATAGCATCAAGAAGCTAGGCTTGGCGAATCTGATCTTCCAAGGTAGGAGAGACTTGAAGGTTGGCGAGGAAACCTTGAGGAACAACTTGCAGGTTAAGTTTGCGGAAAGCTTCACAAAGCTCAGGTTGATAAGGCTTGAGAATCAGACTGTTGCAGTAAGCTTTCCTGCTCAATGCGTCAGCAATCACATTGGCCTTGCCTGGAGTATACTCAATACGCGGATTATACTCTTGAATCATTTCGACCCATCGAGTTTGCCTGTGGTTGAGATTAGGCTGAGTGAAGATGTACTTGAGACTCTTGTGATCAGTGAAAATGTCCACTTTTCTTCCCAATAGAAGATGTCTCCAAGTCAAAAGAGCATGCACAACTGCCGCCAACTCGAGATCATGAGTGGAGTAGTTCTTCTCATTAGGCTTCAACTGGCGAGAGGTATAAGCAACAACTTTCTTCTCTTGCATCAATACTGCACCAAGACCTTGGAGAGAGGCATCACAAAAGACCTCGTACGGCTTGGATTCATCAGGCGGAGTCAGAACTGGAGCAGTGATCAATTTCTCTTTAAAAGTGTTGAAAGCAATGTCACACTCCGGAGACCAAACGTACTTGACGTGCTTCTGGAGAAGATTTGAGAGAGGCTTCACGATCTTAGAAAAGTTTCAACGAATCTTCGGCAGTAGCTTGCGAGACCAAGGAAGCTACGGAGTTGCTTCCCGTTCTGAGGAGGTTCCCAATTCACAATTGAAGACACCTTCTCAGGATTCATGGTAATGCCCTTGGCAGAGATGATGTGACCAAGATAAAGAACCTCATCGAGCCAAAATTCGCACTTGGAGAACTTGGCGTAGAACTGATGTTCCCTGAGCTTATCAAGTACCAAATGCAAGTGCTTGGCATGATCTTCCTTGTTCTTCGAGAAAACCAGAATGTCGTCGAGATAGACCAAAACGAAGTCATTGGTGTAGGAGTTGAAGATGAAGTTCATCATGCGAGAGAACATCAGAGGAGCGTTGACGAGGCCAAAAGACATGACAGTGTATTCGTATGAACCATAGCTTGTCCTGAATGCCGTCTTGGGAATATCTTGCTCACGGATACGAATCTGATGATAACCGATACGGAGATCAAGCTTGGAGAATACTTGGGCACCTTTGAGTTGTTCGAACAGCTCATTGATGTTGGGAAGTGGGTATTTGTTCTTGATGGTCTTCTTGTTCAATGGACGGTAATCAACACAAAGTCGGTCCGTTCCATCCTACTTCTTCACAAAAAGAACACCACAACCCCACGGAGAAGAACTAGACCGGATGAGACCCATTTTCTCTTGAATATCGAGTTGCTTCTTCAGCTCCTTCAACTCTTCAGGTCCGAGCTTGTAAGGACGTTTGCACACAGGTTCCGTGCCAGGCTCAAGATCAATAACAAATTCAACTAGCCGGTGCGGAGGCATTCCTGGAAGCTCTTCTGGAAAGACGTCTTGATATTCGCAAACGACTGGAATTTGCGAGATCGCATCCCGTTCACCCTTTTCATTGAGAGAAACAGACGGATGGTATCATCACGAGCAGTAAAGACAATTACATCCTCAGACGAATGATTCAATTTAATCTGCCTTGCTGCACAATCAAGCTGAGCCTTGTGCTTAGAAAGCCAATCCATTCCGAGAATAAGATCAATATCCGAGTTACCAAGAACCATTGGGGAAGAAAGGAACTTGTAGTCGCCCAATGTGATAGTAACATCTGGCACCTCCAGACTTGCACTCAAACGTTCGCCAGGAGAAACGATATCCATTTGTTTACCCAAATGAGAAGAAACGAACTCATGCTTGGTAAAAAATGGCTTTGACATGAAACAATGCGATGCACCAGTGTCAAAAAGAACTCTTGCGGGAATATCGTTAACAGGAAGGTTACCCATGATCACATCTGACGAGTCCTCTGCCTGAGCTGCATTCATCAAGTTGACCTTGGCATGCTTGGGGTTATGCTTGACCACAGCTGTACTTGCCGATCTCACAGGAGGAGGAGGAGGAGGAAGACGCCTCTGGTTGAAACACTTGTTGGCATAGTGACCCTTCTGTTGGCACTTGTTGCACGTGACCTCTGAAAACGGACGGTGATACGGAGCACTCGATCTTGGAGCTTGAGACGAATTCTTGTTCTGAAAGCTAGGGTTGGGTGGGTGGGAAGAACCACTGCCACCTTTGCTCTTCTGCTGATACGGCTGACGAAACGGAGGAGGAGGAAGCCAATACTTCTGCTGCTTGGCCACTTGAGTAGACGAAGGAGTAACATCTCTGACTCGCTTCTTGGAAGCATCACACCTCAACTGAGCAGCCTCTTGCTTCAATGCCATGTTGTAGAACTCATCGTACCTCAAGGGCTCAAAGAGAACAAGAGCGAGCTGGATTTCTTCTCTGAGACCACCCCTGAACTGATATATCATGCTCTTCTCATCAGGTACGTCCTGCTTGGCAAAATGGGCGAGCTTCTGAAACAACTTGTTGTAGTCATAGACAGACAAAGAGCCTTGCTGCAGGTTGCGGAATTCCTCACGCTTGCTTTCAACCACGCTCTGGGAATATGATGAGCTCGGAAATCTTGACGAAACTCATCCCAAGTGATAACACGTCCACCTCTGGAGTCCTTGTATTGCTGGAACCATTCTGCAGCTTGATCTTTGAGTTGGAAGGAAGTGAACTTAACAAAGTCCTCAGGCCTGACGTTACTGCACTCGAAATGCTTGCACAGATCCACTAGCCAATCGTCAGCATCGGTTGCCTCAACACAATTGCTGAAAGTCTTTGGCCCGTTAGCAAGGAACTCGTTGAGTGTAGCAAAGTGATTCTGATTGTTGCCTTGATTCCCTTGGTTGCCTTGATTGCGCTCTTGAAGAATTTGCATGATCAACTGTGTGTTTGCATTGCTTGCGGCCATCACAGCTTGCCATGCCTCCGGAGGAGGTGGAGGTGGTGGCGGATCAGGATTCGGAGTCGTGCGCGTTGGAGGAGCCATCCTGAAGAGGTTGACCACCCATTAGCACATTGATAGACAAATTTTGAAGCTGAATCCAACGGAATGAAAAATTGCAACATATAGTCTTCACATCCGAACAAAATGAACGAATGCATTCCTCTTGAAATGGTCACATATCCATAAATTGAGAAGCCACTTAGAATTTAGGTAGAGAAATAAATCAACAAGGTACGGATCAAGAACGAATAATCGGTAAGAAATCCCAATCTCAAACCAATATCCGTGGAAGAAGAACTAGAGCTACAAGAATTCCCACCTATGAAACTCCCGAACCTTTCCGGTTATGCAATCAGGTGTTGGGGATACAGAGGAAGCATAATATCTCACCCAAACTAGCAAATCCTACATCCAGCTGTATCCATCCTTCAACACATAACCAAGAAAACTTCGGAAACCATCTACCTCAACCTTCAAAAAGCATCCGTTATACAAGTTATGGCGATACTCCCGAACTCCCGCCCCAGTACTGGGTGGCGTCGAGGTTATCTCACCAACGAACTGCATAAAAGAGATTTTCTATGTCGGCGTACTAAACTCAGGTATTCCAGAACTGCAACGATAAAATTATGATGACAACACCTCAGAGCTCAACTCCCCGGGACACTTCCACAAAACCCCTGACAGGAGGCACCAAGACAATGTTCTCATCATAAAACCATCGGAACGATTCCAAGATACCCGCGTGATCCTAAATTTTTTTTTTGTGAAATTTGAGAAGAGAAGAGTCAAAACTCTACGGCAGGATGCCTTACCAGAGCGATGAGGAGACTAGGAAGTAAAAAGAATTCCTAACTCTCCGATATATAATTCCTAATTGACTCAAAACATTTTCCTAGACACAACTCGGCTGCTAAAAACGATCAAGCAATGGGGCTCCTAAGGTCGAGGAGGCTCTGATTACCAACTTGTAACACCCTCGATGCGACTATAGCTCCCACGTGTCGAGGCACGACTTAGAGACATAATTGCATTGAAGGCATAAGTCGCAAGTTAGGCAATCTTCACAACATCCCATGTAATATAAATAATAAAGGGGAGATAACATAGTTGGCTTACACTCGCCACGTCAATCAAGAACATAAATAACATTACATCACCCAAACACTCATGGCCCGACTACGGCGCCAAAATAAAGAGAACCCAACATGCGACACGGTCCCGATCACCCCCAACTAGGCACCACTACTGATCATCAGGAAAGGAAAAATAGTAACGTTGAGAGTCTTCGTCGGACTCCCACTTGAGCTCAAACGCGTCTCCAGGAGCGAAATCATCAGGCCCTGCATCTAGAGTAAAAGTAATCTGTGAGCCACAGGGACTCAGCAATCTCGCACCCTTGCGATCAAGACTATTTAAGCTTATAGGAAAGGCAAGGTAAATATATGTGGAACTGCAGCAAGCGGCTAACTTATTCGCAAAAGAGAGCGAGAAGAGGAGGCAAAGCGCGAGCGAGAAACTAGAGAGCAAACTGCGAAAACATTACTCCAACACCGTGTCCGCTTCCCGAACTCCGCCGAGAAGAGGCCATCATGGTAACACACTCAGTTGATTCATTTTAATTAAGTTAAGGTTTAAGTTATCTACAACCGGACATTAACAAATTCCCATCCGCCCATAACCGCGGGCACGGCTTTCGAAAGTTCAAATCCCTGCAGGGGAGTCCCAACTTAGCCCATGACAAGCTCTCACGGACAACGAAGGAATAGACCTCCTCCCAAGACGTTACAATCAGACTCGGTATCTCGGTTACTCAAGACACTTCGACAGGTTAAAACAAGACCAGCAACACCGCCCGAATGTGCCGACAAATCCTGATAGGAGCTGCACATATCTCTTTCTCAGGGCACACTCAGATAGTTCAAGCTACGAGTAAAACCAACCCTCGAGTTTCCCCGAGGTGGCCCCGCAGGCTGCCTGGTTCGGACCAACGCTCGGAGGAGCACTGGCCCGGGGGGTTTAAATAAGATGACCCTCGGGCTCTGGAAACCCATGGGAAAAAGAGGCTAGGTGGCAAATGGTAAAACCAAGGTTGGGCATTGCTGGAAAAGCTTTAATCAAGGCGAACTATCAAGGGGTTCCCATTATAACCCAACCGCGTAAGGAACGCAAAATCCGGGAACATAACACCGATATGACGGAAACTAGGGTGGCAAGAGTGGAACAAAACACTAGGCGAGAGGCCGAGCCTTCCACCCTTTACCAAGTATATAGATGCACTAAGATAACATGGCAATATGATGATATCCCAACAAGTAAATAAAGGATCCAACAAGGAACGACCTCCGATCTTCACCTGCAACTAGCAACGCTATAAGAGGGGCTGAGCAAAGCGGTAACATAGCCAATCAACGGTTCGCTAGGACATGGTGGGTTAGAGGTTTAACATGGCAATTTGGGAGGCTTGAAAGAAAGTGGTAGGCATCGTAGCATTGGCATAGCAAAAGAGCGAGCAATCTAGCATAGCAAAGATAGTAGTGATTTCGAGGGTATGATCATCTTGCCTGCACAGTTGTCAGAGTTGACTGGATCCTCGAAAGCAAACTCAACGGGCTCCTCGTTAGCGAACTCGTCTCCCGGCTCTACCCAAACAAGACAAACAAGCAACAAGGACACAATCAACCACGTGCAAGGATCAAACAATATGATGCAATGATTATATGCTATTCGGGATGCGATCCGGGATGCAAAATGCAAGATATGACAGGAAATGCAAGAACCTGGCCTCAACATGGGAATCCAAGTGTTCCACTGGAAAGATGAGATGAAATCGCTTGAAAACGATATAAAGAACGCCGGAATCGGAGTTACGGTTTGGAAATGGCAAGCGATTTAAATATGACACCGGTCTGCGATTACAGCAAGTGGCCATCTAAATGCAATGAGATGAACATGCTACAGCACCTAAACATGACAACAAAATACATGGCAGGGATGAATACAAGATGCGTAACAAAAGTCTAGCACTGAGCTATGGCCAATTCATCCATTAACAGGTTCAAACAAACATGGCAAAATTGCATATGGTAAACAGATCTCAGACTTAGTGAAATTATCACTTGTCTGGAATTTCAGATCAGGTAGCACTCTTCGGAGCAACAAAACTACATGCTACAGGACCTGAACATGACAAAGTAAAACATGGCATGGAGCTACTCAAAGAGCTTAACAAAAGTCCCTTAGTGACCTTGAGCCAAAAGGGATCAGAAAATACAATTGTAAGCATGTGAACATAGCAAAAACATAATCAGTTTTCAGACTTGGTGAAAACTGGCACATGCTGAAACATAACTCAAGTAGGCATGTTTACGAGCTCGATGCACTCACCACGGAGCAAGTCATGACAGTCGAAGCATACATCCAACAAGAATACACAAAATTCAAGCTAGACATGGCAATAACAATAGCATAGCATGCACGGATCAACTACAACATCGTCGGCAAAATTTTCACAAAGTAACAAAAGTAGAGCTCGATTGACTCAAGCTAGGCTGCTCCATAATTGCAAACAAATACATGGATGGATAGAGCACTACAATATTAACAAAACATACTTACTGATCATTCTCAAAAGAGGCACGGATCACTAGGAAACAACATGAACATATGGCCATATGAGATAACAGATCAAGGACTTAGTGGCAATGCTAAGTCCCTGAAAACAGAATTACCAAGTGCACCACTTTGCAAGCTTGTGCTAGTCACCACACACATCACAAAAATACATGGGTTGCACCTCTGGAAAGATGACAAAACCCTTAACAAAACATATGTAGAACATCAGGGCATAGCATGCACACATTAATCACGGCAAAAATGACAAAAACCTAAATGGAGTAGCAAATCTGACAATTATCTCAAGTAGCCCTCTTCTAACAGCATTTCGGGCATCAAGATGAACTCAAATGAAAATGATGCAATGGAATGAAATGATGTACACTCTGAGATGAACATTTTTATATGCTATATGCATGAATTGGAGCTACGGATGCAAAGTTACGAGGCTATAAACATGAGCACTTGGATCTGGAATTTCGGGACTTAGAAGAAAAAACACCTCGTGGATCTAGGGTTTACTATTCATGGCACGCGAATCGAGGCGGAATCCGGCGAGGTGGCGGCTGCTCCGGCGAGGGGAGTCGAGGGGGAGGTGAGGGAGAGGCGAGGCCGGCCGAGAGGAGGAAGAGGCCGGGGCGGCGGTGGCCTGGGCGGTGACGCGCGCGCCGGCGGGGAGGCGGCGGACGACGGGCGATGGTGCGGCGGCGGCGACCGGGCTCGACGCGCGGCGGCCGGAGCGGAGCTGGGTCGAGGCGGAGGCGACGGCGCGCTCCGGCCGGGCGGCGCCTCAGGCGCGAGGAGGCGGGCGCGGGGCGCGGCGATGTGGGCCGGGAGGGCCACGCGCGGGCCCGCGGGCCGGTGCGGCGGGATTCGGCGGCAGCGAACGGCAGAGTGCCACGTGGCGGCGGGGAGGCGGATCATACAATGTCCGTCGGTGGGGGAAACGTCCGGCGGCGCGAGGGGAGGATCTAGGGTTTTGACGAGGGGGATCCGGAATTTCGGGAGGGGATGCCTTTTTATAGGTAGAAGGAGCTAGGAGAGTCCAAATGAGGTGCGGTTTTCGGCCACGCGATCATGATTGAACGCTTTAGATGATGGAGAAGGTTTAGGTGGGTTTTGGGCGAAATTGGAGGGGTGTTGGGCTGCAACACACACGAGGCCTTTTCGGTCCCTCGGTTAACCGTTGGAGTATCAAACGAAGTCCAAATGATACAAAACTTGATAGGCGGTCTAGCGGTAGTAAACCAAGGCCGCTTGGCAAGTCTGGGTCGAATCCGGAAATGTTTAAACCCCACACACGAAAGAAAGGTAGAAATGACCGCCGAGGAGAACGAAGCGCCAGAATGCAAAACGGACAACGGGGAAAATGCTCGAATGCATGAGACGAACACGTATGCAAATGCAATGCACATGATGCCATGATATGAGATGCATGGCAACGACAACAACACACGGAGACAAAAACCCAAACCCGAGAAAATAAAATAACTTAACGCCGAAACGGCAATAGTTGGAGTACAAATTGGGAAAGTTACATCCGGGGTGTTACACAAGCGCTCCCCTCGCTCGGCCTGCTTCCCCTCCAACTTGGGCCGAGGCCCATGGTGAGCTCCCCAGCGCCCACAAGTTTCGGCATGTTTAGTGTTTTTCCAGATCTACGTTATTCCTAATTATTCCAGAGGACGCCGTTTTGCAAAAAAAAAAACCTTTTACTTCATGCATATAATTACTCACAAACCGTACTTCGATTTAAAATGTTTCATATATGTAACATGACTAGAATTTTGTGTAGATTAATAATATGCCACTTTCATGCATGTTAAAAATGCTTAAACTCGTTGTTTTCTTTGTTTTGCTATATTGCCATGTTAAAATGATTTAATTCATAACTAAATAACCATAGCTCCAAACTTAACAAACTTTTTATGTAAATGGGGTGGAAAAATGCCTAGTTTAACACAGTTGCTTTACTTTGCATGTTTAATAACTCCAAAATTGTGTATAGGACAGAACAATACCAACTTTGAAATATGCATATGGGGATTTATCGGAATTGTTGTTCATTGTTCCAGCCTCATTTAAACTTGCCTAGATAGGTAGTTTTCTTATGCTTCACCATCTTGCCATGTTTAATAACATTTAATATTGTTGGGTACATAAACAAGAGCGAACTAAACAATTGTTGTTGTGTTTCATCAATATGCAACTGGTTGCATTTTGAGCTCCACTTAATTTGTAGTATTATTTGGCACGATGACCAGGTCTTGTCCTTGTTTGGCACGATGACCAGGTTTGCTAACCAACCCGGGTGTTTGATCTCTCTAATGAACCCGGCTTGAAGTAGTTTAGCTAGCTCCTTCCCCATAGCTTGTCGGTTGGGTTCAGAAAATCGCCGCAGTGTTTGCTTGACTGGCTTGAACCCCTTTATTATGTTGAGGCTGTGTTCGGCTAGCCTGCATGGGATTCCTGGCATATCCAAAGGATGCCAAGCAAAGATGTCACAAATCTTTGCACAGGAAAGCTCTTAGAGCAGCATCGACCGTCGGATCCAGCTGTGCTCCAATATTAGGATCCGTCGGGTGGACTTCGAATTTGACTATTTCGTCTGCTGGCTTGAAAGAAGTGGACTTACGCCTTTTATCGAGGAGTACATCATCTCTATCTACTGTGGAATGCAGAGCAGTGAGCTCCTCGGCAGCAAGGGCCTCGGATAATGCCTCGAGGGCCAAGGATGCAGTTTTGTTTTTGGCGCGGAATGCTATGTCTGGATCACTAGTGATAGTGATAACTCCGTTGGGCCCGGGCATTTTGAGCCTCATGTACCCATAATGGGGTATAGTTTGAAAGTATGTGAATGCGTCTCGCCCCAACAAGGCGTGATATCCACTGTTGAAAGGTGCCACGTGGAAGATTAACTCTTCGGACATGTATTTCTCTAGTGTGCCGAATACCACATCAAGTTTAATTTTCCCCGAGCATCGCGCTTCGTGATTGGGGATAATGTCTCGAAAGGTTGTACTGCTTTGCTCGATGCGGCTCTTGTCTATTTGAAATTTTATCGAGCGTGTCTTTGTAGATGAGGTTCAGTCTGCTGCCACCGTCCATGAGCACTTTAGTAAGCCGAAAGCCGTCGATGATTGGGATTAAGACCAAAGCGGCTGGTGCGCGGACTGATCGAGCCCTTGGTTCGTCATTGGTGGTGAAACTTATCGCCGTATCGTTCCAAGGATTTACTGCGGCTATTTAGTTGATTTCGTCGAGGTCATGGAGTGCCCTTTTACGCCAATTATTTGAAGAGAAGCTCTCAAAGACCGTAAAGATGTTGAGATCGTTGTCCACCGCAGAGTATTTCTCTGAGGTTGTATTGGTGAGGATAGCGTCACCGCTCTTAGCGACCTGCCGGAGTACCCAACAAGCCCGAAGGTTGTGTGTTGGTTCAGAATTTGGCGTCGTGTGTATCTGACAGGGCTTGTCGAGCCATTCATCAAGGACAGTTATGTGTCCCGTTAAGGGCTTGATTTTCTTGTCCATGGGATGATGATCGGGTGCCCCGCGAGGGTGCATCCTTTTTGCCCGTCCGATGGGTCGCTTAAAGGCGGGTGGTTCCCACTGGGCTGTCTGGGCTTTACAGGCGCTTTCCATTGCGCAACATTTTTGTACTATGTGCGCTAATTCTGTAAAGTGCAGTATGCGGCGTCGCTTGAGGTCATTGAGGATCCCCTCGTCCGCTAATACTAAAACCGCTCATCATCGCAGCAATCTTTGACCTTGTTTTTAACAAGGAGGAATCTGGCCCAAAAGTGATGGATTGTTTCCCGAGGCTGATGTCGTACGTACATTAGGTCGCATATGTCCGGAGGACCAGAATTGCTTGGGGAGTATTTCTTGTGGTGGGTGGGCGGGCTAAAATCCGAACCCTGACCTACTGCGGAATCCGAAGATTGAAGAATTTCTGAGGTTACTAGCCCGTGATCCGGAGTGTCCTGGGGGTTCTCCGGCTCAATGCCCGGTTCTATGTTTGGAGGACAGGAGGTCTCTTCCCGAAGATGGGTATCCGGCTCACAAGGCTCGGAAATCCGAACATATCTTGTTCTCAGCATAGGGGGAGAGGCATCCTCGGCTTGTTCCTCTATGTCGGTGTAAAAAAGTAGGGGATCTCCTTTTCACCCCTTTACTTGTGCACGGGCAGTCAGAGCCACGCGCCGCGGCTACACTTAGTAGGGCAGAGGAGGGAAGCCAGAGAAAAGCCGAAGCACAAGACAACCAAGACGATGCTACCTCTTGAGCTTGCGTTGGTTTTCCCCGAAGAGGAAAGGATGATGCAGCAGAGTAGCGTAAGTATTTCCCTCAGTTTTTGAGAACCAAGGTATCAACCAGTAGGAGGCCACGCGCAAGTCCCTCGTACCTGCACAACACAAAGACCTCAACGCAACCAACGCGATTAGGGGTTGTCAATCCCTTCACGGTCACTTACGGAAGTGAGATCCGATAGATAATATTTTTGGTATTTTTGATATAAAGATGCAAAGTGAAAAGTAAAAGGCAAAGTAAAAAAACAAAGTAAGATTAAAGTGATGGAGATTGATATGATGAGAATAGACCAGGGGGCCATAGGTTTCACTAGTGGCTTCTCTCAAGAGCATAAGTTTTCTACGGTGGGTGAACAAATTACTGTTGAGAAATTGACAGAATTGAGCATAGTTATGAGAATATCTAGGCATGATCATGTATATAGGCATCACGTCCGTGACAAGTAGATCAAAACGATTCTGCAACTACTACTATTACTCCACTCATCGACCGCTATCCAGCATGCATCTAAAGTATTAAGTTAAAAACAGAGCAACGCTTTAAGCTAGATGACATGATGTAGAGAGATAAATTCATGCAATATGAAATAAACCCCATCTTGTTATCCTCGATGGCAACGATACAATACGTGTCTTGCTGCCCCTTCTGTGTAGGAATGTTATAATAAATAGATAGATTTGATTGATTGTTTGATTGATTGTCTGAAAGTGAGTGAATTCGAAACTTTTTGAAAGTTAAATGAGAGGGAATAAAAGGACTTTCCCAAACTTTCATTTTTGCATTTTGGTTGATCCTAGAAATTCTACGCAACTCAATGACCCACGGAGAGAGTTGGGGATTTCGTTATTTTCATATTTGAGTTCCCTCAAATTTTGAGAATAGGATCATTTGATTTTATTTAGTTTATCATCAATTATTTCTATTACAAAAATATGAGCGAGGGAATAAAATAACTTTCCCAAAATAAAGAAATATTGAGGATTTAATAATAAAACCAAATAAGATTTTATTTCGGAGTTTTTTGGTGTTTTATTTGAATTTAGGAATAATGTGCATTTTTCAAAATTGCATTTATGGCCCAAATAAATGTTCACCTTGTGCGGCTTGATTTTAGAAGCCCGTGAAAATTTATTTCCGAATTTTTGGAGTCCGTTTAGTATTTCTTTTTATATTTCTTCCGAGCGGAATAATTAAAAAACAAACCGACTTCGGGCCGTACCCGAGCAGAACACTGCCCGGGAGAAGCCTTTAAATAGCGCCGCCCCGAGCCGCCCCAGCCCATTAGCCCCACCTCGATCCGCGTGCGCCATCGGAGCCGCCACCACCGCCGCCGACGATTCCGCCGGCCGAGGTTCGTCGCGCCTCGTTTTCCGAGCCGAAACAAAAAGAGAAAAAAATCAGCGTTCGTCGTTTTTCTTTTTCTCGGATTAAATCCGTGATTTTTCTGATCGCGATTCCTGATCCGATTTTTGTTTTAGTATAACTTTTCGCTCGTTTATTGGAATCAGGCGATTCAAGCGCCTAGAGTTTCGTCTCGAAACCCTCTACCCATTTAACCAACTTAAACAAGATTTTTCTACTGTAAAATTTGCCCTAGATCCAGATTACTAGAATGAAGTTGTTTTCTTTCGCCGTTCGTCTTTCGTTGCTTCGTTCGATTTGATTTTTCTTTTGCCAACCGGAGTTCTTAAGTTGAACCTTCTGGTTAGATCTCTTATTTGAGTTTTACCTGTGCATTAGATGAGTACTTACTGTATGCTTGTTTGTTTGTGTGTGGTAGAATACCGGGAGTGCGCCGCTTGTTACTTCGAATCTCTAGGTTTCGCGGATCATTAGCAAGGCAAGTTCACACTTTGATCATACCCCTTTCGTACCCAGTTTTTATGCATTAGTTTCAATTCTCAAACATTGCATGATTAGGATCTAATTAAATTATGGGTTGGGAAGTAGTTGATGAGGTAGGAACCTATTGCCCTGTTACTATCAAACCTTTGGGAGTTACTTTTACGTTATGCTTATATTGCCATGCTATGCTCGTAGACGTGGATTGGGTTTTGAGAGTATCCGTGACAGATGTGAGATTGTTATTTAATGGTTCAACTTAAGGTGGCAACTTAAATACATATCTGGGTGGATTGCTAGGGGCACCCTGGGGATATACCAGTGGACTTGCCCGGACACCTGGGGATATACCAGTGTTCTCCTAGGAGATCCCGGGGATATACCGTGTGATCATCCTACGGTCCGCCACCCAGGCTCAAAGCGAACATAAGATTATTCATGCTAGAAACTTCCGTGTGCAGCCACAAGCTATTATGGGCTCTAGCATAGTTGATTAAGTCGTGTGAACTCTTACAGTGGTAGACTAGCAGATGTAGGGGTTGTAGGTGGTACGGTCTACCCATCGTAAGGTGCAAACGCTTCTGAAAGACTATGTCTCGGTCATCCATTTCTCAAACACCATGTAGTGTGAGAAAACCAACGGAGGAGATCGAGTCTTGTGGGAAAAGTGGGCAAACCTCTGCAGAGTGTACAAACTAATCATGATTAGCCGTGTCCCCGGTTATGGACATCTTGAGTATCTAGTTCTTGGATTATCCTGTTGTTCTCATCATGTTACTTTAAATTAAGTTTGTTGGGTTTAATGATGTTACTTAATTGGGATTGAGAATGCTGTCAACCATTCTCAATGTTTAACAACCACCATGATAGTTAAATAAAATTTATTCCTTTGTAGTAGGGAAAAATTGGCTTTTCGCAAAAACCTTATAACCATATAGCTTTTTCCACCAGCCAAATATGCATGTAGTGATAGCCATTGTTCATTATTCTCTATGGTGTGAATTTGCCAGTACATTCAATGTACTGACCCTCTATGGCTGCAACGTCTCATGTTGCAGGATTATCTTACGACGAGTAAGTGATACGTTAGGGTTACGATTTCTACACTCAACTTTGCCGTTGGTGTTGATGGGAATCCACAACCTTGTTGCTTCCGCTATATGGATTGAGGTAATGGTATTTACGTTACTTTATACATGTGATTTACCTCTGTTATAAATCCTTCGAGTACTGTGTGTGTCAGCATACCGATCTAGGGATGACACTTACGCATAGGGACTTGATCCATTCGGGTCAGGTCGCTACAAGATGGTATCAGAGCACATGTTGACTGTAGGACGTGACCCTAGAAACTGGCAAGCCCATAGCAAAGATTTTTCTCTACAACTTTCCCTTTCAAAAAGATCTTTTACCTCTCTTCTATTCTGAGCTTATTCAAATATTCCCTTTTAGTGAGACCATACCCCTTTTCCCTTTTGACCACGAAGATTCGACTGATGAGACCACTCCAAGAAGTACAAGATATCGGACAACTAAGACCACTTCGGAATGAAGAGTATTTTCCGTGCATCTGAATAATGGAAACTACAACGGTCGAAGACCGAAGACAAGGAGAATTTGAAGGCTCTGAAAAATCCCTAGACTTGTATGACCTAGGAAGGCTACCCTTATGGAACTTGGCAGACTATGGAAGTTGTCAATACCCGAGATCAAGGTGTATCGGAGAAAGACCGAGCATGGAGAGTTAAAAACCTCGAAGTTTTGTCAACGAAAACCCTAGGGCAGGAGATATCAACTATGGAATGATAGCTCATGGGAATGACAAGAGCAGAAACACAGCTATCCACGATGTTATCGCCCGCTTATGCTATTGTCACCGTGCTGAGTTAAGCATGCATATGCATAGATGGATTTGATGGAAGAAGGCTGATGGAGCACCTATTAGCAAAATGAAGTTTTAACCTTAGCTGATGTAACACCGGGATCTGGAGTAGTACATCAAGAAGTTTAAGATGGAGCTCCAGGAAGCCGTATTAGACAAGGAAGCATTTCGTGAAAAACTCGGGAACCAGAAGCTGAAAGTAGCCAAGCTGGAGGAGCTACAACCTCGAGATACCGGAGATTGTTAGGAACTAAAGGACAGTAGGACCATGGCTCATGCCAAGGATGTTGAAACCTAGAAGTTAGGAATGCAGCTCCAGAAATACTAAAGGGCGTCTCAAGAGACCTCGCGTCAATATAGTTGATCTAGCAAAAGAACTTGAGAAAGACAACCATGATCGGAAGAAGCCATTGGAGGCATGAACAAGGCTTGAAGAGTTTGGAGATGTTGAAGATTTATTGACCTTTAGAAGACCAAACCCCTATTATATACCTACATTAGACGCGACATTTGTGAGCTGTCAATTGTTTGATGTTTTTCCCGACGGCCACAAATAAAATCTGTCTTTTCAAAACTTTTTGTTTGTATTGTGTGCATTCCTCTCCCTCTCTCTTATCTCACCCCAAACCCTTGGACCCAATAGAGGACGAATGGAGATGAACTCATGTTTCCCTGGACCGATAAGTCAATTGGAGACGGACCAATGGATTCAGGACATGGAGGATCATATGGAGAACAACCCTATAGTCGGAAAGGATATGGCCCAGCATGCTCTTCAATGCTTTGAAAGAGGTGCTGCTACTTGGTGGAGGATGTACCAAACCATCAATGGATGGCAAGGATTAACCACTTGGAAAGAATTTAAGTTGACTTTGCCAAAGTCTTGGCTTGTGTCCTAGAAGTTGAAGCCTTATGGAAAGGATATGAAGAAACCTTGTGCATGCAAGATTTGTGGAGAAATTGGACACACCCATAAAGAACACAAGGATGAGTGCCCTAAATGTGAAGGAAGTCACCCAGTTGAAGAATGCCCAACTAGGCAGATTACTTGTTTCTTGTGTGAAGGGACTACCCACTATCCTGCCCAGTGTCACATTTACCCCATGGTACAACGAACCATCCAGCAGGAGAGAGAAGTAATGAAAGGAGCCCTCATGGAAATTTTAGAAGAAACTGTGATGAAGGAAGAGGTGGAGGACACACCCAAAGAAGAACCAATTAAACCCTGCACCAAGTCATGCTATTCATGTGGAGAAGAAGGACACATCTCCCAAAATTGTTTGAATGGGGATCTAGTAGAATTCCCGACGGAGGAAGTAGAATATGACCCACAAGAAATAGAAGCTCTGATTGGCACGGAAAGGTCTAGGAAGAGAAGTAGATTGGATTCCAGGAAGAACCTAAGTCATATCACCTGTTACAGGTGCAAGGAGTCAGGGCACTACCTCAACAGTTGCCCCAAAAGGAAACCTCAATACTTGTCAGAAGTAATATGTTTTAGTTGTAATGGAGCAGGGCACTTTGCCAGAGAATGCCCCAAGGAGAAGGAAACTTGTGCTAGATAGTTGAGTTTGCAACAAAAGAAATGGAGTAGTAGAAGTGAGAACCTTTTTCTTTTATATTGAGGTGTTGAGTTGAGACATGTAATGGAAAAGCGAGAGATTGTAATCACTTGAGAATGAATAAAGTTAGTATCGTTGGTGCTCATATGGATTTTATGAGTTGTTACTCTATGAAGAAGGATTTTGGCCATTCTGAGGATATGAGAAATATGGTCTATGGAAGATTTGTGCATTTTAAGGGTGGTAGTACCCTGTAAGAACCGTTGACCCCTGGAAAAGATAAGGATACTCCACTGAGTGGATTTCGGACAAAATGAATACGAGTTTGGTCTCGATATGTGTGATGCCCCAAGAGTATGTGGGATGAAGTTGGAGACCGTCAGTTGTTTGGACCAAATGTGATCAAGGAGTTAGAAGAGAATGTTAAGTTGATTCGAGATAGACTGAAGGTAGCTCAGTCCAGGCAGAAGAGTTATGTAGACTCAAAACGCAAGGAGGTAGTCTATGAAATTGGAGACAGAGCATGTCTTCGCATGTCCCCTATACGAGGAGCTAAACAGATTGGAGTTAAGGGACAGTTAGCCTTGAGATTTGTAGGACCATACCGAGTTTTGGAGCGTATGAGAAAAGTGGCCTACAAGTTGGAGTTACCCGAAGGAGTCAGGAGTTCATGATGTGTTTCACGTTTCCCAGTTGAAGAAGTGCCATGCAGAGATGGCCAATATTCCCCTGTAAGAACGCTTGACCCTGGAAAGGATAAAGATGTTCCATGAAGTGGAATATGGACTTCATAAGTATAAGTTTTTATCTCGGTATGAGGGATATCCCACGGGGATGAAGAGATAAATTACTATTGGATATAAAGGAGGTATGATGTCGGAAATATGGATCAATGGAAACTCCATGATGAGTCTGAGTAATCATGTCCTAGTTTGGCGCCAATAGAAGGAAGTAAGACAATACAATTGGATGGATCTAAGAATACTAGGAAGTTGGAAGTTGGAATAACGATCAGTTGCCCCGAGGATGAGTGCAAGGTTTACAAGTAATGAGATGGGCCATAACCCACAGGCCTCAGGACCTACCAAGAAGCAAGCACACTCTTGCTGAAGGAAAAACCCTGGAGGAAGATACGACGTTTATCGACAGACGATTTTATAGGAGTAACGCAAAACCTGAGAGTTGTGAAGGAACGATATATGTTTGTTTGCCTTGCAGAATCAATGGGTTATTCCGAATGCAGTTCGTGGACAAGAGAAATTCTGCAATGCTTGTGAGGATGACCGAGTGTTAGAATGCGAGATTCGCTAAACCGTATACAAAGTAATGATTTGGGTGCGGGATGGATTGATCACCATACCGACTTACTCTTATTATTCGCCTTGCTATATGGGATGGTAAATCTGAGTGACTTACCTATATTAAAGAGACGACGATCAAAACCCTGTTTAAACTTAGAATGGTATAAGTATTTTTTTCCCTTGTACATGGAAGCTTTTGCCAACCATAGGTTATACAGTGAGGATCAACCTAGACCCATTTCCTGCAGGAGAAACCATAAATTGTTGACCACCATGAGACAACGATTAGTTGTTTTAGTACTGGTGCCAGACCCGTCAGCTAAGAAGACCCAATATCGGAATAACCTTAAGAAAGGACAGAAGAATTGAGGAAAAGGTTATGCCACTACCGGAAGAGCCAGAGAAGGAATTTTCTGAGGATTTGAGAAGACCGACACTGTCAAGAATAAGGATGGAGTATATGAGTTTTAATGGAACCGTAACCATGCTTCTAAGGGTGGTAGCACCCCAGACACTGTGTGATGATCGATGGATTTTGAGAAGACCCCGAACCTAACCTATTTCTTTCTAGCCTCTCCGAATCTCGAGGACGAGATTCATTTTTAAGGGTGGTAGGTCTGTAACATCCCAAAATTCTAAATTTTGGAATGTTATAATAAATAGATAGATTTGATTGATTGTTTGATTAATTGTCTGAAAGTGAGTGAATTCGAAACTTTTTGAAAGTTAAATGAGAGGGAATAAAAGGACTTTCCCAAACTTTCATTTTTGCATTTTGGTTGATCCTAGAAATTCTACGCAACTCAATGACCCACGGAGAGAGTTGGGGATTTCGTTATTTTCATATTTGAGTTCCCTCAAATTTTGAGAATAGGATCATTTGATTTTATTTATTTTATCACCAATTATTTCTATTACAAAAATATGAGAGAGGGAATAAAATGACTTTCCCAAAATAAACAAATATTGAGGATTTACTGATAAAATCAAATAATATTTTATTTCGGAGTTTTTCGGTGTTTTATTTGAATTTAGGAAAAATGTGCGTTTTTGAAAATTGCATTTAGGGCCCAAATAAATGTTCACCTTGTGCGGCTTGATTTTAGAAGCCCGTGAAAATTTATTTAGGAATTTTTGGAGTCCGTTTAGTATTTCTTTTTATTTTTCTTCTGAGCAGAATAATTAAAAAAACGAACCGACTTCGGGCCGTACCCAAGCGGGACACCGCCCGGGGGCAGACTTTAAATAGCGCCACCCCGAGCCGCCCCAGCCCATCAGCCCCACCTCGATCCGCGCGCGCCGCCGGAGCCGCGGCCGCCGCCGCCGACGATTCCGCCGCCCGAGGTTCGTCGCGCCTCGTTTTCTATGCCGAAAAAAAGAGAAAAAAAATCGGCGTTCGTCGTTTTTCTTTTTCTCGGATTAAATCCGCGATTTTTCTGATCGCGATTCCTGATCCGATTTTCGTTTTAGTATAACTTTTCGCTCGTTTATCGGAATCAGGCGATTCAAGCGTCTAGAGTTTCGTCTCGAAACCCTCTACCCGTTTAACCAACTTAAACAAGATTTTGCTACTGTAAAGTTTGCCCTAGATCCATATTACTAGAACGAAGTTGTTTTCTTTCGCCGTTCGTCTTTCGTTGCTTCGTTCGATTTGATTTTTCTTTTGCCAACCGGAGTTCTTAAGTTGAACCTTCTAGTTAGATCTCTTATTTGAGTTTTACCTGTGCATTAGATGAGTACTTATTGTATGCTTGTTTGTTTGTCCGCGGTAGAATACCCAGAGTGCGCCGCTTGTTACTTCGAATCTCTAGGTTTCGCGGATCATCAGCAAGGCAAGTTCACACTTTGATCATACCCCTTTCGTACCCAGTTTTTATGCATTAGTTTCAATCCTCAAACATTGCATGATTAGGATCTAATTAAATTGTGGGTTGGGAAGTAGTTGATGAGGTAGGAACCTATTGCCCTGTTACTATCAAACCTTTGGGAGTTACTTTTAGTTATGCTTGTATTGCCATGCTATGCTCGTAGACGTGGATTGGGTTTTGAGAGTATCCATGACAGATGTGAGATTGT
The DNA here is from genome assembly GCF_056163025.1 of Triticum urartu. Lineage (NCBI taxonomy): Eukaryota > Viridiplantae > Streptophyta > Magnoliopsida > Poales > Poaceae > Triticum > Triticum urartu. Next base: position 312,519,750 of record NC_141874.1, on the reverse strand, counting down.
TATTTAATGGTTCAACTTAAGGTGGCAACTTAAATACATATCTGGGTGGATTGCTAGGGGCACCCTGGGGATATACCAGTGGACTTGCCCGGACACCTGGGGATATACCAGTGTTCTCCTAGGAGATCCCGGGGATATACCGTGTGATCATCCTACGGTCCGCCACCCAGGCTCAAAGCGATCATAAGATTATTCATGCTAGAAACTTCCGTGTGCAGCCACAAGCTATTATGGGCTTTAGCATAGTTGATTAAGTCGTGTGAACTCTTATAGTGGTAGACTAGCAGATGTAGGGGTTGTAGGTGGTACGGTCTACCCATCGTAAGGTGCAAACGCTTCTGAAAGACTATGTCTCGGTCATCCGTTTCTCAAACACCATGTAGTGCGAGAAAACCAACGGAGGAGATCGAGTCTTGTGGGAAAAGTGCGCAAACCTCTGCAGAGTGTACAAACTAATCATGATTAGCCGTGTCCCCGGTTATGGACATCTTGAGTATCTAGTTCTTGGATTATCCTGTTGATCTCATCATGTTACTTTAAATTAAGTTTGTTGGGTTTAATGATGTTACTTAATTGGGATTGAGAATGCTGTCAACCATTCTCAATGTTTAACAGCCACCATGATAGTTAAATAAAATTTATTCCTTTGTAGTAGGGAAAAATTGGCTTTTCGCAAAAACCTTATAACCATAGAGCTTTTCCACCAGCCAAATATGCATGTAGTGATAGCCATTGTTCAATATTCTCTATGGTGTGAATTTGCCAGTACATTCAATGTACTGACCCTCTGTGGCTGCAACGTCTCATGTTGCAGGATTATCCTACGACGAGTAAGTGATACGTTAGGGTTACGATTTCTACACTCAACTTTGCCGTTGGTGTTGATGGGAATCCACAACCTTGTTCTTCCGCTATATGGTTGAGGTAATGGTGTTGGGAAACGTAGAATAATTTTAAAATTTTCTACGCATCACCAAGATCAATCTATGGAGTCATCTAGCAACGATAGAGAGGAGTGCATCTACATACCCTTGTAGATCACGAGCGGAAGCGTTCAAGAGAACGGGGTTGATGGAGTCGTACTCGTCGTGATCCAAATCACCGATGACCGAGCGCCGAATGGACGGCACCTCCACGTTCAACACACGTATGGTTGGGGAAGACGTCTACTCCTTCTTGATCCAGCAAGGGGGAAGGAGAGGTTGATGGAGATCCAGCAGCACGACGGCATGGTGGTGGAAGCAGCGGGGATCTCGTCAGGGCTTCGCCAAGCTCAGCGAGAGGGAGAGGTGTTACGAGGGGAGAGGGAGGCGCCAGGGGCTAGGGTGCGGCTCCCATGCGCCTCCCCACTATATATAGGGGTGGAGGGGGCTGGTTTCTTGCCCTCCAAGTCCATTGGGGCGTTGGCAAAGGTGGGGGAAAGAAATCCCATCATTTCCCTTCCCCACCGATTGTTATCCCCCCTTTTTAGGGATCTTTATCTTATCCCTTCGGGATATGATCTTATTCCTTCTAAGGGGGGATCTTGGTGCACCATGACCAGGGTGTGGGGCCTTGCCCCCACTACCCACGTTCATGTTGGTCCCCCCATGCAGGTGGGCCCCACTCCGGAACCTTCTAGAACCTTCCCGGTACAATACCGAAAAATCCCGAACATTTTCCGGTGGCCAAAATAGGACTTCCCATATATAAATCTTTACCTCCGGACCATTCCGGAACTCCTTGTGACGTCCGGGATCTCATCCGAGACTTCGAACAACTTTCGGGTTACCGCATACTAATATCTCTACAACCCTAGTGTAACGCCCTCGATGCGGCTATAGCTCCCACGTGTCGAGGCACGACTTAGAGACATAACCGCATTGAAAGCAATGTCGCAAGTTAGGCAATCATCACAACATCCCATGTAATGTATAATAAAAGGGGGAGATACATAGTTGGCTTACACTCGCCACGTCACATCAAAGTACATAAATAACATCCATCATACAAACACTCATGGCCCGACTACGGCGCCAAAATAGAAAAGAACCCAACATGCGACAAGGCCCCGAATCAAACCCCAACTAGGCACCACTACAGATCATCAGGAAAAGACACGTAGTAACGCTGAGAGTCTTCGTCGAACTCCCACTTGAGCTCGTACTCGTCACCTGGAGCGGAATCACCTGGACCTGCATCTGGAGTTATAGTATCTGTGAGCCACAAGGACTCAGCAATCTGTCACCCTCGCGATCAAGACTATTTAAGCTTATAGTAAGGGTAAGGAAAATATATGTGGAGCTGCATCAAGCAACTAGCATATATGGTGGCTATCTTATTCGCAAAAGAGAGCGAGAAGAGGAGGAAAAGTGCGAGCGTGAAAAACTAGTGGAACAACCTGCGCAAGCATTACTCCAACACCGTGTCCACTTCCTGGACTCCGCCGAGAAGAGGCCATCACGGTAACACACTCAGTTGATTCATTTTAATTAAGTTTAGTTCAAGTTATCTACAACCGGACATTAACAAATTCCCATCTGCCCATAACCGTGGGCACGGCTTTCGAAAGTTCAATCCCTGCAGGGGAGTCCCAACTTAGCCCATGACAAGCTCTCACGGTCAACGAAGGAATAGACCTCCTCCCAAGACGTTCCGATCAGACTCGGTATCTCGGTAACTCAAGACACTTCAACAGGTTAAAACAAGACCAGCAACACCGCCCGAATGTGCCGACAAATCCCAATAGGAGCTGCACATATCTCGTTCTCAGGGCACACTCAGATGAGACTAGCTACGAGTAAAACCAACCCTCAAGTTTCCCCGAGGTGGCCCCACAGGCAGCTCAGTTCGGACCAACACTCAGAGGGAGCACTGGCCCGGGGGGGGTAAAAATAAGATGACCCTTGAGTCTGCAGAACCCAAGGGAAATAAAAGGCTAGGTGGAGAATGGTAAAACCAAGGTTGGGCATTGCTGGAAAAGCTTTAATCACGGCGAAATATCAAGGGGTTCCCATTATAACCCAACCGCGTAAGGAACACAAAATCCGGGAACATAACACCGATATGACGGAAACTAGGGCGGCAAGAGTGGAACAAAACACTAGGCGAGAGGCCGAGCCTTCCACCCTCTACCAAGTATATAGATGCATTAAGATAACATGGCAATATAATGATATCCCAACAAGTAAATAAATGTCCCAACAAGGAACGGCCTCCAATCTTCACCTGCAACTAGCAACGCTATAAGAGGGGGCTGAGCAAAGCGGTAACATAGCCAATCAACGGTTTGCTAGGACAAGGTGGGTTAGAGGTTCAACATGGCAATTGGGAGGCTGACAAGAAAAAGGTAGGCATCGTAGCATTGGCATAGCAAAGAGCGAGCAAACTATCATAGCAAAGATAGTAGTGATTTCGAGGGTATGATCATCTTGCCTGCACAGTTGTCAGAGTTGACTGGATCCTCACAAGAAAACTCAACGGGCTCCTCAGTAGCGAACTCGTCTCCCGGCTCTACCCAAACAAGACAAACAAGCAACAAGGATACAATCAACCACGTGCAAGGATCAAGCGATACGATGCAATGATGATATGCTATGCGGGATGCGATGCAGGATGCAAAATGCAAGATATGACAGAAAATGCATGAACCTGGCCTCAACTTGGAATTCCAAGTGTGCCACTTGAAAGATGAGATGAAATCGCTTGAAAACGATATAAAGATCATCGGAATCGGAGTTACGGTTTGGAAATGGCAAGCGTTTTAAGAACACCGGTCTGCGATTTACAGCAAGTAGGCATCTAAACGCAATGAAATGAACATGCTACAGGCACCAAACATGACAACAAAAGACATGGCAGGGATGTACACAATATGCTTAACAAAAGTCTAGCACTGAGCTACGGCCAATTCATCCATTATGAGGTTAAAACAAGCATGGAAAAAACGCAAATGCAAAACAGATTTCAGACTTGTCTGAAATTTCAGATGATGAAGCCCTCTTCGGAGCATCAAAACAACATGATACATGACCTGATTATGATAAATAAGAACATTGCATGGAGCTACTCAACAAGCTTAACAAAATACCCAAAGTGACATGGAGCCAAAAGGGGTCGCAAAATATACTAACAAGCACACGAACATAGCTCAAACACAATCAGTTTTCAGACTTAGTGAAAACTGAGACATGCTGAAATCTAACTCATGAAGGCATGTAAACGAGCTCGATGCACTCACTACGGTGCAAGTCATGGCAAGGAAAGCATACATCCATTAAGAAGGCACAAAATTCTAGCTAGAAATGGTAAGAACAATGGCATAGCATGCACGGATCAACTACAATAGCATCGGCAAAATCTCAAACGAGTTGACGATCTGCCCAGATTCACCACGAAGCAAAAGTAGAACTCGATTGACTCAAGCTAGGTTGCTCCATAATTGCAAGTAAAGACATGTATGGATAGAGCATAACATGATTAACAAAACTCCTTTACTGATCATCCTCAAAAGAGGCACGAATCACTAGGAAACAAGATGAATATATGGCATCATGAACTAAATAATCCCAGACAGTGAAAACTACTAAGTCCCTGAAAACAGAGTTACCGGGTGCCTCACTTTGCAAGCTTGCACAAGTCACCACACACATCCTAAAAATGTATGGGTTGCACCTCTGGAAAGATAAAAAAATGCTTAACAAAACATATGAAGGACTCACAGGCATAGCGTGCACACAACAATCATGGCAAAATGACAAAAGTCTAAGATGAACTAGCAGATCTGACAATTAACTCATGAAGCCTCCTTCTAAGAGCATTTCGGGCATCAAGATGAACTCAAATGAAAATGATGCAATGGAATGAAATGATGTACTCATCGAGGCGAACATTTTGATATGCTATATGTCCAAAACGGAGCTACGGATGCAAAGTTACAGCAGGTCAAAGATCACATAAAAATTAGGGGGGAGAGGGGGAAAGTCAACCGGCTAGGGTATTTTGGATCTGGATCTGGCGGCACGGATCCCGAGGTTGACCCGCAACACTGTAGCTCGCCGGAGTGCTCGACGTCGCCGGAGAGGAAGGAGAGGCCGGGGCTCGCCGGGGTAGCCGGATCCGGCCCGGTCGCCGGAGTTCGTCGGCGTGGAGGCGGCGGGGCGGCGCCGGCCCGGGGCGGCGAGGGGCGGCCGGCCGGGCGGCGGGGAGGCGGCCCGCGGTGGCGGAGAGGCGGCCCGCGGCAGCACCGGTCGCCGGAGGTGGGAGAGGCGGTGGCGAGGTGGAGGCGTGTGGCGCGGGGGCGCTCGGGCTCGCGGGGGCCCGGCTTGGGCCTCCCGGGCCACGGCGGCTGAGGCGGCGGAGGGTGACACGTGGCAGGCGGCGGATGGCTGGGCGCGGCGGGGCGGACACGTACGGCCCGATTTGGACGTGTCCGTCGGTGGGGGGAGCGGCGGATCTGGAAAAATTAGGGTTTCGAGGGGGAGAGAGATCCGAAAAACGGGGGGGGGCTATTTATAGGCATAAGTGGTGCTAGGAGAGTCCAAATGAGGTGTGGTTTTTGGCCACGCGATCGTGATCGAACGCTCTAGATGATGGAGCAGAGTTTGGTGGGTTTTGGGCCAAATTGGAGGGGTGTTGGGCTGCAACACACATGAGGCCTTTTCGGTCCCTCGGTTAACCGTTGGAGTATCAAACGAAGTCCAAATGATACGAAACTTGACAAGCGGTCTAACGGTAGCAAACCAAGGCCGCTTGGCAAGTCTCGGTCCAATCCGGAAATGTTTAATCCCCACGCACGAAACAAATCTAGAAATGACCATCAGAGGAGAATGAAGCGCTGGAATGCAAAACGGACAACGGGAAAAATGCTCGAACGCATGAGATGAACACGTATGCGAATGCAATGCACATGATGACATGATATGAGATGCATGACAAAGACAACAACACACGGAGACAAAGACCCGAACCCGAGGAAATAAATATAACTTAACGCCGGAAACGGCAAGAGTTGGAGTACAAATTAGGGAAAGTTACATCTGGGGTGTTACACCTAGCGTCACCGAACCTTAAGTGTGTAGACCCTACGGGTTCGGGAGACATGCAGACATGACCGAGGCAACTCTCCGGCCAATAACCAACAGCGGGATCTGGATACCCATGTTGGCTCCCACATGTTCCACGATGATCTCATCGGATGAACCACGATGTCGAGGATTCAATCAAGCCCGTATTCAATTCCCTTTGTCCAGCGGTATTGTACTTGCCCGAGATTCGATCGTCGGTATCCCGATACCTTGTTCAATCTCGTTACTGGCAAGTCTCTTTACTCGTTCCGTAACACATCATCCCATGATCAACTCCTTGGTCACATTGTGCACATTATGATGATGTCCTACCGAGTGGGCCCAGAGATACCTCTCCGTTTACACGGAGTGACAAATCCCAGTCTCGATTCGTGCCAACCCAACAGACACTTTCGGAGATACCTATAGTGTACCTTTATAGCCACCCAGTTACATTGTGACGTTTGGCACACCCAAAGCACTCCTACGGTATCCTGGAGTTGCACAATCTCATGGTCTAAGGAAATGATACTTGACATTAGAAAAGCTTTAGCAAACGAACTACACGATCTTGTGCTAGGCTTAGGATTGGGTCTTGTCCATCACATCATTCTCCTAATGATGTGATCCCGTTATCAACGACATCCAATGTCCATGGTCAGGAAACCATAACCATCTATTGATCAACGAGCTAGTCAACTAGAGGCTTACTAGGGACATGGTGTTGTCTATGTATCCACACATGTATCTGAGTTTCCTATGAATACAATTCTAGCATGGATAATAAACGATTATCATGAACAATGAAATATAATAATAATAATAACTAATTTATTATTTCCTCTAGGGCATATTTCCAACAGTCTCCCACTTGCACTAGAGTCAATAATCTAGTTCACATCGCCATGTGATTAACACTCACAGGTCACATCGCCATGTGACCAACATCTAAGAGTCTACTAGACTCAATGATCTAGTTCACATCACTATGTGATAAACACTCAAAGAGTTCTGGGTTTGATCATGTTATGCTTGTGAGAGAGGTTGTAGTCAACGGGTCTTGCCATATTCAGATCCCTATGTATTTCGCAAAACTTTATGTCATATCGTAGATGCTGCTACCACGTTCCACTTGGAGCTATTCCAAATTGTTGCTCCATTATACGTATTCGGTATCTCTACTCAGAGCTATCCGGATAGGTGTTAAGCTTGCATCGACGTAACTCTTTACGTCGAACTCTTTATCATCTCCATAACCAAGAAACATTTCCTTATTCCTCTAAGGATAATTTCGACCGCTATCTGGTGATCCAGTCCTAGATCACCTTTGTACCCTCTTGCCAGACATGTGGCAAGGCACACATCAGGTGTGGTACTTAGCATGGCATACCGTATAGAGCCTATGACAAGAGCATAGGAGACGACCTTCGTCCTTCCTCTTTCTTCTGCCGTGGTCAAGCTTTGAGTCTTACTCAACTTCACACCTTACAACTCAGGTAAGAACCCCTTCTTTGACTGATCTATTTTGAACTCCTTCAAAAACATGTCAAGGTGTGCGTTCTTTGAAAGTATCATCAGGCGTCTTGATCTATCTCTATAGATCTTGATGCCCAATTTGTAAGCAGCTTTATCCAGGTCTTCCTTTGAAAAACACTCTTTAAACAACCGTTTATGCTTTCCAGAAATTCTACATTCTTTCGGATCTACAATATGTCATCCACATATATTTATCAGAAATGTTCTAGTGCTCCCACTCACTTTCTTGTAAATACAAGTTTCTAGCAAACATTGTATAAACCTAAAAGCTTTGATCACTCTATCAAAGCATATATTCTGACTCCGAGATGCTTGCTCTAGTCCATAGAAGGATCGCTGGAGCCAGCATACCTTTTAGCATCCTTAGGATCGACAAAACTTTGATTGTATCACATACAACTCTTTCTTACAAAAACTGGTAAGAAAACTTGTTTTTGACATCCATCTATCAGATTTCATAATCGAAAAATACAGCTAATGCTAACATGATTCCGACGGACTTAAGCATCACTATGGGTGAGAAATTCTCATCGTAGTCAACTCCTTGAACTTGTGAAAAGACTCTTTCCCACAAGTCGAGCTTCATAGACGGTAACATTACCACCCACGTCCGTCTTCTTCTTAAAGATCCATTTATCTCAATGGCTTGCCGATCATCGGGCAAGTCCACCAAAGTCCATACTTTGTTCTGATACATGGATCCTATCTTGGATTTCATGGCTTCTAACCATTTGTCGAAATACGGGCCCACCATCGCTTCTCCATAGATCGTAGGTTCATTGTTGTCCAACAACATGATTATCCGAGACAGGATTACCTTACCACTCAGGAGTAGTACATATCCTTGTCGACCTACGAGGTTCGATAGCAATTTGATCCGAAGCTTCATGATCACTATCATTAACTTCCTATTCAACAGACGCAGGTGCCATAGAAAACATCCTTCTGTGTTGCATCACTCTCTGGTTGAAGTAAAGGTTCGACAACCTCATCAAGTTCTATCTTCCTCCCACTCAATTCTTTCGTGAGAAACTCCTTCTCGAGAAAGGACCCATTCTTAGCAACAAACAATTTGCCCTCGGATCTGAGATAGAAGGTGTACCCAACTGTCACCTTTGGGTATCCTATGAAGATGTGTTTGTCCGCTTTGGGTTCGAGCTTCTCCGGTTGAAGCCTTAAGCATCGCAGCCCTAAACATTACGAAACGACAACTTTGGTTTCTTGCCAAACCAATGTTCATACGGCGTCGTCTCAACGGACTTAGATGGTGTCCTATCTAAAGTGAATGCAGCTGTCTCTAACGCATAACCTCAAAATGAAAACGGTAGATCGGTAAGAGACATCATAGATCGCACCATATCCCATAAGGTTCGATTACAACGTCCAGACACACCATTACCCTGTGGTGTTCCAGGTGGCTTCAACTGTGAAACAATTCCACAATGTCTTAAGTGATTGCCAAACTCATAACTCAGAAATTCTCATCGATCAGATCATAGGAATTTGATCTTCTTGTTATGATGGTTCTTAACTTCACTCTGAAATCGCTTGAACTTTTCAAACGTTTCAGACTTGTGCTGCATTAAGCAAATATACCTATATATACTCAAATCGTCAGTGAAGATGAGAAAATAGCGATATCTACCGCACGCTTCAATTCTCATTGGATCACACGCATCGGTATGCATGATTTCCAACAAGTCACTTGCCCGTTTCATTGTACCTGAAAACGGGGTCTTAGTCATCCTGCCCATGAGGCATGGCTTGCATGTGTCAAGTGATTCAAAATGAAGTGACTCCAAACATCCATCGACGTGGAGTTTCTTCATGCATCTTACGCCAATATGACCTAAGCGGCAGTGCCACGAGAAAGTGGTACTATCATTATTAACTCTACATCTTTTGGCGTGAACATGTGTATCACCACGACCGAGATTCAATGAACCATTCGCATAGGGTGCATGACCATGAAAGGTATCATTCATGTAAACAGAATAACCATTATTCTCTAACATAAATGAATGATCGTATTGCAATGAACATGATCTAATCATATTCATGCTCAACGTAGACACCTGATAACATTTATCTAGGTTCAATACTAATCCCGAAGGCAGATGGAGCGTGCGATGGTGATCTCATCAACTTTGGAGACACTTCCAACACACATCATCACCTCGCCCTCAGCCAGTCTCCGTTTAGTCCATAGCTTTTGCTTCAAGTCACCAATAATAGTAACTGAACCGGTATCCAATACCCAGGTGCTACTAGGAGTACTAGTGAGGTACACATTAATAACACGTATAAATTTTGTTGAAGTTGCCAGCCTTCTTATCTACCATGCATTTGGGGTAATTCCGCTATTAGTGACCGTTCCCTTTACAATAGAAGCACTTAGTCTCGGGTTTAGGTTCAACCTTGGGTTCCTTCACTGGAGCGGTAACTGGTTTACCATCCATGAAGTTTCCCTTTTAGCCCTTGCCCTTCTTGAAACCAGTGGTCTTGTTAAACCATCAACACTTGATGCTCCTTCTTGATTTCTACCTTTTGCGGTCTTAAGCACCGCGAACAGCTCCGGGATCAACTCCATCCCTTGCATGTCATACTTCATCACGAAGATCTAGTAGCTTGGTGATAGTGGCTAGAGAACTCTATCAATCATTATCTTATCTAGAAGTTTAACTCCCACTTGATTTAAGTGATTGTAGCACCCAGACATTCTGAGAACATGTTCACTAGCTGAGCTATTCTCCTCCATCTTGTTGGCAAAAGAACTTGTCAGAGGTCTCATACCTCTCAACACGGGCATGAGCTTGAAATCCCAATTTCAGCTCTTGGAACATCTCATATGTCTTATGGCGTTCAAAACGTCATTGGAATCCCGATTCTAAGCCGTAAAGTATGGTGCACTAAACTATCAAGTAGTCATCAGGACGTGTCTCTCAGGTGTTCACAACATCCACAGACGACGTTGTAGGGGTTTGCACATCAAGCGGTGCATCAAAGACGTAAGCCTTCTGTGTAGCAGTGAGGACACTCCTTGGACTACAGACCTAGTCCGCATCATTGCTTACAATATCTTTCAACTTAATCTTTCTCTAGGAACGTATTGAAACAGGGAGCTACAACGTGAGCTATTTATCTACAACATATTTGCAAAGACAATTTAGACTGTGTTCATGATAATTGAGTTCATCTAATCAAATTACTTAATGAACTCCCACTCAGATAGACATCCCTCTAGTCATCTAAGTGAAACATGATCCGAATCGACTAGGCCGTGTCCGATCATCACGTGAGACGGACTAGTCATCAACGGTGAACATCTCTTGTTGATCATATCTTCTATACGACTCATGTTCGACCTTTCGGTCTTCCGTGTTCCGAGGCCATGTCTGTACATGCTAGGCTCGTCAAGTCAACCTAAGTGTTTCGCATGTGTCCCGAGGCCATGTCTGTACATGCTAGGCTCGTCAACACCCGTTGTATTCGAACGTTAGAATCTATCACACCCGATCATCACGTGGTGCTTCGAAACAACGAACCTTCGCAACGGTGCACAGTTAGGGGGAACATTTTTCTTGAAATTTTAGTGAGGGATCATCTTATTTAAGCTACCGTCGTTCTAAGAAAATAAGATGTAAAACATGATAAACATCACATGCAATCAAATAGTGACATGATATGGCCAGTATCATTTTGCTCCTTTTGATCTCCATCTTCGGGGCTCCATGATCATTGTTGTCACCGGCATGACACCATGATCTCCATCATCATGATCACCATCATCGTGTCTTCTTGAAGTTGTCTCGTCATCTATTACTTCTACTACTATGGCTAACGCTTTAGCAATAAAGTAAAGTAATTACATGACATTTATGTTGACACGCAGGTCATAAATAAATTAAGACAACTCCTATGGCTCCTGCCGGTTGCATACTCATCGACATGCAAGTCGTGATTCCTATTACAAGAACATGATCAATCTCATACATCACATATATCATTCATCACATCCTTTTGGCTATATCACATCACAAGGCATATGCTGCAAAAACAAGTTAGACGTCCTCTAATTGTTGTTGCAAGTTTTTACGTGGCTGCTATAGGTTTCTAGCAACAACGTTTCTTACCTACGCCAAAACCACAACGTGATATGCCAATTTCTATTTACCCTTCGTAAGGACCCTTTTCATCGAATCCGATCCGACTAAAGTGGGAGAGACAGACACCCGCTAGCCACCTTATGCAACTAGTGCATGTCAGTCGGTGGAACCAGTCTCACGCAAGAGTACGTGTAAGGTCGGTCCGGGCCGCTTCATCCCATGATGCCGCCGAATCAAGATAAGACTAGTAACGGCAAGTAAATTGACAATATCGACGCCCACAACTGCTTTGTGTTCTACTCGTGCATAAAAACTACGCATAGACCTAGCTCATGATGCCACTGTTGGGGAACGTAGCATAATTTTAAAATTTTCTATGCATCACCAAGATCAATCTATGGAGTCATCTAGCAACAAGAGAGAGGAGTTCATCTAAATACCCATGTAGATCACGAGCGGAAGTGTTCAAGAGAACGGGGTTGATGGAGTCGTACTTGTCATGATCCAAATCACCGATGACCGAGCGCCGAATGGACGGCACCTCCGCGTTCAACACACGTACGGTTGGGGAAGACGTCTCCTCCTTCTTGATCCAGCAAGGGGGAAGGAGAGGTTGATGGAGATCCAGCAGCACGACGGCGTGGTGGTGGAAGCAGCGGGGATCTCGTCAGGGCTTCGTGTAAGTGCATCTAGTGCCACCCCTAGTTGGTTTCGGAGTATTGACGACAAACCTAGTTGAGGGACTACTGTGTTTGTGAGAATTGCAGGATAACACAGGTATAAGTCCCTCATGATTCGGTTTTACTACCAGAGATGGCCCCTAAAAATGTATGAAGACATTGAAGTCAAAGGTGGTATATGAAGATATTCACATTGAAGACTATGACAAGAGAAGACACGATATGAAGCCTATGGAGCTCGAAGACTTAGATCTTTCGTAGTTCTTTTTCTTTTGTGTTGAGTCATAGGAACCACCGTACTGTTAAGTGGGATCCAAGAGAACCAGTCAGAATGACTGAAGTGATGCCTAAACCAAAAACCTATGTCTTCGAGTGAAGACTATGAGAGCGAATCTTGTCCAGAGTTGGACAAGTCAGCTTTGCTTGTAGCCCAAGTAAAGTTGTCGTGTGAGTTTGAAATCTGACTGTTGGAACACGTGTCAGATCCTTAGTGACCCAGGGTCATTTCGGACAAATCAGGTCGGGTTGCCAAGTGGCTATAAATAGCCCACCCCCTACAACCATAAATGGTTGGCTGCTCAGATTGAAAGTACGGCTTTTGTCGTTTGAGAGCAACCCACCTCGAAGCCTTTGAGAGAGAATTCCTTGCGAGGATAAAAGCCCTAACCACCAGAGCCAGAGAGAATTGGGCATCTCTTAAGTCTTCTTGTCTGTGTGATCTGAAGACTTATTACACTTGAGGACTGTGCATCCTCCAGCCGGTTAGGCGTCGCGTTCTGAGCATCCAAGAGACATTGTGGATTGCCGGTGAACAAAGTCTGTGAAGGTTTGGGAGTCTACCTTGAAGACTTACCAGAGTGATTGGGCGAGGTCTATGTGACCTTAGCTCAAGGAGAATACGGTGAGGACTGGGTGTCCTGAGCTGCGTGTTCAGGACTGGGTGTCCGGGACTGTGTGTCCTAAGGTTTAAATACCTAGCCGCTCCAACCAGACGTACAGTTGTCACAGCAGCTGGAACTGGTTCAACAAATCATTGTCTTCAATGAGTCACTGGTTTCATCTTCACTTCACTTTACTTACTGTTCCTCCTTGTGAAGTCATTGTATGTTTGCTCTATCATTTGTCTTCACTGAGTGACTGCGTGTTCTGTTTGGCTTCAAAATATCTTCCTACCTGATCCTTACTACCTAGCTGCTTTAGTCTTTGTGCTTTCACTTCATTGAATACTTGACTATGGTTTGCCTGGTGTAGTCTACCTTCCGCTGCATGGTAATAGGTTTAATTTTATCGTTTGTCTTCAAAACTCCCATGTTCTGAAGACTTTCATAAAAATCGCCTATTCACCGCCCCCTCTAGTCGATATAACGCACTTTCAATTGGTATCAGAGCAAGGTGCTCCCTTGTTCTGTGTGATTCAGTTTAACCACCTGGAGTTTTAGCTATGTCGACTGCAGGGATAATTAAAGTCTCCGCTGCGTGCCCCGTCTTCGATGGAACTGAATATCCCTACTGGAAGAATAAGATGCGCATGCATCTTGAAGCCATTGACGTCGACCTATGGTATGTCGTCGAGAACGGCGTTCCCAAGGCTGGAGAAGGTGTCACTGCTGCTGATGTCAAGAAATTCGTTCAACTGGACTCTACTGCCAAGAATATCATCTGTGGTCATCTGACCAAAGGACAGTACGGCCGTGTGAGTGCTTTGAAGACATCCAAGCTGGTCTGGGACTGGCTCTCCAAGGTCAATGAAGGCATCTCAACCCAGAGAGATCAGAGAATCAGTGTCCTTCGCAACCTCTTCAATCGCTTCAAGTGAAATGACAATGAGAATGTCCAGCACACATTTGACCGACTCACTAACATCACAAATGAGCTTCAAGCCCTCGGCGCCACTGAGATTACCAAACATGAAGTGGTCAAGATGCTGGTGAGATCACTTGATAGTTCGTTTGACATCCTGGCCCTGATGATTCAAGAACGTCCTGATTTCAAGACACTCGATCCGTCTGACATACTTGAGAGGCTCAACACACATGAGTTTCAGCTTTCGGAGAAAAGAGATATCTACGGTCCAAACTATGGGCGAACTCGTGCCTTGAAGGCAAAAGCTGTCTCCTCATCTGAAGAAGAATCAGACAGCAGTTCTGATGATCCTGAAGACATTGGAAGGGAACTTGCTATGCTTGTCAAGAAGTTCCAAAAATTCACCAAGAAGAAAGGCTTCAGAAAGTCTTCCCGATGAAGTTCAAGGAATGATGAAGCTCCTGCTCATGACTACAAGAGGAAAACATGTCACAAGTGCAAGAAACTTGGCCACTTCATCTCTGAGTGTCCACAGTGGGACAATGAGAACAAAAAGAAGAAGAAGAGCAAGGAATATGACTCTGACGACAAGAAAAAGAAGAAGAAATACTCAAAGTCTTCTTCCAAGTCTTCCTCAAAGTCTTCATCACACAAGAAGAGCTCATCTGGCAAGACACGTGCGTTTGTTGGCAAGGAAATGGATTCAGAGGAGGAGTCTGCTTCTGAGGAGGCGGAGGTGGAGTCTGAGGAGGAATCCGACTCAGGCGTCGCAAGTCTGGCTACAGCATACGTTGCCAAGTCCATCTTCAACAGTGAAGACAATGACTTCATCACCGACACCGATGCAAATGACAAGGACTACTCCGCTACTACCTACTGCTTCATGGCACGCGGTGCCAAGGTAAACACACGCACTACTCACTATCAAACATCTAGTGACGATGACTCTGATTGTGGTTCAAAACCTAGCTACAAAACACTTGCTAAAATTGCAACTGAACAACAGAAAGCTATGGAACATATTCAAAAACTATTAGACAGAAGCAATGATCTGTTAGGTGCTGAAATGACTCGATCTGAATCCTTAATTGAAGACATAAAAAATCTTCACGTTAAGTATCAGGAACTTGAAAGTCATCATGAAACTCTCTCAACAACTCATGAAAAGCTTTCCTATGATTATCTTCAAAGGAAGCGGGATCTTGAGAAATTGAGAGCGGTTCATGAAGATCTTCAAACGGAAAACGAGTCACTTCGCGCCAAACAGATCAGTCTCGCTCAGGAAGGATTTGAACCACCATGTCTGAAATGCCTTGAGCGTGATAATGCTACTTCTGTTGCTGAATGTTCTACTGCTACTGCTGTTGCAATATCTTCAACTGTTGATGTGGTAACTAACCCCTCTGCTGAGGATACCACCGCTATTGCTGATGAGAATGCTAGGTTGAAGGCATTGCTTGAAACAGGGATGTACAAAAGTCTTAAAGGGCATCAGACGCTATGTGATGTCCTGAAAAAGCAGATTCTGAACCGAAACCCTAGGAAAGAGGGTGTAGGGTTCGTAAGGAAAATGAATGCAGATGGCTCTTACTGGAAACCTGAGCAGTACCCCAAAACCATGTGGGTTGCTGCAAATGAACCTTCAGCAGATCCATCCAATCTATCTGGCTTCACTTGTGCTAACCCCATTATCATTGATGAATCCTTTGATGCAAACTATATATTGTTTAAGAATCAGAATGGTGAAGTATTTGCCAGGTACATTGGTACTAACTGCAGGAATGGACCGCCTATGAAGAAGATCTGGGTTCCAAAAAGGTGTCTGGAGAGTCTTCCTGTGAATGTCATCATGACACCTCACGTGAAGAAGACAAACCTCAGACCAAAGGCTTCATACGGTCCAAAGGCTTCATATAGACAGAGGACTCACCTGAGTCGCACTAACGCAAATGTTTTGCAGGGAAATCACACTCAGGCATATGAATATGAGAGCGGTTCATCAAACCACCATGTTCATAAGACCAAGAACTATTCTGCTTATTCTTATGAGTACTATTGTCCGCCTGCAAGACGGTTTGCTAAGGCTTCAAAGCCAAAATTCTCAAATGCTGCACTTAGACTTATTGCTTCTAAGCCACCCTTGAAGATGTGGGTGGTTAAGAAGGCTTAACTCTCTTTTACAGGGAAAGGTCTCCAGTAGAAAACCAAAATCGTCTGACGCTATTGCTGGGGACCTTAAACATCTTGTAGGGCATAAGATCAAATGCCCAAATGGTCTTACTATGTACTTCGTACCTGAATCTCTTGCTACTCTCCCTATTAGTCTTAACCTGGATCTAAGCTTTCATAACCCACTGGTTCGTCAAATGTTTTTGCTTCACAACGCTCTTGGTGAAGCCTATCCCCCTAACTGCACTGTAGGGTACGACACCAGCGTCTTCAGAATGGATTATTGACAGTGGGTGTACAAATCACATGACTGGCAAAAGAAGTCTTCTTATGGACTCAACCTTACGTCCATCCGACAAGAGCCACATCACATTTGCTGACACTAGTAAAAGTAAGGTATTGGGTCTAGGTAGAGTTGCAACCTCAAGGGATCAACACATGGATAAAGTCATGCTTGTTGAATCCCTTGGCTTCAACTTAATGTCTGTCTCAATGCTTTGCGATTTGAACATGATCGTAATGTTTGGAAAATATCGTTGCCTTGTACTAATGGAATCTGACAAGTCTCTAGTGTTTGAAGGGTATTGAAAAGATGATTTGTACGTGGTAGATTTCTCAGCAGGGCCACAGCTTGCAGTATGTCTTCTAGCAAAGGCTTCAGAATGCTGGCTCTGGCATCGGAGGCTTGGACATGCTGGCATGAGGAACCTCCACACCCTTGCGAAGAAGAAGCATGTCATATGCATCGAGGGCGTCAAGTTCAAGAAAGACCACTTATGCGGTGCCTGTGAAGCAGGGAAGATGGCGAGGGCCAAACATCCCTCGAAGACAATCATGACCACTACTCGACCCGTCAAACTGCTTCACATGGATCTTTTCGGTCCTACTCATTACTCAACTCTAACTACTACTGCTTGCCTCTATGGCTTCGTTATTGTTGATGATTATTCTAGATATACTTGGGTGCACATAATCCTTTACAAGACTGAAGTGCGGGATGTCTTCAGACGCTTCGCCAATCGAGCTATGAACAATTTTGGCGCCGAGATAAAGCACATCAGAAGTGACAATGGCACTGAATTCAAGAACACTGGCCTTGATACATATCTTGATACCTTGGGCATCAGACATGAATTCTCAGCCCCGTACACGCCACAGCAGAATGGTGTCGTCGAACGCAAGAACAGAACACTAATTGAGATGGCCAGAACGATGCTAGATGAATACAAAACCCCAAGAAAATTCTGGCCCGAAGCCATTGATACTGCATGCCATACAATCAATCGTGTTTATCTTCACAAGCTACTGAACAAGACATCTTATGAGCTCCTTACTGGCAAGAAGCCAAATGTCAGTTACTTCAGAGTATTTGGCGCAAGGTGCTGGATCAAGGACCCACATCACACCTCAAAATTTGCACCAAAAGCACATGAGGGTTTTATGCTCGGATATGGAAAGGATTCGCACTCCTACAGAGTCTTCAATCTCTTTCATTACAAAGTGGTTGAAACAGTGGATGTGCGGTTCGATGAGACCAACGGTTCACAAAGAGAGCAGCTGCCAAATGTGCTAGATGAAGTTCCATCCAGTGAATCACTCAAGCTAATGGGAACTGGAGAAATTATACCTTCTGAAGCTCATCCTGAAGAAGAACTTATCATTTCAGCACCTGATCAACATGAAGACAATGCTCAGCCTGAAGACATTCCTTCCAACAACGACAATGAACAGCAAGAGCAAAGTCTTCGCCCTGTACATCCTCGCGTTGCCAATGAAGTGCAGATTGAAAGAATAATTGATAACATCAATGCACCTGGTCCACTCACTCGTTCAAGGGCAACTCAGCTAGCAAATTTCTGTGGGCACTTCGCATTCGTCTCAATAGCAGAACCCAAGAAAGTTGAAGAAGCCTTCATGGAACCTGAATGGATTCAAGCTATGCAAGAAGAGCTTCAACAGTTTGAGCTGAATAATGTATGGGAACTGGTTAAGCGTCCTGATCCACGGAAGCACAATATAATAGGCACCAAATGGATATACCGCAACAAGCAAGATGAGCATGGTCAAGTTGTCAGAAACAAAGCTCGTCTCATTGCTCAAGGATATACTCAAGTGGAAGGCATTGACTTCGATGAAACATTTGCTCCTGTGGCTAGACTTGAAGCCATACGCATACTGCTGGCCTATGAAAATCATCATAACATACTTCTATATCAAATGGATGTGAAGAGTTCCTTTCTCAATGGCAAGATTGAAGAAGAAGTGTATGTTGCACAACCACCTGGCTTTGAAAATCCAAAACATCCTGACATGGTATACAAGCTTAGCCTCTATCACAAGCTCAACAAGGCACTGTATGGCCTCAAACAAGCCCCTCGGGCCTGGTATGACACACTCAAATACTTCCTGAAGAGCAAAGGCTTCATACCTGGTTCCCTAGATCCCACTCTTTTCATGAAGACATATGATGGTGAACTGTTTGTGTGCCAAATATATGTGGATGACATTATCTTCGGCTGCACCAATCAGAAGTACAGTGAAGAGTTTGGATATATGATGCAAGAGCAATATCAGATGTCCATGATGGGGGAGCTGAAGTTCTTCCTTGGTCTTCAAATACGACAACAACGCAATGGCATCTTCATATCTCAAGAGAAGTATCTCAAAGATTGCCTGAAGAAGTTCGGTATGCAAGACTGCAAAGGCTTCACAACACCAATGCCAGCCAAACATCATCTGGGTCCTGACGACAATGGTAAAGAGTTCGATCAAAAGGTATACCGCTCCATGATTGGTTCTTTACTTTATCTATGTGCATCTAGGCCAGATATTATGCTTTGTGTTTGCATGTGTGCTCGATTTCAAGCGGCACCAAAGGAGTCCCATCACTTAGCTGTGAAGCGAATTCTTCGATATTTGGCTCACACCCCAACTCTAGGATTATGGTATCCAAAGGGCTCAGAGTTTGATCTGGTTGGATTCTCGGATGCTGATTATGCTGGTGAGAAAGTTGATCGCAAGTCTACATCAGGCACATGTCACTTTCTGGGACGATCACTTGTATGTTGGTCTTCAAAGAAGCAGAACTGTGTATCTCTCTCCACTGCTGCATCTGAATACATTGCTGCTGGATCTTGCTGCGCTCAGCTTCTGTGGATGAAGCAAACACTCAAGGACTATGGCATTCATCTGAAGCAAGTGCCACTTTACTGCGACAATGAAAGCGCCATCAAGATTGCTAACAACCCAGTTCAGCACTCGAAGACAAAGCACATTGAAATTCGTCATCACTTTCTCAGAGATCTTGTTGTGAAGGAAGACATTGATATCATACACGTCAACACTGAAGAGCAATTGGCAGATATCTTCACCAAGCCCTTGGATGAGAAGAGGTTTTGCAAGTTACGGTGTGAGCTAAATATCCTGGAATCCTCAAATGTCCTGTGATCAGGCACACATCCTAACCCTTATGCATATTGATGACTTAGATGTGCAACACACGAAGTGAAGTATATCTTCAATCAATGAAGACATACATTCTAAGTGTGAATACATTAATGTGGAATTTGACTTCGGAGCGCCACGATAATTGTGCGCCGTGTCTGGGTCTAATACTTCCTATACGGTGGGTAACGCCACCACCAAACATTCTATTTTGAAGTGTTTCACTCATGGCGTTACCTTGCAATGTCTTCACATTTGGTTTGGCTTCGATCTCAACATATTTTCATGATTATCTTCACTATGTTGATTATATATATATATATGCTAGTATTCTGTCCTCTACAGCATTCACTTATAGCTATGTCTTCGTGTTGAATCTTTTGAACTAAGTGAATGTGATCGGACCCTAACCTCTCTATGCTTTCTATCTCAAACTCTATCTCTCCAAGTCATATGCATTCTATTGAAACTGTCGAATGTCTTCTCTGCGTCCTTGTCAGCAGAAGATACAGAGACAACCATTAAGTCCGTTTTCAATGCTCATTCGTCCACATGAATTCCGGAGAAGTAGGAACGACCACCCGACAATCCAGGCGTGCGTGGGACGTGGAACAAACCCCAAAATTCCGCATAATGGCCACGTGTTCCTCAAATGCGAATCGCCAGGGGCACCTGTGTAATAGCACAGTGTCGCCCCTGTGCCTATAAATACACACTCACAGCAGTCATTATCTCTTCTTCCACCCTCGCATGAACCCTAGCGCCACTGCTAGCTCTCAATGATGCCGGCAACGAAGCGCTTTGCTGCCGCAACCTCTCCGACGTCGTCTTCACGCCGACCGCGGACATCGTCCTCTCCGCCATCGCCGTAGGTGTCCTCCGTCGCCAAGTTAGGGCACGGAAGATTGAACTGCTCGGCCTTATCTCCCACTTCATCTAGCAGTTCTCAGTGTGGTAAATAAAACTTCCTTTTTTTACAGCACCGTTGATCCTATTGATCTGTCACTTTCTACCACAAGCAGTTTCTGTTCACACAAGCTAGATCTCTCTCATACTGCATCTCATAAACATGCCTAGTATATTCACTTCTGCTTCACAAAGTAGTTAGATTCCTCACTTGTACTGATCTATGGATTCGTACAAATCTGGAACCAACTTCTTATCTATGAGTGAATGTCTTCGCACGATGAGGTCAATGTCTTCTAAACTGATTTATCTTCAAAATCTTCTGAGAATGCATATGACCTCTTCCCCTTCCCTCGCACCTTAATGCTGTCACAGGTACATGTCCGTGGGAGAATCCTTTGGTTCTCATAGTCTGCATTCATTTGCAGAATTCTTACAGCATCACATAAATTCTCCCGAAGCCAGTTCCTGTTGGTCCAGCAAACGAAAACCTTTGAAGCCTTTGAACGTCTTGAAGCCTTTCAAGTTAAAGTTTATGGCTTCAGAGAAAGCAGCAAGGAAGGGTGGCAGAAAGCGTCGTGGTGAGACCTCCAGAGATCTGCCAGATGAACTCTCAGAAATGTACAAGACAGATCCTGAAGAGGATTACAGTCAGCGCAAGACCCGAATCCAATGGATTCGAAGATATTGGGCAGAACAATGGTTCAAATACAGATTTGTGACCCAGGAGTATGCTGAGAAAAACGCCATCAAGAGACCGTGGGGAGACATCCTATTCAAGAATCTTCTACCCGGTCCAGAGATGAAGCCATTGCTCAAGGCTTCTATCCATGCATGGTCCGTGGACCACAGCCTGCTGATGCACACTCGTCGTCACTGCTATGGTGTCATGATGACAATCTGTTCAAGCGCAACTTCCAGTTTGCTCAGAACTCAGCGAAGCAGAACAAGAAGACTTTTGGGTTAGACTTCAACCCTGGTCCCTCATCTCCAAGGGCAGATGGCACACGACATGCAGAACCCAATGTCATCGGTCCTTTCACCAACCTTGAAGGCCTCATCACCTACATCTTGGTTCAAGGGACTGAAGTGAATGAGCCTGCAGCTGACACTGAGTCTGATGACGCGCCTGCAGTGCCGAAGCCAAAGCAGTTGAAGAAGCCAAAAGCTTCAAAGCCGGCCCCTTCACCAAAAATCTCAATGGCGAAGCCATTGGCAACTGCACCTCTTGAAGACAGTGTGCAGTCTGAAGACTTATCACGCGTCTCAAGGCCCCAGAAGGCCAAGATGCCTCTGTCTCACACTGGCAAAGAGCTAACAGCTGCTGCCATTCTACGCAACGACGACATTGATCTTTCAAGTGATGAAGATCTTGCAGATGACGCTCTTGAGCAACTCATCAAGAGCAAAGAAGAAGCAGAAATCTTCAATGATCTGCCTCTCTTTGATGTCACCATCATCCACAACTTCATTGACGAGTGGTTTGACACACCAAACATCAGCTTTGAAGATCTGCAGCTACCCATTGGCCTCAGTGTCGCCTTCTAAGGCGCCATTGATTCAGAACTTGCTATTGCCCAGCTCATTGTTGAGCTGAAGCAGAAGATTGACTATGAAAAGGCTCAGTTCAAGAAGCATATGGCCAAGCTCAGCGTGCAAGAAGTGAAGAACTTCAAGACAATGTTGCATGAGCTCAAGGAAGCCTTTGTGAAGAAGCGTGCAGAAGCTCAGGGTTTGCGTGAGCGCATGAAGACTCTGGCTGACAGATGTGTGCAAGCCTATAATGAGGCTGAGAAGCGCAAGGCACTTGGGCGTCCTGGCATCGACCCCAGGATGGCCGCAAAGAAGAAGAAGAAGCCTGCTATGGCTGAAACTGATGCACCAAGGCAAGAAGCAGTTCCGATTGTCTTCCCAACAAGAATGACTGGCTCGAAGCCAAAGAGCCGGTCAACCGCTTCAGAGCTCAAGAAGACAAGAACTGCTGAGGCTGAAGCCAGGAAGAGGAAACACTCTGAAGACTCTCCTACTGCCCCCACCAAGAAAAAGCGAAAGACCAAGAAAGCTCGGGCTGCTCCCATAGAGCCCTTGATAGTTGAACCAATTTCTATGGTTCATCCTGACGCAGAACGTCAACTGACAGTTCATGAGCCTGCTTCCACAGAGGCTCCTGAAGCTGAAGACATTCCAGTAGCTGATCCCATCGCTGCTGAAGACATTGGTCATCATGACAATGTAGAAGATGATGCAGTCCTTCCTCAGTTAGAAAACAGCGAACTCATCAGCATTGGTCGTCCACTGACGCCAATTGCACAGGATGCTTCATGGGCGGATCGCCCACAAGAGGAAGAAGACTATGAGGCCCGGCCCACTCCAACTCCACAGGTGTCGTCTGCGTTCCGCAGGCTTCGCAAAGGTCCAAGGCCTCAAGTCTCTGTTGAAGACATTCCGGCTGCATCCGCCGCAGAAGAAGAAGTACCACAAGATCCCACTCCCCTACTCCACCAAGAAGCAGTTCTTCAGGAGAACGTGCCTGTGACCGACCCTCCAGCTAGTCAAGTGGAGGATGAAAATCTTGAGGCTGCCACAACCAACAACGAAGCTAATGTGGAGCCCTCCCCAGCAAAAGCTTCAGAAGACAGCGAAGCCACTGATCCTGCCACTTCTGTTCCTAAGTCTGCTGCCGGTCCCCAATTCAACTATCATGTTGAGCACAGGCCTCAGGTCCAGAAGCCAATCCCAAGACTGCCAAGGTTTCCAGGTCCTGCATCAGCACCTGTCTCCTTCAACATCAATGGCTTCAGGGCAGACAACACGTTCTTCAATAGCTCCAGGAACCCCTACTCAAGGGAAAGGATATCATCTGATCGGTTCTGGAGCTATCCTCAGCGAAGCTATTACTCTTGCATTCTTTACAACCAAGGTCGCATCTTCCCAAACAAGCGCCTTGACATTGAAGCTATAGCTGGTCTGCCCTGTCTAGAAGAAGCGTTGGATTGCTTCAAGCAAGTGGGTCTGCTGCAGTTTGTTACAGATGAAGAGCATTGGAATGAAGAGCTGCTGACACAATTCTATGCCACACTTCACATCAAAGGGTACAGCAGAGATCCGAAGACTTGGGTCCTGGAGTGGATGACTGGCAACATTCATCACGAAGCCAATGCATTTGACATCATTGAGCTCACTAGCTTGCCCACTCCTGGCGATCTCTTCGAGCAAGGATGTCAGCTGCATGCTGAAGCTATTGAGAGCATCTTTCAGCGGCCAGAACCTGATATGAGTCAAATTCTCAGCATGATGAAGCCATTGCCCCAAGATGCGGCGTATCCCACAGAGTTCTTCGTTGAAGACCTTGAGTACCTGCCCAGAACCATCTATCACATCATCAGGCGAACTCTCTGGCCTATCAAAGGGCACTCTCCAAATGGCAAGCTTCAGGGTGCAATGAAGACTTTGGTCTTCTATATACTTCATGGCAAATGCTTCAATGCACAGGACTTCTTCATACGCCAACTTGCTGCATCAGGCATTGATCTGTTTGGTTTGAAGTTCTACGCCCCTTGGGTCATGCGGCTGATCAAGCTACACTCCGACATCTCTTATCAGCCCTCAGCCCGCAACCATCGGATCTTCTTGCCTGACGTGGACATGTCTACTGAAGCCATATATTCTGAGCCTGCCAAGCAACCTCTAAGTCTTCAGAATGCAGAACATCAGAGTTTTACACAAAACGTTGAAGGCGTTGAAGCAGTTTCTCGGGTGTATCCTTTGGCTGGCACTACACGTGCACCACACCCTGCTTCCACTGAAGCCACTGATAGTGCCACTGCTCCAAGACCCAAGAAGCGCACTCGTGTTCTCAACGACCGAGGGCTTCTTGTGGCTCTACATCAGAAACGAGATAGGCATCATGACTGGCTGAAGCGTCAGATGAAAAGCCTCTTGGTGGATGTTAATCGCACTCGAAATCTTGCCACCAAGAATGCTTTCGTTGCCCATGAAACCTGTCGCCGCACATGGAAAGGGCTAACGATGATGCTTTCTGAAGCTGATCTTCAAGAGGATGGCTTCACTGAGAGATTCAAGTTTGACTCCACACCTCCTCGAAGGATTGTGCTGCTAGGAACTCCATCCCTTGAAGACTCTGAGTTCTCTTCCTCTGCTGCCACAGTGACTGCCAGAATTATTGAGGAAGAAGACGATGCTACTTCACCGCCACCTCCTTCAGCACCTCTGAGCTCTTCTGCACCGCCAAACAACACCAACAACCCTGCTACTTCACCTACTCCTCATGGGAACGAATAGAGGCTCTATGTCTTCAAACCTTTTTGGTCATTACTGACAAAAGGGAGAAGCATATGAGATTGATAGTCTTCAAGCGGGTTCATATGGGCGGGTGCCTTATATTTTGCTTCGTGCTTACAACTCTCGTTTTTTTGCTACATTTGGTTCTTATGAGTTGTAACACTTAAACTAGATGGTCGTCTGCTACTTATTTGCCACCTTGTTTTGCGAAGATAAATTCTGCATGTGCGATGATAATTCCGCACTTAGCTCATTCTGCAGACGTCCATTTTCCATTATGCATGGCATTATCTTCATATACTTTCACATGCATAGTGGATTGTCATCATAAGTTGAAGTGGATCTCCACAAGTATCACCTGCCATGTGCATTTGCATTCCAAAAGCAAATTAACTTATATGCACATCTTCAGGGGGAGCCCTTGCAACTTATGAAGACAATTCCTTATCCTTTACAGTTTCACAGATTATATTCCCCGTTGAAAACTTCAACTAGTTTGTCATCAATCACCAAAAAGGGGGAGATTCTAAGTGCATCTAGTGCCACCCCTAGTTGGTTTTGGAGTATTGACGACAAACCTAGTTGAGGGACTAATGTGTTTGTGAGAATTGCAGGATAACACAGGTAGAAGTCCCTCATGATTCGGTTTTACTACCAGAGATGACCCCTAAAAATGTATGAAGACATTGAAGTCAAAGGTGGTATATGAAGATATTCACATTGAAGACTATGACAAGAGAAGACACGATATGAAGCCTATGGAGCTCGAAGACTTAGATCTTTCATAGTTCTTTTTCTTTTGTGTTGAGTCATAGGAACCACCGTACTGTTAAGTGGGGTCCAAGAGAACCAGTCAGAATGACTGAAGTGATGCCTAAACCAAAAACCTATGTCTTCGAGTGAAGACTATGAGAGCGAATCTTGTCCAGAGTCGGACAAGTCAGCTTTGCTTGTAGCCCAAGTAAAGTTGTCGTGTGAGTTTGAAATCTGACCGTTGGAACACGTGTCAGTTCCTTAGTGACCCAGGGTCATTTCAGACAAATCAGGTCGGGTTGCCAAGTGGCTATAAATAGCCCACCCCCTACAACCATAAATGGTTGGCTGCTCAGATTGAAAGTACGGCTTTTGTCGTTTGAGAGAAACCCACCTCAAAGCCTTTGAGGGAGAATTCCTTGCGAGGATAAAAGCCCTAACCACCAGAGCCAGAGAGAATTGGGCATCACTTAAGTCTTCTTGTCTGTGTGATCTGAAGACTTATTACACTTGAGGACTGTGCATCCTCCAGCCGGTTAGGCGTCGCGTTCTGAGCATCCAAGAGACATTGTGGATTGCCGGTGAATGAAGTCTGTGAACGTTTGGGAGTCTACCTTGAAGACTTACCAGAGTGATTGGGCGAGGTCTATTTGACCTTAGCTCAAGGAGAATACGGTGAGGACTGGGTGTCCTGAGCTGCGTGTTCAGGACTGGGTGTCCGGGACTGTGTGTCCTAAGGTTTAAATACCTAGCCGCTCCAACCAGACGTACAGTTATCACAGCAACTGGAACTGGTTCAACAAATCATTGTCTTCAACGAGTCACTGGTTTCATCTTCACTTCACTTTACTTACTGTTCCTCCTTGTGAATTCATTGTATGTTTGCTCTATCATTTGTCTTCACTGAGTGACTGCGTGTTCTGTTTGGCTTCAAAATATCTTCCTACCTGATCCTTACTACCTAGCTGCTATTGGTCTTTGTGCTTTCACTTCATTGAATACTTGACTATGGTTTGCCTAGTGTAGTCTACCTTCCGCTGCATGGTAATAGGTTTAATTTTATCGTTTGTCTTCAAAACTCCCATGTTCTGAAGACTTTCATAAAAATCGCCTATTCACCCCCCCTCTAGTCGATATAACGCACTTTCACTTCGCCAAGCTCAGCGAGAGGGAGAGGTGTTACGAGGGGAGAGGGAGGCGCCAGGGGCTAGGGTGCGGCTCCCATGCGCCTCCCCACTATATATAGAGGTGGAGGGGGCTGGTTTCTTGCACTCCAAGTCCATTGGGGCGTTGGCAAAGGTGGGGGAAAGAAATCCCATCATTTCCCTTCCCCACCGATTGTTATCCCCCCTTTTTAGGGATCTTTATCTTATCCCTTCGGGATATGATCTTATTCCTTCTAAGGGGGGATCTTGGTGCGCCTTGACCAGGGGTGTGGGGCCTTTCCCCCACTACCCACGTTCATGTGGGTCCCCCCATGCAGGTGGGCCCCACTCCGGAACCTTCTAGAACCTTCCCGGTACAATACCGAAAAATCCCGAACATTTTCCGGTGGCCAAAATAGGACTTCCCATATATAAATCTTTACCTCCGGACCATTCCGGAACTCCTCGTGATGTCCGGAATCTCATCCGGGACTCCGAACAACTTTTGGGTTACCGCATACTAATATCTCTACAACCCTAGCGTCACCGAACCTTAAGTGTGTATACCCTACGGGTTCGGGAGACATGCAGACATGACCGAGACAACTCTCCGGCCAATAACCAACAGCGGGATCTGGATACCCATGTTGGCTCCCACATGTTCCACGATGATCTCATCGGATGAACCACAATGTCGAGGATTCAATCAATCCCGTATTCAATTCCCTTTGTCCAGCGGTATTGTACTTTCCCGAGATTCGATCGTCGGTATCCCGATACCTTGTTCAATCTCGTTACCGGCAAGTCTCTTTACTCGTTCCGTAACACATCATCCCGTGACCAACTCCTTGGTCACATTGTGCACATTATGATGATGTCCTACCGAGTGGGCCCAGAGATACTTCTCCGTTTACACGGAGTGACAAATCCCAGTCTCGATTCGTGCCAACCAACAGACACTTTCAGGGATACCTATAGTGTACCTTTATAGCCACCCAGTTACGTTGTGACGTTTGGCACACCCAAAGCACTCCTACGGTATACGGGAGTTGCACAATCTCATGGTCTAAGGAAATGATACTTGACATTACAAAAGCTTTAGCAAACGAACTACACGATCTTGTGCTAGGCTTAGGATTGGGTCTTGTCCATCACATCATTCTCCTAATGATGTGATCCCGTTATCAACGACATCCAATGTCCATGGTCAGGAAACCGTAACCATCTATTGATCAACGAGCTAGTCAACTAGAGGCTTACTAGGGACATGGTGTTGTCTATGTATCCACACATGTATCTGAGTTTCCTATGAATACAATTCTAGCATGGATAATAAACAATTATCATGAACAATGAAATATAATAATAATAACTAATTAATTATTGCCTCTAGGGCATATTTCCAACAAATGGTATTTACGTTACTTTAGACATGTGATTTACCTCTCTTATAAATCCTTCGAGTACTGTGTGTGTCAGCATACTGATCCAGGGATGACACTTACGCACAGGGACTTGATCCATTTGGGTCAGGTCGCTACATTCTGTCACTGGGAAAGAACACCGCAAGATCAAACCCAAAGCTAAGAACTTCTCCCATGGAAAGAACTACCAATCTAGTTGGCCAAACCAAACGGATAATTCGAAGAGACTTGCAAAGATAACCAATCATACATAAAAGAATTCAGAGAAGATTCAAATATTGTTCATAGATAGACTTGATCATAAACCCACAACTCATCGGTCTCAACAAACACACCGCAAAAGAAGAAGATTACATCGAATAGATCTCCACAAGAGAGGGGGAGAACATTGTATTGAGATCCAAAAAGAGAGAAGAAACCATCTAGCTAATAACTATGGACCCGAAGGTCTGAGGTAAACTACTCACACTTCATCGGAGGGGCTATGATGATGTAGAAGCCCTCCGTGATGACGGCCCTCTCCGGCGAAGCTCCGGAATAGGCCCCAAGATGGGATCTCGTGGATACAGAAAGTTGCGGCGGTGGAATTAGGTTTTTGGCTCCTGTTCTGATCGTTTGGGGGTACGTGTGTATATATAGGAGGAAGGAGTACGTCGGTGGAGCACCGAGGGGCCCACGAGGCAGGGGCGCACCCCCTACCCTCGTGACCGCCTCCAGTACTTCTTGGAGTAGGGTCCAAGTCTCCTGGGTCTTATCCGAGAAGAAAATCACGTTCCAAAAAGGATTTTTCTGTTTGGACTCCGTTTGATATTCTTTTCTTCGAAACACTAAAATAGGCAAAAAAAACAGCAATTCTGGGCTGGGCCTCCGGTTAATAGGTTAGTCCCAAAAATAATATAAAAGTGGAAAATAAAGCCCAATATAGTCCAAAACAGTAGATAATATAGCATGGAGCAATCAAAAATGTGAGGAGTAGGGATTGCCATGCAACGGATGCACTAGAGGTATAAATGTATGAAAGCTCAACAAAAGAAACTAAGTGGGTGTGCATCCAACTTGCTTGCTCATGAAGACCTAGGGCACTTGAGGAGGCCCATTGTTGGAATATACAAGCAAAGTTCTATAATGAAAAATTCCCACTAGTATATGAAAGTGATAACTCAAGAGACTCTCTATATGAAGAACATGGTGCTACTTTGAAGCACAATATATGAGACTCGCTATATCATGGTGCTACTTTGAAGCACAAGTGTGGAAAAATGGATAGTAGCATTGCCCCTTTTTGTTTTTTTGGGACAATGCTCTATTGAATGATGATCATCACACTTCTATTTATTTACAACTCAATGATTACAACTCGATACTAGAACAAAGTATGACTCTATATGAATGCCTCCAGTGGTGTACCGGGATATGCAATGAATCAAGAGTGACAAGTAAAAATTATGAACGATGGCTTTGCCACAAATACTATGTCAACTACATCTTCATGCTAAGCAATATGACAATAATGAATGTGTCATGATAAACTGGATGGTGGAAATTTGCATGGCAATATATCTCGGAATGGCTATGGAAATGCCATAATAGGTAGGTATGGTGGCTGTTTTGAGGAAGATATAAGGAGGTTTATGTGTGAAAGAGCGTATCATATCACGGGGTTTGGATGCACCGGCGAAGTTTGCACCAACTCTCAATGTGAGAAAGGGCAATCCACGGTACCGTAGAGGCTAGAAATGATGGAAGGGTGAGAGTGCGTATAATCCAGACTCAACATTAGTCATAAAGAACTCATATACTTATTGCAAAAATCTACAAGCCATCAAAAACCAAAGTATTACGCGCATGCTCCTAGGGGATATATTGGTAGGAAAATACCATCGCTCGTCCCCGACCGCCACTCATAAGGAGGACAATCAAATAACACCTCATGTTTCAAATTTGTTGCATAATGTTAACCATACGTGCATGCTACGGGACTTGCAAAATTTAACTCAAGCACCTCTCAAATTCACAATTATTCTACTAGCATGACTTTGATATTACTACCTCCATATCTCAAAACAATTATCAATCATCCAACTATTCTTAGTATTCAACGCACTCAAAAGAAAGTTTCACAAATCTTGAATACCAACCAAGTTATTATTAAGAAAATTATCATGCTACTACGACTCTCAAAATAATTTAAGTGAAGCATGAGAGATCGTAGTTTCTTTAAAACAAAACACCACCGTGCTCTAAAAGATCTAAGTGAAGCACATAGAGCAAAACTACATAGCTCAAAAGATATAAGTGAAGCACATAGAGTATTCTATCAAATTTTAATTCATAGATGACTCTCTCAAAAGGTTTGTACAGCAAGGATGATTGTGGCACACTAACAAACAAAGACACAAATAATACAAGACGCTCCAAGAAAAACACATATCATGTTGGTGAATAAAAATATAGCTCCAAGTAAATTACCGATGGAAGTGGACGAAAGAGGGGATGCCTTCCAGGGCATCCCCAAGATTTGACTTTTTGTGTCCTTGGATTATCTTGGGGGTGACATGGGAATCCCCAAGATTAGGCTCTTGCCACTCCTTGTTCCATAATCCATCAAAAGAACTCACCCAAAACTTGAAAACTTCACAACACAAAACTCAATAGAAATATCGTGAGCTCCGTTAGAGAAAGAAAACATAAAACCACTTCAAAGTACTGTAATGAACTCATTCTTTATTTATTTTGGTGTTAAACCTAATGTATTCCAACTTCTCTACGGATTATAAACTATTTTACTAACCATAGATTCATCAAAATAAGCAAACAACACACGAAAAACAGAATCTGTCAAAAACAGAACAGTCTGTAGTAATCTGTAACTAACGCAAACTTATGGAACTCCAAAAAATCTACCAAAATTAGAAGACCTAGATAATTTGTTTATTGATCAGCAGCAATTGGAATCAGTGTTTTATCACGTTCTTATCATTTTTAGTAATTCGGGCACTGAACGCAAAGTTTCTGGAAATTACAGCAAGATCAAATAACAATCATCCAAGAAGATCCAATAGGTCTAGCTTGGCACAAACACTAATTAAAACACAAAACCACATCCAAACAGAGGGTAGATGGGTTATTTATTCCCTAACAGAAGAAAAACACAAAAAACAAAAAATAAAATTGGGTTGCCTCCCAATAAGCGCTATCGTTTAACGCCCCTAGCTAGGCATAAAAGCGAGGATAGATCTAGGTGTTGCCATCTTGATTCTTAAAATTTTTTAGCGATGTTATGCTCGAATCCAGGAGGTTCCTGACGTTTCCCTTCATATTCAGAGATTTTGAGATCTAAGGAATCCAACCTCTTATTACAAAGAGTAATCAACATATTCATGCGGTGAAGATTTCCACTAACGCTCTTAAGAGGTTCAAGAGATTTTTGTAAAATCTTAGTTACTTCGCAAATTTTCTCAAAAACTTGCGTTTCCTCTTGGGTATGATGGGGCCCCTTTTGTTGAGGTAAAGTTCCTACTATACCTTCTATAATTTCATGTGCGATACTGGGATCAATTTCAATAAAATTGCCTTTGGCAACACAATCCAAAAGTTCTCTATGACACATATTAAGCCCAACATAAAAGTTGCGAAGCAAAATTCTGAAATTTACTTCTAGGGTGCATTTACGATAAGATTCCATCATTCTAAACCAAGCATCCTTTAAGTTTTCTCCTTGCCTTTGTTTGAAGTGAAGGACTTCAAACTCGGGGGACAAAGGAGCAGAAAGAGGACTAGCCATGACGACAAGACAAGCGAGAAAAAGGCAAACGGAGAAGGAGAAGGGGAAGGAGAAAGAGAGGGCGAATAAAACGGCAAGGGTGAAATGGGAGAGAGGAAAACGAGAGGCAAATGGAAACTAATGTAATGCGGGAGATAGGGATTGTGATGGGTACTTGGTATGTTAACTTTTTGCATAGACTCCCCGGCAACGGCGCCAGAAATTCTTCTTGCTACCTCTTGAGCTTGCGTTGGTGTAACATCCCAAATTTACAATTTGGAATGTTATACATTAGATCATCATTGCATATCATATTTTATTCTGCATTTTGGTTGATCCTAGAAATTCAACGCAACTCAAGGACCCACGGAGAGAGTTGGGGATTACGTTATTTTCATATTTGAGTTCTCTCAAATTTTGAGAATAGGACCATTTGATTTTATTTATTTTATCATCAATTATTTCTATTACAAAAATATGAGAGAGGGAATAAAATGACTTTCCCAAAAATATTGAGGATTTAATAATAATATCAAATAAGATTTTATTTCGGAGTTTTTCGGTATTTTATTTGAATTTAAGAAAATGTGCGTTTTTCAAAATTTCATTTAGGTCCCAAATAAATGTTCACCTTGTGCGGCTTGATTTTAGAAGCCCGTGAAAATTTATTTCGGAATGTTTGGAGTCCGTTTAGTATTTCTTTTTATTTTTTTTCCGAACGTAATTATTATAAAAAAACAAACCAACCTAACGGGCCGTGTCCGACTAGGACTCCGGCCCGACTTGGCAATATAAGTCGGCCCAGCCCCCCGGGAGAAAACCCTAGCCGCCAGCCCCGCCCGCCCTCGAGCCCCGCGTCGTCGCCGCCGCCCCGCGCCGCCGCCCCGCCCGCGCCGCGCTGCCGCCCCGCCCCGCCGCGCCGCCGCCGCCGCCCCGTGCCGCCACCGCCGAGGTTCGCCGCCGCCTTGACTTCCGTGCCATCGGTTTTTTTAAAAAAAAATATTAGATCGGTTTTCGATCGGTTTTTTTCTCTTTTTAGTTTCGGTTTTTTTAAATAGATCGGTTTTTCCGGTTTATTTAAATAGCGAGTGTTCGTCCGTTCGTTCGTTCTAGCGAGCATTCGTCGTTTTTTTCTTTTTCTCGGATTAAATCCGCGATTTTTCGGATCACGATTCCTGATCCGATTTTTGTTTTAGTATAACTTTTCGCTCGTTTATCGAAATCAGGCGATTCAAGCGCCTAGAGTTTCATCTCGAAACCCTCTATCCGTTTAACCAACTTAAACAAGATTTTGCTACTGTAAAATTTGCCCTAGATCCAGATTACTAGAACAAAGTTGTTTTCTTTCGCCATTTGACTTTCATTGCTTTGTTTGATTTGATTCTTTTACCAACCGGAGTTCTTAAGTTGAACCTTCTGGTTAGATCTCTTATTTGAGTTTTACCTATGCATTAGATGAGTACTTATTGTATGCTTGTTTGTTTGTCTGTGATAGAATACCCGGAGTGTGCCGCCTGTTACTTCGAATCTCTAGGTTTCGCGGATCATCAGCAAGGCAAGTAACACTTTGATCATACCTTTTCTACTACCCAGTTTTATTGCATTAGATCAATCCTCACACATTGCAAGGTTAGGATCTAATTAAATTGTGGGATGGGAAGTAGTTGAGGTAGAACCTATTACCTGTTTATCAAACCTTTGGGAGTTACTTCTACGTTTGCTTATTATGCCATGCTATTCTACTAGACGTGGATTGGGTGAGAGATATCCATGACAGATGTGAGTTTTGTTAATTAATGGTTTATCTAAGGTGGCAACTTAAACATACATCTGGGTGGATTGAGGCACCTGGGTATTCCAGGACTTGCCTGTATTCTTTTGGACCGCCACCCAGGCTCAAAGGGATCATGAGACTATTCATACTAGAAACTTCCGTGTGCAGCCACAAGCTATTATGGGCTCTAGCATAGTTGACTAAGTTGTGCGAACTCTTACAGTGGTGACTAGCAGATGTAGGGGATGTAGGTGGTACGGTCTACCCGATCGTAAGGTGCTAGCGCTTTTGAAAAACTATGTCTCGGTCATCCGTCTTCTCAAACACCATGTAGTGCGAGAAACCAAACGGAGGCGATCGAGTCTTGTGGGGAAAAGTGTGCAAACCTCTGCAGTGTGTAATAAACTAATCATGGTTAGCCGTGTCCCCGGTTATGGACATCTTGAGTATCTAGTACTTGGATTATCATGTGAATATCAACATGTTAGTCTAAATTAATTTTGTTGGGTTATATTTAATGATGATGCTTAATTGGGATTGAGAATGCTGTCAACCATTCTCAATGTTTAACAACTACCATGATAGTTAAATAAATTTTATTCCTTTGAAGTTGGGAAAAATTGGCTTTACGCAAAACTGTAACCATAGAGCTTTCCACCAGCCAAATATGCATATAGTATAGCTGTTTCATTCCATTACTCTCTATGTGTTACATTGCCAGCATATTCCATGTGCTGACCCGTTTCGGGCTGCAACGTTAATGTTGCAGACTTTTCAGACGGTGATTAAGGAGTTTTAGGTCGTGGTTCTATACTCAGTGATGCCGTTGGAGTTGATGGACTCACTTATCTTCCAAGCCTTCCGCTGTTATCGTCATTAGATGGCCTTAAGCCATATTTATTGTAATAAGTTCTCTTTTGAGACACTCAATGTAATAAGTGTGTGATTGCTACTCTGCTATAAATCCTCCAAGTACTGTGTGGTGTCAGCATTACTGATCCAGTGATGACATCGGAGCACAAAGATCAGACTGTTTGAGGTCTAGTCGCTACAGAGATGGTATCAGAGCACGCGTTGACTGTAGGACACGACCACTAAGCTAAAGACCTAGATCACTATTCACTCTCTTCTCTTCTGACCTCTCATCTTTTCCACTCTTTAGGATGGCGGATGCAAGGAACAATTTCACGCAACCGGATGAAGATACACCCTTTGGACGTCACTTGAAGGAAGTCACTAGATACCTGAACATAGGAGTACCAAGCTTCACCGGAACCTACAATGCCACTTTACCTAAAGAAGAGCGCTGGATGATTCAAGTTCAAGTTCCAGGAAGGACGTTCATGCCAGTCACTGAGCCCATAGAGTTTTCTTTTGATGCACCAACTTGGAGTCTAGGAAAGAGCATGGCAGCTCACATCGCCATGGGACGCATTGGAGAAGTCTACCGCAATGACCTCAAGGATACAATCTACCAGATTTGTGGGTGCCGAGATGAACACTGGGAGATGATCAGCACCACGAAGGATAGATCAATCGCAGCATTTATCCAGGAGCTAAACCAGCACATTCGACGATAGGAGAACCAGATGTGCGCCGACATGATAGATCTGACGAAGGCTAAGACTAGAATCAAGGAACTGGAGGAAGAACTCAAGGCTACACGTGAAGATTTTGAACAAGAAATTGAAGTATTGGTGGAGAAGAATGATGACCTGATCAAGAAGATTGGAATATTTATGGGAGGCCCTACGCCAGTAGAGGAAGACGAAGAACCCAAGGAGATTAGCCCGGAAGAGTACATCATCATCGACGGCACCGATTCGGAACCAGATAGTAGCGATGATGACTATGTTGATGAAGCTAGAGCAGATATCATGGAGTCTGCAACCGAAGAATATTTCTAGTAGACCACCTCATCAGTAGTAGTAGTCCACCATGTAAATATAGTAGTCCGAGCACTTTTGCGATAGATAGATCGATTGTATGCCCTTGTTTGATTGAATGAAGTGAATTGTTTGATTTTGCCTCATGTGCATATGGGTAGTGTTTTCTCTTTAGACCCCCTCTATTCTTACATCTCATCTTTTCTAAACCCTCAGATGCCTCCGAGACGTGACCCCGGATTTGCCTTTCCACCGGAGCTCACCCAGTTGATCCAGTAGCAGAACACATTGATGCAGTTGCTAGTCCAAAATAAGAATCAAGGGAACAACAACAACAACCCACCACCACCACCACCTGTTGACCACTTAGCCCGTTTTCTTAGGCTAAATCCGCCGGTGTTTTCCAGTAGCACCGAGCCGATAATAGCAGATGATTGGCTCCGCAAGACCGCTAGGGAGTTGACCACAGTAGGATGCACAGATGCGGAGAAGGTGAAGTTTGCCGCACATCAGTTAGAAGGACCCGCAGCATCATGGTGGGAGAATTTCAAAGCCACTTTCCCAGTCGACACTGTCACATGGGACCAGTTTCAGCAAGCTTTTCGTACTGCACATATTTCATTAGGAGCTATGGCCATGAACAAGCTTGAGTTTTGCAACTTACGCCAAGGAGGACGGACAGTTGGCCAGTATGTGGAGGAATTTAGTAAGTTAGCACGTTATGCCCCAAATGACGTCGCTACGGATGCACCTAAGCAGGAGAAGTTTCTGGAAGGACTGAATGATGAGTTGAGCATGCAGTTGATGGTAGCAACCTTCAACAACTACCAGGAGTTGGTAGATCGTGCTCTTATGATTGAAGGGAAGCAGCAGCAAATTGAGAACCGCAAGAGGAAGTATGGACAAGGGAAGTACAATTCTGGAGCTCAGCAGAAGCCACGTTTTACCCCTAGACCGGGAGGACATTTTCAGCATACCCATGGAGGAGGTAGCTCGCACAATCACAATGGCACCAGGAATGGTAATGGGAATGGAGGAAGCAATGGCCAGAACCGCACCAACCCATCAACCCTAGCCAAGAAGGACCTGAGCCAAGTCACTTGCTATAAGTGTTCGAAGACCGGACATTATGCCAATGAATGTCCTGAAGGCCAAAATGGCAATGGAAGTTCTGGGAAGAAGCCGAACCCTTTCAATAGGGGACAGGTGAACCACGTTAGCGTGGAGGAGGTTGAAGCTCAGCCCGATGCAGTAATAGGTAAGTTTTTGGTTAAATCATTTACTGCACTCGTTCTTTTTGATACTGGTGCATCGCATTCATACATCTCAAGGGTATTTGTGGATAAGTATAACCTATCAACCCAAGCCCTTAGGTCACCCATGTTAGTAACCTCACCTGGAGCAGAGTATGTGGCTAGTCTATGGTGTGATCGGTTACCATTAAGGATTGGTAACTATGTTTTTCCCTCAGACCTAATAGTATTGGAATCCCAAGGATTGGATGTGATATTAGGCATGGATTGGTTATCAAAGTATGAAGGGAATATTGAATGTGCTAGTAAGTCAATTTTGCTTACCACACCAGAAGGGAGAAGGATCAAGTATGTATCCCGACATGAGCCGAAGAGGACTCAAGTAAATTGCTTAACAGGAGTTGTGCAGGAGGAAGTACCAGTGGTAAGGGATTTCCCTGAAGTATTTCCAGAGGAGTTACCAGGCGTGCCACCGGATAGAGATATTGAGTTTTTGATTGAGCTATTGCCAGGCACAGGGCCAATATCAAAGAGACCATATAGGATGCCAGCAAAGGATTTGGTGGAAATTAAGAAGCAGATTAAGGAGTTACTGGATAAGGGATATATTCGCCCAAGTTCTTCGCCTTGGGGATCTCCAGTACTTCTAGTGGAGAAGAAGGATGGATCGTTAAGGATGGTTGTAGATTATCAGGGATTGAATGAAGTAACGATCAAGAACAAGTACCCACTACCAATGATCAATGATCTGTTTGATCGATTCCAAGGAGCTAAGGTATTTTCCAAGATCGATCTGCGATCAGGATACCACCAGTTGAAGATTCGAGAACAGGATATTCCGAAGACAGCTTTTACCACCAGGTATGGGATGTACGAGTATACCGTTATGTCATTTGGTCTGACTAACGCACCTGCCTATTTTATGAACATGATGAACAAAGTGTTTATGGAGTTTCTGGATAAGTTCGTCGTAGTGTTCATTGATGATATCCTGGTTTATTCGAAGAATGAAGAGGAGCATAAGGAGCATTTGCGTTTGGTACTTGGAAAGCTCAGAGAACATCAATTATATGCCAAATTCAGCAAATGTGAGTTTTGGTTGAAAGAAGTAGGATTCCTCGGACACGTTATATCTGGAGAAGGTATAGCAGTTGATCCTGCTAAAGTTGATACCGTGACTAAATGGGAAGCACCGACCACAGTTGGAGAGATCCGGAGTTTTCTTGGACTCGCCGGATACTACCGGAGATTCATTGAGAATTTCTCAAAGATTGTGAAGCCTATAACGGAGTTATTAAAGAAAGATACCAAGTTCATATGGACGGAGGAATGTGAGGCTAGTTTCCAGGAATTGAAGAAACACTTGGTTGCTTCACCAGTGTTGATTTTGCCAGATCAGACCAAAGATTATGAGGTGTATTGTGACGCTTCACGTCAAGGACTTGGAGGAGTGCTTATGCAGGAAGGGAGAGTTGTTTCATATGCCTCAAGACAACTGAAGCCTCATGAGTTGAATTATGCTACGCATGATTTGGAGTTAGCAGCCGTAGTGCATGCTTTGAAAACATGGAGGCATTTCCTCATCGGAAACCATTGCGAGGTGTACATGGATCATAAGAGTTTGAAGTACATTTTCACACAGAAGGAGTTGAATCTCCGACAAAGGAGATGGTTGGAGCTTATCAAGGATTATGAGATGAAGTTGCATTATCACCCCGGAAAGGCTAATGTACTAGCTGATGCATTAAGCCGTAAGAGCCATGTCAACACGTTAATGACGGGAGAAATACCCAAGGAGTTAGCAGAAAATCTTCGTGAACTATGTTTAGAAATAGTTCCGAGAGGCTATGTAGCAGCATTGGAGATCCAGTCAACTTTGATGGATAGAATCAGAGAAGCTCAGAAAACTGACAAAGAGATTGCCGCTATTAAGGAGAAACTTAGCAAAGGAAAAGCTAAAGGATTTCGTGACGATGAGCACGACACCCTATGGTTTGAAGACCGTGTTTATGTGCCCAATGACCCGGAGATCAGGAAGTTGATTCTGCAAGAGGCACACGATTCACCATATTCAATTCACCCAGGAAATATCAAGATGTATTTGGATTTGAAGGATATTTTCTGGTGGACTGGAATAAAGAAGGATATTGCAGAGTATGTAGCAGTTTGTGATGTATGTCGGAGAGTAAAGGCAGAGCATCAGAAGCCAGCAGGATTGTTACAACCATTGCCGATACCCGAATGGAAGTGGGATAAGCTAGGCATGGATTTTATCACGAGATTGCCCATGACTCGTTCAGGCTATGACTCAATTTGGGTTGTAGTTGATCGATTGACGAAGGTAGCTCATTTCATCCCGGTAAAGACCACTTACACCAGTGCTAAGTTGGCAAAGATATACATGACCAGGATCGTATGTTTGCATGGAGTTCCAAGGAGTATCGTATCAGATAGAGGAACCCAGTTTACCTAAAAGTTCTGGAAGCAGTTGCACGAAACTTTGGGAACTAGGCTAGAATTCAGTACAGCTTTTCATCCATAGATAGATGGACAGACCGAGAGAGTCAATCAGATTTTGGAGGATATGCTGAGAGCTTGTGCGCTAGATTACGGATCTAGTTGGGACGATAATTTGCCATATGCAGAGTTCTCTTACAACAAAAGTTACCAAACCAGTTTAAAGATGGCCCCTTTCGAAGCCGTGTACGGAAGGAGGTGCAGGACACCGTTGTCATGGGACAAAGTTGGAGACCGCCAGTTGTTTGGACCTGACTTGATTAAAGAGTCTGAACAGAAGGTGAAGTTGATTCGCGATAGGCTCAAGGTAGCCCAGTCCAGACAGAAAAGTTATGCAGATTCTAAACGCAAGGAGACAGTTTACGAAGTTGGAGATAGAGCTTATCTTCGAGTATCTCCACTTCGGGGAACAAAACATTTTGGAGTTAAAGGGAAGTTAGCACCATGATTTGTAGGACCATATCGAGTTTTGGAGTGTATGGGAGAAGTGGCCTACAAGTTGGAATTGCCTAAAGGATTGTCAGGAGTTCATGATGTGTTCCACGTTTCTCAGTTAAAGAAATGTCACGTGGAGATGGCTGACATACCGTTGAGAGATGCAGTGCCTTTGGAAACTATTCAGTTGGATAACGATTTGACATACGAGGAGAAACCAATTAAGATTCTCGAGTTTGCCAGTCGAGTTACTCGCAGCAAGGTTATCAAGTTTTGCAAAGTTCAGTGGAGCCACCACACAGAGGATGAAGCCACCTGGGAACGAGAGGAAGATTTGCTCAAGGGGGGTAGGTTTGTAACATCCCAAATTTTCAATTTGGAATGTTATACATTAGATCATCATTGCATATCATATTTTATTCTGCATTTTGGTTGATCCTAGAAATTCTACGCAACTCAAGGACCCACGGAGAGAGTTGGGGATTTCGTTATTTTCATATTTGAGTTCTCTCAAATTTTGAGAATAGGACCATTTGATTTTATTTATTTTATCATCAATTATTTCTATTACAAAAATATGAGAGAGGGAATAAAATGACTTTCCCAAAATAAAGAAATATTGAGGATTTAATAATAAAATCAAATAAGATTTTATTTTGGAGTTTTTCGGTATTTTATTTGAATTTAGGAAAAATGTGCATTTTTCAAAATTTCATTTAGGTCCCAAATAAATGTTCACCTTGTGCGGCTTGATTTTAGAAGCCCGTGAAAATTTATTTCGGGATTTTTGGAGTCCGTTTAGTATTTCTTTTTTTTCCGAACGTAATTATTATAAAAAAATGAATCGACCTAATGGGCCGTGTTCGACTAGGACTCCGGCCCGACTAGGCAATATAAGCCGGCCCAGCCCCCCCCCCCCCGGGAGAAAACCCTAGCCACCAGCCCCGCCCGCCCTCGATCCCCGCGCCGCCGCCGCTGCCCCGTGCCGTCGCCGCCGTGCCGCCGCCCCGCCCGCGCCGCCGCTGCCGCCAGACGCCGCCACCGCCGCCGAGGTTCGCCGCCGCCTCGACTTCCATGCCATCGGTTTTTTTAAAAAATAATATTAGAACGGTTTTCGATCGGTTTTTTTTTTGATTTTTAGATTCGGTTTTTTTAAATAGATCGGTTTTTCCGGTTTATTTAAATAGCGAGCGTTCGTCGTTTTTTTCTTTTTCTCGGATTAAATCCGCGATTTTTCAGATCACGATTCCTGATCCGATTTTCGTTTTAGTATAACTTTTCGCTCGTTTATCGGAATCAGGCGATTCAAGCACCTAGAGTTTCGTATCGAAACCCTCTATCCGTTTAACCAACTTAAACAAGATTTTGCTACTGTAAAATTTGCCCTAGATCCAGATCACTAGAATGAAGTTGTTTTCTTTCGCCGTTTGACTTTCTTTGCTTTGTTCGATTTGATTCTTTTGCCAACCGGAGTTCTTAAGTTGAACCTTCTGGTTAGATCTCTTATTTGAGTTTTACCTGTGCATTAGATGAGTACTTATTGTATGCTTGTTTGTTTGTCTGTGATAGAATACCCGGAGTGTGCCGCCTGTTACTTCGAATCTCTAGGTTTCGCGGATCATCAGCAAGGCAAGTAACACTTTGATCATACCTTTTCTACTACCCAGTTTTATTGCATTAGATCAATCCTCACACATTGCATGGTTAGGATCTAATTAAATTGTGGGATGGGAAGTAGTTGAGGTAGAACCTATTACCTGTTTATCAAACCTTTGGGAGTTACTTCTACGTTTTCTTATTATGCCATGCTATTCTAGTAGACGTGGATTGGGTGAGAGATATTCATGACAGATGTGAGTTTTGTTAATTAATGGTTTATCTAAGGTGGCAACATAAACACACATCTGGGTGGATTGAGGCACTTGGGTATTCCAGGACTTGCCTGTTTTCTTTTGGACCACCACCCAGGCTCAAAGGGATCATGAGACTATTCATACTAGAAACTTCCGTGTGCAGCCACAAGCTATTATGGGCTCTAGCATAGTTGATAGTTGTGCGAACTCTTACAGTGGTAGACTAGCAGATGTAGGGGATGTAGGTGGTACGGTCTACCCGATCGTAAGGTGCTAGCGCTTCTGAAAGACTATGTCTCGGTCATCCGTCTTCTCAAACACCATGTAGTGCGAGAAACCAAACGGAGGCGATCGAGTCTTGTGGGGAAAAGTGCGCTAACCTCTGCAGAGTGTAATAAACTAATCATGGTTAGTCGTGTCCCCGGTTATGGACATCTTGAGTATCTAGTACTTGGATTATCATGTGAATCTCAACATGTTACTCTAAATTAATTTTGTTGGGTTATGTTTAATGATGATGCTTAATTGGGATTGAGAATGCTGTCAACCATTCTCAATGTTTAACAACTACCATGATAGTTAAATAAGTTTTATTCCTTTGAAGTAGGGAAAAATTGGCTTTACCCAAAACTGTAACCATAGAGCTTTCCACCAGCCAAATATGCATATAGTATAGCTGTTTCATTCCATTACTCTCTATGTGTTACATTGCCAGCATATTCCATGTGCTGACCCGTTTCAGGCTGCAACGTTAATGTTGCAGACTTTTAAGACAATGATTAAGGAGTTTTAGGTCGTGGTTCTATACTCAGTGATGCCGTTGGAATTGATGGACTCACTTATCTTCCAAGCCTTCCGCTGTTATCGTTATTAGATGGCCTTAAGCCATATTTATTGTAATAAGTTCTCTTTTAAGACACTCGATGTAATAAG
Organism: Triticum urartu; assembly: GCF_056163025.1. Classification (NCBI taxonomy): domain Eukaryota; kingdom Viridiplantae; phylum Streptophyta; class Magnoliopsida; order Poales; family Poaceae; genus Triticum; species Triticum urartu. Next base: position 312,477,024 of record NC_141874.1, on the reverse strand, counting down.
TGTGTGATTGCTACTCTGCTATAAATCCTCCGAGTACTGTGTGGTGTCAGCATTACTGATCCAGGGATGACACCGGAGCACAGAGATCTGACTGTTTGAGGTCTAGTCGCTACAGTTGGTTTTCCCCGAAGAGGAAAGGATGATGCAGCAGAGTAGCGTAAGTATTTCCCTCAGTTTTTGAGAACCAAGGTATCAATCCAGTAGGAGACCACGCGCAAGTACCTCGTACCTACACGACACAAAGAGCTCAACGCAACCAACACGATTAGGGCTTGTTAATCCCTTCACGGTGATGAGGACATCAATACCATTGTTACACCCACAGCCCCTACTGTTACATATACTGGACCAATTACTAGAGCTCGCGCACGCCAATTAAATTACCAGGTACTTTCGTTTCTTGGTAATGATTCTAATGTTCATGAGATTATGATGCTGCCTAAATTGGATACATTTGTTTTGCTTTCAAATGAAGGGCCTAGCTTGGAGAAGGATGAACATTGGAGCAAGAACACGCATGGAGTTGATGGCATGCGCAAGGGGATCAAGAACGGAGTTACAAGTGATGATTTCAGGACTTTGAAGCCGCCATAAGGAGTGCATGAAGCCATGGACGAAATATACAAGATGCCACTTCATAATATTCGTCCATAGGCTATTCTAGGTGCTGCGTCACCTTATTAATGGGCCAGGCCCATGTAATTTCGAAATACTTAAGTATAGGCTATTTTTAGAGTCCGTATGTGTGGGGAAACAAGAGTTAGGGTTGGTTTCGGACCCCACCCTCAAGGGCCACGAAATTCCCCTCTCTTCCTCCATATATATAGCCCTTAGGGCGTCGTTTAGACTTTGGGTTTTGTTTAGTTTAAAAGTTCGCCATAGCTGCAACTTCGCGTACTTCGTTTGTGTCCAACGACCAGACCAAGACGTCACAGAAACCCACCTTGATCAATAAAGCTTTCATCTTATATTCGCAATATCCAGATTGCAATCTCAGTTTCTTGCTTGTTCTTCGTTTGCTCGCAGGAAACAGGCCCTCGTGGTCAGGTTGATCGTGCTCCGCCGTGGTCAATAACCCCTCGGAAGTTGGTTTAGCGATTGCTAAGGCGCGACGTCTCGCACGTTCGTAGTCGGATCGTCAAGGTCGACTCCCACAGAAAACGATAGCCACCATCTCATCGAAACATCGGGACACCTTTGCCTCTATCACACGGTCACTTACGGAAGTGAGATCTGATAGATAATATTTTTGGTATTTTTGATATAAAGATGCAAAGTGAAAAGTAAAAGGCAAAGTAAAAACAAAGCAAGATTAAAGTGATGGAGATTGATATGATGAGAATAGACCCAGGGGCCATAGGTTTCACTAGTGGCTTCTCTCAAGAGCATAAGTTTCTACGGTGGGTGAACAAATTACTGTTGAGCAATTGACAGAATTGAGCATAGTTATGAGAATATCTAGGCATGATCATGTATATAGGAATCACGTCCATGACAAGTAGATCGAAACGATTCTGCATCTACTACTATTACTCCACTCATCGACCGCTATCCAGCATGCATCTAGAGTATTAAGTTAAAAACAGAGCAACGCTTTAAGCAAGATGACATGATGTAGAGAGATAAATTCATGCAATATGAAATAAACCCCGTCTTGTTATCCTCGATGGCAACGATATAATACGTGTCTTGCTGCCCCTTCTGTCACTGGGAAAGAACACCGCAAGATCGAACCCAAAGCTAAGCACTTCTCCCATGGCAAGAACTACCAATCTAGTTGGCCAAACCAAACGGATAATTCGAAGAGACTTGCAAAGATAACCAATCATACATAAAAGAATTTAGAGAAGATTCAAATATTATTCATAGATAGACTTGATCATAAACCCACAATTAATCGGTCTCAACAAACACACCGCAAAAGAAGAAGATTACGTTGAATAGATCTCCACAAGAGAGGGGGAGAACATTGTATTGAGATCCAAAAAGAGAGAGGAAGCCATCTAGCTAATAACTATGGACCCGAAGGTCTGAGGTAAACTACTCACACTTCATCGGAGGGGCTATGATGATGTAGAAGCCCACCGTGATGACGGCCCTCTCCGGCGGAGCTCCGGAACAGGCCCCAAGATGGGATCTTGTGGATACAAAAAGTTGCGGCGGTGGAATTAGGTTTTTGGCTCATGTTCTGATCGTTTGGGGGTACGTGGGTATATATAGGAGGAAGGAGTACGTCGGTGGAGCGCCGAGGGGCCCACGAGGCAGGGGGCACGCCCTGTAGGGGGGGCGCCCCCTACCCTCGTGACCGCCTCCGGTACTTCTTGGAGTAGGGTCCAAGTCTCCTGGGTCTTATCCGAGAAGAAAATCACGTTCCAAAAAGGATTTTTCTGTTTGGACTCCGTTTGATATTCTGTTTCTTCAAAACACAGAAATAGGCAAAAAACATCAATTCTGGGGTGGGCCTCCCGTTAATAGGTTAGTCCCAAAAATAATATAAAAGTGGAAAATAAAGCCCAATTTAGTCCAAAACAATAGATAATATAGCATGGAGCAATCAAAAATTATAGATACGTTGGAGACGTATCAGACAACGCCAAGACCAGAAGCGCGGGAGGGCAAGAGGGCGAGGTGGACTACCTTAGCAAGATCCTTGCCGAGGCAGCCCCCCAGCCCCGGCAAGAGCCTTGCCGGGGCAACTTGCCCAACGCTAGCAGAGCGAGCCACCCTTGAGCCCAAAGGTTCCGAACACCATCAACCAACTACGTGGGACCAAGGCTCGGGAGGCGCCTATGTGGTGGCATGCAAATCTTTGTCAAGATCATAAACATATGGGTTCAGATGAGGACCAGAAGACGGCGGCCCTCGGCAGGGTCCTAGACAAGGAAATCCACAAGACCCCCGGCAAGACCCTTGCCGGGGATGACAGCAACGCCACGGCAAGACCCTTGCCGGGCCCCCAGCAAGAACCTTGCCGAGGGCATCAGCAGGTCCACTGCCAGGCCTGCGCCAGCCAAGACTCCGCCGTCGTTCGCATGCAGCTGCCAGCCCAACCAGCTGGGAAGGCACCTCGTGGCAACATGCAGCTTCCAGGCCAAATCAGCAAGCACCTGCGTGGCAGCATGCAGATCTTCATGAAGGCCCTACCACCGTGCCACCTCAGCTGCTTGCCTGCCTACATGGCGCTGCATGCATCGCTAGCCTGGGCGCGTGTCGAAGCGAGGCGAAGCGGCGAAGGACGGGATGGGCCTTGTTCCCGTCCCCTATAAAGCTAATGGACACCTACGTAGCACATTTAATGCACTTTGTCCCGTAATGCCGTGTGATAAGCTCGCGCACTATAGGCCTTTCCACCTCCTGTGTGCCACTGTGGCAACCCCTTTTTCCTATAAAAGGAGGCCCGAGGCGACCAGGTGAGGGATTCGGCTTTTTGGAACGGCACAGCCACCGTAGCTAGTTCAAAAAGCTCAAGAACACTCAATATATCCACCAAAGCAGGACTAGGGTTTTATGCATCCTCGTGGCCTGAACCTGGGTAAACGATCCGTGTGCTTGCTCCTAAACCTGCTCTTCTCACGACCCCGCGCCCGCCGACCATAGAAGGGATCCCAGTGACCCCATAGGTGTCGTTCCCACCGACATCTTTGGGCGCCAGGTAGGGGGAGCGCAGTTGTGAGAATATGGTTTAGCAGCCGGCTTAGCAGTTTCTCGTGGCCACTGCTTCCAGAGAAGAAGACGACCAAGAGAACGACGCCGCCTGCAAGCGCGAAGGACGCCGGTGCGGCGACAGGAAAGCTAAGTCTAACTTTAAGCAATTTCCTTTCTATATATGAGGTTATTGTCCTCGAAGGTCCTGCCCTATGTATGAAAGCCTGCATGCAAAGGGGCCCTTCCGCAATTGGCAACACCCTTGTTCTATTTTGAGTCCGCTCAACAGCTCAAGCGGCCGCATCAAGAGTGGCAGGGTAGCCTTCCACAATTGGCAACGCTCTCAATTATGACTCGAGTCAAGCTCGACAGTTCCAGCGGCAGCGTTGAGAGTGGTAAGGTGGCTCGCCGGGCAGCAAGCACACCTGGCAGGCTATTGGGGATCAGTCCCCAAGGTGCCGCCTTGGGTTTACGCGCCGACGAGCCTACCCGATTAACGTAGGGCAGACATACAAGGAAAGATTAGGCAGGAGAATAGCATGCATTGTATCAAAAGTACTATAGATTTATATTACATCAGTTGTTGCTGCAGTTCTAACTAAAGATATAAATTATCTTGGCCATGAACCCGCAGAGGCAACGAGAAACGGGGTGCCCAATCCCGGCGCTGGCCCTCCACCCTCTCGATTCCGTCGATGAGGCTGATGATGGGCTTGATATGCTCCTTGAGCGTCGCGAGGTCTGCATCCTCCGGCAAGCTCTCGAGCACGGCGATGAAGTCGAGGTTGGGGTTCCAGTGCACCACCTTTGTGAGAACCTTGGTCATGGCACCCCGGCAAAGCCTCCGGGACTCATCGGCCAGGGAGGTCGCCTGGTTGGAGTGGAGCTGCTCCAGGGCCCCGAGGACGCCCTCGAAGAAGATGGTCAGCCTGGCGTTGGGGCTCGCGTTGCGCTCCGGGGTATACCTCACATTTGGCATCCCCATGGTAGCCAGCTGTGTGGTGATCCTGCCGGCGACGCCTTCAAGACGCCCGATCCAGCGGTTCTCGCCTTCCACAAAACCGTTGTGGTTGGCGGCTTCATTCTTCCGCAGCTGCTTCTCCGTCTCCAGGTCCTTGGCCAGGGCCTCCTCCCAGGCCTTGCCCTCCGACAGCATCCCCTCGAGACCCTCCAGCTTCAGCTTGAGGTCTTTGATGGAGTTGTTGGCTTTGGAGAGCTGCCCAGCCTTGTCGAGGATTGTGCACTGCGCCTCAACAAGGGCACCGTTGAGCGTGTCCTTCTCCTTGGACAGCTTCAGGACCTGATCCTTGAGCCCATCCCGCTCCACCTCCAGCTCCTTCACCATGTTGGCGTGAACCTGAGCCTGGGCATCGAGTGCCCCCTTGTGCCTCTGCTCCAGCTCCTGGGTCCGCTGCATGACAAGCTTTTCCACCTCCTCGTCCTTGCCGCGAAGTGTTGTGGCCAGCTTGTCCTCACGCGCGCAAGGTCCTCCTCCTGGGAATTCAGCGCGGACTAATGCTGGGCTCGATCAGCCTCGGCTGCGGCAGCCAGGTTCTTCGCCATCTCCTGGGCCTTCTCGATGTCGGCCCGCTCCATGGCGAGCTCCACCTCGCGCCTGGCCAGCTTGCCCTGGGCGGCCTACATCTCCTCACAGGCTTGGCGGTACCAAGTCTGTGCCTCGGTGACGCGTCCCTTGAGGTCCGCCTCCGCCTTGTACACCGTTGCCATCCTAGACTTGTCCTTGTCCAGGCGGGCGCGATGGAGTGCCTGGAGCTTCCAAAAGCTGGCGCCCATGGCCTGGAGAAGCCACTCCTCCTAAGAACCGTCATCGCCGGTGCTTGGCTCGTCGACGACCTCGAGCCCGGCGGCGGCGAGCACCTCCTCGTCGAACACCTCTCCCTCAATGGGCACCCTGGAGCTTGACGCCCCTGGGAGGTGGACAAAAAGGTCGTCGCTCACCCTCAGGTACCTGCCAAAGCCAGGGGCAGCGGAGGAGGAAGGTTGGTCATCAGCCACCTCCTCCTCAACAACGGGCTCGCCGGCCTCCCTGGCAGGTCCCTTTCCGGCCTCCTCGGACAGTAGCCTTGCCGGGCTCCCAGGCAGGCCCCTTGGCGGCCTCCTCAGTGGAGATCTTCTCGGCCTCCTCCGCGACGTTCTTCGCGACATACTCGACGACGTTGTCTAGGTACTCCCGGTCCGCCAGGAGAGGATCTGGATATCGGAAGGGGCGGTAAAGTGAGCAGCGCACCCGTGGTTATTCCTCTTTTTATGGGGAAGGCGCGGGCCGCCTCCTCTCCCATTAACCATGATGTGACACATGCGTGCGGGAACTGCCCCATGCATGACCCCCATGTCACGCATGACCCACCACGTCCCGCGTTCAACACGGGTCATGGGGAAGCGTAACGGACAAAAAAAATTCTGCGGTAAAATCCCACCCCGACTGCCCGCGTACCGTTTTGGGCCTGGCCCAACAACGCGTCGCGCTTATGTGTGGCCCAGGCCTGGGGGCTCCTGTCGATGTACAAAAGTAGGGGCTCTCCTTTTGACCCCTTTACTTGTGCACGAGCACTCAGAGCCACGCGGCGCGACCACACTTAGCAGGGCAGAGGAGGGAAGCCGGAGAGAAGCTGAAGCACAAGACAACCAAGGCGACGCCAAGACCAGAAGTGCAGGAGGGCAAGAGGGCGAGGTGGGCTCCCTCATCAAGATCATTGCCGAGACGGCCCCCCGCAGCCCCAGCAAGAGCCTTGCCGGGGCAACTTGCCCAACGCCAGCAGAGCGAGCCACCCTTGAGCCCAAAGGTTCTGAATGCCGTCAACAACTACGTGGGACCAAGGCTCGGGAGGCGCCTCTGTGGTGGCATGCAAATCTTCGTCAAGATCATAAACATATGAGTTCAGATGAGGGCCAAAAGACGGCGACCCTCGGCAGGATCCTAGCCGAGGAAATCCACAAGTTCCCCGGCAAGACCCTTGCCGGGGATGATACCAACGCCACGGCAAGACCCTTGCCAGGCCCCCGGAAAGACCCTTGCCGAGGGCATCAGCAGGGCCACTGCCAGGCCTGCGCCAGCCAAGACTCCGCCGCTGTTAGGATGCAGCTACCAGCCCAACCAGCTGGGCAGACACCTGTGTGGCAACATGCACCTTCCAGGCCAAAATCAGCAAGCACCTGCGTGGCGGCATGCAGATCTTCATGAAGGCCCTACCACCGTGCCACCTTAGTTGCTTGCCTGCCTACATGGCGCTGCATGCATCGCTAGCCTAGGCGCGTGTCGAAGCGAGGCAGAGCGGCGACGGACGGGACGAGCCTCGTTCCCGTCCTTGATAAAGCTAATGGACACCTACGTAGCGCAGTTAATGCACATTTTCCTGTAATGTCGTGCGATAAGCTCGCACACTGTAGGCCTTTCCACCTCCTATGTGCCACTGTGGCAACCCCTTTTTTCCTATAAAAGGAGGCCTGAGGCGACCAGGAGAGGGATTCGGCTTTTTGGAATGGCACAGCCACCATAGCTAGTTCAAAAAGCTCAAGAACACTCAATACATCCACCAAAGCAGGACTAGGGTTTTATGCATCCTCGCGGCCCGAACCTGGGTAAACAATCCGTGTTCTTGCTCCTAAACCTGCTCTTCTCACGACCCCGCGCCCGCCGACCGTAGAAGGGATCCCAGTGACCCCATAGGTGTCGTTCCCACCGGCACTCTACGACCGCCATCAGATGGGTGATCGGTGGGGACCTGATTTCCCTCTGATCGGGTTTAAGCCCAATCTGATCATAGTCTGTTGGGACCCCCAGGGTGGTGATGCAATCTAGCAGTTCGTTCAAAGACGAAATATCTGCCGGATCCATCTTGTCAGAGTGTTCGAGGCCGATGCGGAGATGATTTTTGGCAATTTGGGGGACAACCTTTGTCTTAACAGCCGAGCGGGCACCCATGGTAAAACTGTCGAGATGGAGGATCTGCCCAGGAACTAGGGCCCTTCCAGAGGTGATTTTTTCATTGATGACAAGGTGAGCCATCGATCCTTCTGTTGTCGACACATAGGAACTCTCAATGAAAGCACCAATGTCGGTGTCAAAACCGGCAGATCTCGGGTAGGGGGTCCCAAACTGTGCGTCTGAGGATCGAAGGTAACAGGAGGCAGGATACATGATGTTTACCCAGGTTCGGGCCCTCTTAATGGAGGTAATACCCTATTTCCTGCTTTATTGACTTTGATGAGTATAGGGGTTACAAGAGTTGATCTACCTCGAGATTGTAATGGCTAAACCCTAGATGTCTAGCCTGTATGATTTGTGATTGCCTCTACAGACTAAACCCTCTGGTTTATATAGACACCGGAGGGGGCTAGGGTTGTACAGAGTTGGTTTACAGAGAAAGGAAACTACACAGCCGGACGCCAAGCTTGCCATCCACGCAAAGGAGAGTCCCATCCAGACACGGGGAAGGCCTTCTATCTTGTATCTTCACGGCCCATCAGTTTGGCCCACGTCAAATGGCCCGACCATCCGAGGACCCCTTAATCCAGCACTCCCTAAGTGACCTCCATCATGAACATTGGATCGGCTTCCTCCTCCTCGGAGCTTGGATCTAGAGAACTCGTGGATTGGCCCATCGCAAAGCGAGCTTGGGAACATAAGTCTGTGGCACCGGCCACCACCGCGATTTCTGTGCGGCGCTCCGGCGTCAGCATCTTGTAGTATGTGATCTTGTGCTACACCATGGCTTTCCGATGAACTAGGGGACGGCTGATGCCGGTTGGGGGATCGAAAGGTGGGAGAATAGGCTAGAGAGGTGGTGTGATTTTGGGGTAGTGGCGACCGGCCGGCAAGTAGCTGGCATAGGCCGAGTAGCGAAGGTTCTGGTGTGAATAGTGGTTCCGATGATGACCAGCCAATCGGTTTTGACTGTGCGGAGTTTGCAAAGCCCGATGGCTGGAGCCTGGAGAGTTGTGGGGTGGGATGGAACCAAAGTTTCAGAGTTTCATGTGGTAGACGTATGGACCTCCCCACCGTTCCTGCCGACGACGAGGCGGTGACTTCATAAATCTCAAGATGACTAACAAGATGCACGTGCATAGCACGGAACATCAGGATGCATTTTTTATGATATCTCAAGAATTTCAACGAAAAATGGCATGTCGAGAATTTCATCGAAAAGTGATATCTCGAGAAATATGAGAGATAAGGTGGGGAGGAGTGGGGAGCGGTGGTGATTGGTGGTAAGACTTAGCGGAGGCATGGGGATGGACGACAACGGCAGCAGCCACCATGCCAAATTGTTCTAGAGGCTTCATTTTTTAATTACCCAATAATGAAGTTGTGGGAGATAAGGATGAACGATAGAGGTGCGGGTATCCTTTTGCAGAATTGCCATAGTTTGCCTTCTATCCGTCGAATATAGATCAGACGGTCTATATTGCAAGATGGCAGGCACACCATCATCATCGAGAGTAGAGATAAGAGTAGAGATAGAGGTATGAAGGCTCAGTCTCTCGAAGGTGCTCATAGGGGTAGGGTGTGCGTGTGTACATTCATAGGGGTGAGTGTATGTGCGCACGTATGAGCTCTTGTGTTTGTACTGTGTTAAAAAAAGGTGTACTCGAAGTATGCAAGTTCATAACGTACGGTCTACATCACTCTTATCGCGTTTGCGTTGCACCCCGGTACGCTGGACCCACCATGTCGCTCACCGAATGGAGTGCGCATCGTCTTGCATTTTCGCTCGCTTGTGGGACCGTAGTTGAGAGCAAACCGACGCCCCTCCCCGTTCCCCTCCTGCGTCATTAATACTACTAGAAGAGAGAGAGGTCGGCCAAATGTGACTAGTACTCCCTCCATTTTATGCAGAGTAAATAAAAACGGAGGGAGTATACTACTAGTACAATCGATCACTACATACTCTACTTCAGATGTTGTTAGTACTCCACTAGTAATACTACTTCTATTACTATTGGACAAGGAGCTTAAAAAGTTACTATTGGACTGGCTATACATGGCGAAATCATAGTAGGAAGATCATGCGCGAGAACAAGCATTCACGTGTTTCAAAACAAATTGGAAACTATTTCTGTTTGAATACAAATCTAGGAGTACGCACGAATCTAGCAATATTGATTGGGCGTTGTTGAATGTTGACACTTTTTTCTGTAAGTTTGATCAAAGTAGAGATACTTTGACTACACATAAAACTTATATATAAACTAGAAAGGATTGGAGGGAGTATATTGTACATTAAAAAGCGAAACGAACATTGAATACCCTTTATATATGGTTTGCTGATGCTATGATCACCAGTTCAAAATTTTGAATCCGCCTTAGGTATCACACATGCACCCACTCGTTCTCTCTTGGTTTCATCTCGGGGTTTCTCTCTCTCCCTCCCTCTCCCTCCCTCCCTCCCTCCCTCTCTCTCTCTCTCTCTTTCTCTCTCTCTCTCTCTCTCGCACGCACACACATACCACCTCTCTTCCTCTTTGTGCATGTCAAACCTAATTGATCTTCCGAGGTATCAGGATTGTATCTCTCTCATCGCCAGGTCGCAATTCGACATACGCCTAGGTCACTCTACCATGCATTAATTGTAACCATGCCTTTCATGTATCTTTCTTAAGCATATATTCATCCTCTCCACCCCTCTCTATATATATCGATCTCCGGACCCACCCTATTCCTCTTTCAATCGATCTAGCTAGATGGTACATGACCGACGCGCGCACACAGACACCCCTGGGTCATTTCTATCATAGAAACACACCAAACCTTTATGTCCTTACACGACACGCACATGATCTCTCAACATCAATCGATCTTGTCAAAATGTGTCAGGGCATGAACCGAATGGGATGTCAAAACTAAGATGGGAAGCAGCATGTACTAGAGGCAAAGTGAAACTTTAAATGCACCGTTTGTCTGCATGCATGTTGGACCAATTACAACATTGGAAATACAAGCATGATCTATGCCCACATGCGAATGACACTCGAAGGAATGTTCAAATGAGGCATGCGGGAGGATGGACTCGATCGGAGGGCGGCATGATCGATGGAGAAGAGGGTATATTCAATAATGAATCTAATGGTATTGATTTGTTACTATATATGTTATTATTTCTGTCTATAAACTTTCTCAAAGTTTACAAAGTTTGACTTTGAGCAAAGCTAAAACGCGGAGTAAATGAAAATAGAGGGAGTACGCAGGGACTAGTATAGTTACTACTGCTGGAACATGGTCAAATGGAGGAGCTGGCCCACGTCCTCCCCGCCACCAGCAACCGTTCATGTGGGTCGTGGGGGCATGCAACATGGTGCAGCTCGCGCACCGCCTCTGGACACGGCGACCGCGATGAGCGACACGCTCATCGTCACTGGACACGCTCGGCTTCAGGGTGCCGAAGGTGGTGTTAGCGTTGTGGCACGACCAGCAGATCAACACCCGGCTCATCGAGGATGCATGGGGTGCCGAAGTGTGCGCGCACCGTGATGCATCGGCGGAGTGTTCTAGTGTGGCCAACTGCATCCCAAGGACCTGAGACCATACCGGGTCGTCTTTCTTTTTCAATTATATATGGGGATCGCATGTGAGCAAAGGGCATCTCCAACGTTTCCATGAACGCAACTGACTACCCTGGGACATCAAAAACCCGCGTCCCTCGCGCCGTCGCGCGCGTGTGTTCCCAACCGGCGCCAGCTGCCCGCATTCATGTCGTTCATCCGTATGCCGTCATTAAGACGCTCGGTGCCTAAGGAACCAACTCTGGCGACTTAGTGGCGCACCCGAACGCTTGGCCTCGCCAGAATGCGCTGCTTAAAGTGGCAACGCCCAGCTAAACTCCACGCCATAGCGCATCCTCCTGCTACCTAGCACCACATCCACAATGACTGCGAGCGTCAATGCTCTATGGGAGACCTTGTCTTCGGGGATGAAGTTCGAGGTCGCCGCCCTCGCTCAAGTCGCTGGCGGCAACACAATGGCAGTGTAGCCGGACGCAGACGTGACCACACAAGCAGTGGCCACGCTGGCGGCCGATGACGGGAGCACCGTCAACCCTGCGTCCTACTTGCCCACGTCCAAAATTCGATGGCGCGTGTGGAAGGTGAAGAGATGGACCATGCAGGTCCATCATCATCGACCTCATGTCCACTGGGATCGCCGAGGTCAGGGACTCCTCTAAGGATGAGTAGGGCATGGGAGGCGGCAGGTCATGGTGTGCCAACTGGCCGGTCTGAATCCCGTGTTCTACTCTTCCTCGCCGGAGACCGCACCTTCACTTCACGGGTCTTGAACCCCGCCCCCCTCCATGGAGACGACAGATGGAGGACGTCGGTCGCCGCCGTAGAATAGGTTTAGGTTCAGGTTTCTTTTATAATTTTGTCCTATAAAAGGTTGAAATGTAATGAAAATCTGCCGTGTTTGCATGAATCTCATCCGGTGTATATGAACTTTCACAATAATAGTAAGATATATTGTAAGAGTATGAAAAAATATGGAATGATGATTCATTTTTGTGTGTATAAACTTAGAAGGTTTGACCCGAGACAAAGCTACCATGCGAAGTAAATAAACACATAGGGTCTACATAAACAATTTATCTTAGGCACTCCAATAGTACATCCACTACACATTCACGCATTTCACATCTTTCTATATCTACGGGAACCTATGAAAGAGTTAACGTAAATTGCCTCCCTCTTTCCCCCCGATTCATGTTGGTGAGCCCCTCCCTCCCCCCAATCTCCAATCAACAGCCCACACGTTTCACATTACGTTAATTGCATAACTAGGATTACGTAGGTGTAGCATTACTCGCCCTAAGAAACCAACTAAGCCAACCTCCCAGCATATCGCGTGGGAAAAGACCCAGCCATGTCATTTTAGTCGGGATTACCGGATTACTAGTAGTAGTATCGATGGATCGCGCGAAGCACCAAGTTTAAAAGGAAAAGGCGGTACACTCACAGCACGTCTGTCACGGTCGCATTGCACCCCTCACACGGTCGGTCCTGCACACGGCTCATGCAAACGGAACGCGCTTCGGGTTGCCTCTTCACTAACACGTAGGACCGCACTTGGAGAAACCGAACATGCGCCAAACTCCACCACCCATCGCGCGAAAATTCTCCCCAAATCCCAAATTCAACCACCCTTCGGCCAACTAGCCAATAATATTCCCCGAACCACCCTCCCCCCAGCCCCCTACACTCCATTCGCTCCGCCAAAGCCGCCCTCTTCACCACGCCGATACGTCGGCGCCACGGTTCGTCGAGGAGACGCACGGCAATCCTCTCTCTCCCACAGTACGCTCTCGTAGACTACCGTCCTCTAGCCGCGCCACCACCACTAGTGACGTTCTTGTGGAGATGCACGGCAGTCAACATATCCCACGGTACGTGCATTCTAGACTGAGGCCCCGTGCATGTCGGAGTAGCACTGAATGTTAATCTCACTGTTAATCTCACTGTTTGCCGAAATAGTTTACAGTCAATATGCTCTGCTTAAGAAGCTTCCTTGCCTTGTTCTGCACACAATCTGCTTAGCTGAGATGTCATGCCATGCCCGATTAGTTGCTAAAATATCCTGCAATATATTTATTGTGACGTAGATTTCCATGGTCTAGTAACTAATATGTTAGGTGAAATAGCTCTACACCATTTTATACTCGATCTTTGTTACTGAGATGGCCTGATATGGTTGTGTGCTCGGCCTCATTGATTGCTGAAATAGCCTGCCATAATTTAGCACTCAAATCTATTTGCTGAATTAGCTTTACATATATTTCGTTACTTAGATCTGCTTGTCCAAATATCTTGCCATAGCTTTAGACATCGACGTAGGTATTTTTTCTAGACTTCATGAAACAGCATATATAGTTTTCCTATAATATCTAGTAGAAGAACTAATTTGTATGTCTAACAGATGGACAGGACTTGGATAACTTCTGCTCGAAGATTCCCCACTGCATATGTCGAGGGGGTTGAAAACTTCATGAACTTTATCAGAGCTGAGTAGGATGGTCCGAAATCAGATGTGCTCTGCCCCTGTAGCAGTTGTATGAATTCTGTTACAAGACCTAGTCAACTATGCCAAATCATCTACGCTTGTATGGGCTGTCAGTCACATATACTAGGTGGGTTCATCATGGTGAAGTTGTGAACGTCAATGTTACTGACTATGTGGAAGCAGCAGATCATCATCTTGATCTGCCTGATGCTCGGGTGGAAGAGAAGGAGGAGGTGGTGGTGGTGGTGGTGGCAAAGCCAATGAGTTTGACCAACATTGAAACAATGCTACGAAATGCTCGTGTATTTCATGAACTCTCACCTGCAGAAGAAAAATGGTGGGCCCGCATGTTGGAACAATTTTCATGCCCAAGATGCGATTCTATCCCAATTATGTGATGAATTCATGATTTGGGCACAACTACATTTCGAGCGCATAGCAAGGTGGATATCATTACAACATACCATGCACTGAATAGATGAGAATACAAGATAAAGGCCTACACTCGCCACAAACTACAACATGAATACAACAATTCATCAATACATAGAAATCGTCATACAGAAGAGTAGGATCCGACTACGGATGAAATCAAACAAAAAAGAAGAACGACATACACCCTTCTAGCCCAGGCTCCCCGACCTGGAACCTATCCCTTGATCAAAGAAGAAGCAGAAGAAGAACTCCAAAACAAGCAAGCATCACACTCGCGTCATGATCATCGCATTACCTATACTTGCAACTGTTCTTCTAGTAATCTGTGAGCCACGAGGACTCAGCAATCCCATTACCATGGGTATCAAGACTAGCAAAGCTTAATGGATATGGAAAGGTTAAGTGGTGAGGTTGAAGCAAGCAACTAAGCATTGTATGGTGGCTAACTTACGAGTACAAGAATAAGATAAGATACTATGCAAAAGGTCGCAAACTAGTAATGATCAAGAAGCCATCCTAAACTACTTACGTTCAAACATAACCCAACCATGTTATCTTCTCAAACGCACCCGAAAAGAGACAGACATGGTTACACGTGTGGTTGGTGTATTTTAATTCGCATATGGTGTCAAGTTCTCTACAACCGGACATTAAAAAATTCCCATCTTCCACATAACCACGGGCATGGCTCTCGAAATTTTAAACCCTGCAGGGTTGTCCCAACTTAGCCCATGACAAGCTCACGATCCGCGGAGACAATCCTCCATCGCGGGACAACCCGATCAAACTCGGTATCCTGATAGTAGCCACGCGTATCTCATCTCAGGCCACAATCGGATTGGCTAAGTCTCCGGCTGGCAAACCCGTTGGTCACCCCGGCTACTGCCATGTTGGACCAACACTCATGAGGAGCACTGGCCCAGGTTGTTAATTAAGTCCACGGGGTCCGAAAAGTCCCTATGCAAGTTTTAGTTGTTATTAGGCAAATGGTAAAACCAAGGTTGGGCCTTGCTGGAAGAGTTTTATTCAAAGCGAACTGTCAAGAGGGGCCCATAAACCCTCACCATGTTAGGGATGCAAAATCAAGGAACATAACACTGGTATGATGGAAACTAAGGCGGTAAGAGTGGAACAAAACACCAGGCAAAAGGTCGAGCCTTCCACCCTTTACCAAGTATATAGATGCATTAATTAAATAAGAGATATTGTGATATCCCAAGATATCCATGTCCCAACATGGAACAACCTGCAACTACACCTGCAACTAGCAACGCTATAAGAGGGGCTGAGCAAAGCGGTAATATAGCCAAACAACAGTTTGCTAGGATGGTGGAAAAGGTTAGAGGCTATCATGGCAATTTGGGAGGCTTGATAAACAAGTGGTAGGTAGCGCGACATAGCCATGGCATCGAGACAACTAGCAAAGCAAAGATAGTAGTGAGATCCAAGGTGACGGTCATCTTGCCTGAAATCCCTCTAGGAAGAAGACCGAATCCATGAAGTAGACGAACCAACGTAGTCGAATGGATCCTCACAATCGCAACGTAACCGGAACTATCAAGAAGAGGCACAATTGGAAATAAGCAAACAACATGGTAAACCAACAAGCATAATCATGGCATGATGCACAACCAAGTATGACGCATGTCCGGTTTAAATAGGCATGGCATGACAAAGTGCAACAAACAATACTACAAGTTAAGTGGAGCTCAATATGCAACGAGTTGCATATTGATGAAACACCACATTCAATCATTTAGTTCACTCTCGTTTATGTACACGACAAGATTAAATGTGGGTTAACATGGCAAAAGGTGAAGCATATGCAAACTACCTATTTATGCAAGTTTAAATGAGGCCGGAAACAACAAACAACAATTCCGGAAGATCCCCATATTTATATATCGAATTTGGTACCGTTCTGCCCTAAACCATATTTTAGAGTTGTTAAACATGAAAAAAAAAGTGCATGATGTTAATCTATGCATATTTCAAGACCATTTACATATAAAGTTTGTTTAATTCGGAGTTACGGTTATTTAGTTATGAAATAAATCATTTAGCATGGAATTTAGCAAATTAAACCAAACAACAATTTCAACCATTTTAACATGGGTCGAAGTTAAAAATTATGAAACTAGCTGAAATTCTAAGCATTTTACATGTATATAAATTATTTACATATGTCGGCGTTCTGGGAACGGGGTCCCCAGACTTGCCTGCGGCCTGCGGCGTGGCTCAAGTGGGGGCCCAGCGCGGCCCATATTCATCAGCTCAAGCTCAAGACCCTCGCGAGGGGCCAAGCCTCGCAGGGCGGACGATAGAGAGCTTCCTCAGAGGCAGCCTCATCAGGCAGGCTCGCGAGGAGGCGGAGAGATCAAGGCGGGGGTACCTCGCGAGGAGCCCGTGACGCAAGCCATGACGATCGAGACCAGGTGGGCGCCGGCCTGCGCAGTGTCCTTGTTTCCCCTTTGGTGCAAAGGGGGCAAGCACAGGCCAAGGCACCAGGCAAAGGTTACCATTCCGGTGCAACGAGACCAAGACCAATAGAGCGGCAGGACGGAGGTCACCGTGGAGCCCAAGACGGCGTCATCACCAGTACTTTTGGCAGCCGAAGACCACCTTTGGTCAGGATAACTTGTACTAGATGTTCCCCTTCAAAATGGCCAATTGTTGGCGCCCTTCCCGCTCATTATTTGGGGGAGAGGCCCAGGGCCTCCATAAATAGAGCTAGCCACCACAGAGTAGGGGGGCGGCGAGAGATCTAGTAGAACCCTAGCAGAGAGAGAGGGAGGCAACTGAACTCACCCCAGCAGTTCATCGCACCAGCTCAAGAACACCTCTCGCGAGGCTGTTCTTCCCTTGTACTATTCATCTTCAGCCCTGAGGCAATCCACCACACCACACACTGGAGTAGGGTATTACACCACAACGGTGGCCCGAACCAGTATAAACCTCGTGTCCCTTGTGTTGTTCATTGTTTCCAGCTTAGACCACGCAAGGAGATTGGACATAGATCAGTAGGGGAGAGATCTCCGCGCGCACCCCAGTGTTCGAACCTCAACGGTCTGCCGAAACCCGAAATCCAACATTTGGCGCGCCAGGTAGGGGTGCGCCGAAGTCCTCCATCTTGACAACTCGCTCTCCCCCGACATCACATCCCGCCCTCATGGCGGAAAACGCGCCGCCTGCTCTAGCAACGGATGCCGACACTAGGGCCAGGGGGGTCCGGGCCTTGGCCCCCCACCTTGCGACAGGTGCAGTGGCCGCGCAAGTTCAATCCCGAGACGCCGCTGCGCTACAACGGCGCGACAGACCCGATGATTTTCCTGCTGGCGTACGAGGAGGCCATCCTCAGAGCCGGGGCGACAACCGGGTGATGGCAAACTGGTTACCCATGGCCCTCACCGGCGTCCCGCGCACGTGGCTACTCCACCTGCCGACGGCCTCTGTCACCTCCTGGGAGGAGCTGCGCGACCTCTTCCTTGCCCGTTTCGCCGCACCAACGCCGCCCGTCGTCGCAGCTCTCCTGGGTGGCTCCCAGGCACCACCCTCGAGCCATCAGGTCAAGCCATTCACCCGCCGGATCAGCACCGCCTCCAAGCACCGAGAAGCCCCTCCGGGCTGGGTGGCGCCCGAGGCCGATCTAACCTTCGACTCGAAGGACCACCCCTTCAACCCCATCGGTTCGGGCGCGCTCCTGATGCTGTGCACCCCCACCATCTACCAAGTGGCCGTCACCAGGACCCTCATCGACGGTGGTGTCGGCCTCAACATGCTCTCGGTGGAGGCCTTCAGCCTCCTCCACATGCCGCTGGAGCGGCTCCAACCCAGCAGGCCTTTCTCGGGCGTCGGAGCCGGTTCCACCGCCTCCTTGGGACAGATCCGCCTCCCGATGACCTTCGGCACCTGCGACAACTTCCGCACGGAGCTGATCGACTTCAACATCGCCCCCATTGGCCTCCCCTACAACGCCATCGTCGGCTATCCGGCCTTGGCTCGATTCATGGCAGCAACTCACCCGGCGTACAACCTCATGAAGATGCCTGGGAGCAGCGGCGTCCTCACCGTGTCAGGAGACACAAGGGATGCGCTGCAGGTGCTCCAGCTTGTTTTCAGGGCGGCCGCGGTGGCACAGCCCACTAGCACCGACGCCCTTGAGCCCAAGGAGGCTGTGCCGGCTAAAAAGAAGCAGCTATTCACCCAAGACAAGGCGGAAACCAAGCAGGTACCAGTCGACGAGGACGGGTCCACTGGCGCTACCTTCACCATAGGGGACAACCTCGAGATCGAGCAGGAGAAGGCCCTGATCAGGTTCCTGCGTGCGAACAATAAGGTGTTCACGTGGGAACCTGATCAGTTAGCAGGGGTCCCAAGGGAAGTGATTGAGCATCACCTCAACGTGTGCCCCAATGTGCGCCCCGTGAAGCAGAAGGCAAGGCGGCAGTCTATTGAGAAACAGGCTTTCATTGTCCAAGAGACCCGGAAGCTAGAGGCGGCAGGAGTTATCCGCGAGGTCCGCTACCCTGATTGGCTGGCTAATCCGGTCATTGTGCCAAAAAAGGAGGAAAGGAGCGCATGTGTGTCGACTTCACCAACCTCAACAAGGCCTGCCCGCAGGACCCATTTCCGCTCCCCCGCATTGACCAGATAGTCGACTCCACCACAGAGTGTGACCTATTGTGCTTCCTAGATGCCTTCTCGGGCTATCACCAGATCAAGATGGCGGTAGAAGACGTGGAGAAGACGGCTTTCCTGACCCCGTGTGGAGTGTACTGCTATACGTGCATGCCATTCGGGTTGCGCAACGCAGGTGCGACCTTTCAGCGGCTGATGCACATCGCTTTAGGCCGGCAGCTCGGGAGGAATGTTGAAGCTTACGTCGATGACATTGTGGTGAAGTCTCGTGAGGCAAGAACCCTGATACAGGACCTAGAAGAAACCTTTGCAAGCCTCAACGAAGTGGACCTACGGCTCAACCCGGAGAAGTGCGTGTTTGGAGTCCCCTCGGGCAAGCTCCTGGGTTTCCTCGTATCCCACAGGGGCATCGAGGCCAATCCGGAGAAGGTCAAGGCAGTCGAAGACATGAGCCCACCGAGGACCCTCAGAGAAATGCAGAAGCTCACCGGGCATGTAACTGCGTTGGGGCACTTCATCTCCAAGCTGGGGGAATGAGCGCTGCCCTTCTTCAAGCTGATGAAGAAAAATGGGCCCTACAAATGGACTGAAGAGGCCTACAAGGCATTCCAAGACCTCAAGAGGTACCTTACCAGTCCACCGGTGATGGTAGCTCTGCGTCCTCGGGAGCCCCTGGTGCTCAACCTTGCGGCCACCCCCTACTCCGCTAGCGCAGCCCTGGTGGCGATCAGGGAGGAGCACTGTGCCAAGGCCGCATCGACCGTCCGAACTGAAGCAAAGCAGAGCCACGAGGGCCTCGCGAAGGCGGCAACCGCAGACGGAAAAGAACAGCTGTAGCAGGAGAACGCACCCGGAGCAGGAGAGGCCTCTTCAGGCGACCAAGCACTGGGAGCTCCGTCGTCTCAAGAGATGCCTCAACCTCTGGAGGATGCAAGCTGCGCCAGCACCCTCAACCTCGTCGAGCATCCCGTGTACTTCGTCAGCACGGTGCTATGGGACGCAAGGGCACGGTATCACATGCCTCAAAAACTCCTCCTCGTGCTACTAGTGGCCTCACGCAAGCTACGCCACTACTTCCAAGGACATCCCATCAAAGTCGTCTCAGCATACCCCTTGGAAAGAGTGCTCAGGAGCCCCAACTCAGCTAGAAAGGTTGCTGAATGGAACATTGAACTACAGGCATTTCAGCTAGAATTCAGTACGACCAGAGTCATCAAGGGAGCCGCACTTGCGGATTTCGTGGCAGAATGGGCAGAAGCGCCAGGTCTCGAGGCAGGCGAAGACCGATCACTTTCCCCGGGAAGTGAAGCACCGGATGGCTGGGTCATGTACTTTGATGGGGCATTCTCCTGACACGGTGCGGAAGCTGGCGCAGTGCTTGTATCCCCTACCCAGTGAAGGCCGCAATTGCCTTAGGGGTGAAGCGCTCATCATCAAGGGCGATTCGCAGCTCCTCGTCAACTTCTCCAACAAGATATACGAGCCAAAGGACGAGCACATGGAAGCCTACCTCGCTGAGGTTCGCAAGATGGAGAAACGGTTCTGGGGGCTGGAGTTGCAGCATGTGCCTCGCGGCACCAATCAGGAGGCTGATGACATTGCCAAGAGGGCATCTAGGTGGCTTCCTCAGGAGCCTGGCATCTTCGAGGAGCGGCTCTTCGAACCCTCGGCGGTGCCGTCACTGTCGAGCACGGCGCAGCCAAGGGAGGAGCTCCCTCAGCCGCCTGCCTCAGGAGCCCCGGTCTGCGGCGCAGCCTCAGGGGCACGCCTGCTCCTAGCGTTAGAGCCTCAGGAAGGGTGTTGGATCCCGGAGCTCAGGAACTACCTGATGCAAGGGACTCTGCCGGAGAATGAGGAGGAAGCGGAGCGCGTGGCGCAGCAGGCCACGGCTTATTGCATCAAGGATGGAGAGCTCTACAGGAAGCGACCAAATGACGTGTCCCTACGTTGCATCTCCCGAGAGCAAGGGAAGGAGCTACTGGCGGACATACACGGCAGAGACTGCGGGCACCACTCGTCATCACGGACCCTCGTCGGCAAGGCGTTCCGTGGTGGATTCTATTGGCCCACGGCGCTCAACGACGCCGTTGAGCTTGTGAAGGCTTGCGAGGCCTGCCAGTTTCACGCTAAGCAGATCCATCAGCCTACGGGGGGTCTACAGACTATACCCCTCTCATGGCCATTCGCAGTTTGGGGGCTGGACATTCTGGGCCCGTTTCCTCGGGCGCTAGGGGGCTATCGCTACCTCTACGTCACCATGGACAAATTTACCAAGTGGGCTTAGGTAGAAACCGTCCGCACAATCCCGGCAGGCTCTACAGCCAAATTCATCAAGGGCCTCGTGAGCCGATTTGGGGTGCCCAACCGCATCACCACCGACAACGGTTCGCAATTCACCAGTAATCTCTTCAAAACGTACTGTGCTAACCTTGGAACGCAGATATGCTACGCTTCAGTAGCACACCCCCGGAGCAACGGCCAGGCCGAGCGGGCCAACGCGGAGGTCCTGAGGGGCCTCAAAGCCAGGACCTTCAAGAAGAAGCTGGAGGCCTGCGGCAGGGGCTGGTACGACGAGCTCCAGTCCGTGCTGTGGTCAATCCGCACAACTGCGACCAAGCCGACTGGCGAGACCCCGTTCTTCCTCGTCTACGGAGTAGAGGTTGTTCTCCCTCACGAGGTCAGGCGTCGCTCCGCACGGGTCCTGGCGTTTGACGAGACGCAGCAGGACGCCATGCGGGGGACGGATCTTGTGCTGGGGGAGGAACGCCGTCGAGAAGCCACTCTGCGAGCGGCAAGGTATCAATAGGCGCTGCGACGATAGCACTGCTGCAACATCCACCCCAGAACTCTTGAGGTAGGGGATCTCGTGCTCAGACGGGTTCTCTCCAGGGAGGGGCTACACAAGCTCTCTCCCATGTGGGAGGGCCCTTTCAAGGTTGTTCATGTCGCCAAGCCTGGCTCCACGCGCTTGGAGACCACGGAGGAGGCACCCATCCAGAACACGTGGAACATTCAACATCTCCGGAGGTTCTATCCCTGAGCAAGGCCTAGCATTTTGGGAAAGGCCCGGAGCCTGTGAAGAAGGCGAATGCCTGTGAAGCTGCTACATTTTGGGAAAGGCCCGGAGCCTGTGAAGAAGGCGAATGCCTGTGAAGCTGCTGTGTTTTGGGAATGGCCCGGAGCCTGTGAAGAAGGCGAATGCCTGTGAAGCTGCTGCGTTTTAGGAAAGGCCCGGAGCCTGTGAAGAAGGCGAATGCCTGTGAAGCTACTGCGTTTTGGGAAAGGCCCGGTGCCTGTGAAGAAGGCGAATGCGTGTGCAGCTGCTGCGTTTTGGGAAAGGCCCTGTGCCTGTGAATAAGGCAAATGCCTATGAAGCTCGCCGCCCGTCACACTCTCACGTAATAATGAGTGGGGCTGTACACGCCCTGGAGTCTTCGGAGTGCCGCCCTCGGGCCTCGGGGGCTCCCGCCCATGCCCAGTGGCAGCACTTAGCTCCGCGCTGGTGAGAAGTCGTCGAAGACTAGAATAGGTGCCGGACGCGGCTTTCCTATTTGCTTTCTACAGTTGGCTTGTTTATTCCCGTTTGAAGTTTTATTGGAGTTGTTGACGTTCCTGGCTTTTCACTCTTTATCTTTTTCACTCGCTT
Organism: Triticum urartu; assembly: GCF_056163025.1. NCBI lineage: Eukaryota > Viridiplantae > Streptophyta > Magnoliopsida > Poales > Poaceae > Triticum > Triticum urartu. The sequence goes on along the minus strand of NC_141874.1, from coordinate 312,454,654 downwards.
GCCTCGTTTTCTCTCGCACAAGTCTCGCGAGGGAGGTTCGCGGGCGCCCTCGCGAGTTTTTTCTGCCCCGATCCTTTGGAGCTTTCCTATCCGAGTCCTCTGTGGGAGCACCCCTCCCAGTCCGTGCCTCACGGGCATCGCGACACGAGCGCAGGACCTGGGCCGATAGCCCCCACAACCAAGACCGAAAGTTACCCCTCCTACTGATCCTTGCAGGGCCCAAAGCGCACGGCGAGGCCACGGCCTCGGGAGGCGAGGGCCGCGTCAAGCCCCATCAAGCTAAAATAATTCCTGCACATGGGTGCACGGCGCGGAAACACAGTGTAGAAATAGCGGAAGCAGCACGATGGTTAACAACAGCAGTTCTAACACGCCCCCACAGGGCCCTATACTACCTTCTGTTTCTGCGCAGGAAAAGAAGGAAAACAAAATGGGCGCGATTCGTCCTGCACCAACCCACAGTGAAGGTTCGAGCTGCTCCTGGGGCTCAGGCGGATCCCTCCTTTTGGTTTGCCGGGGCGCGACGGCGGGCTGACCTGCTACCTTCACACAGGCGGACGCGACGGCGCGGGGGCTGGTCGCGGCCACCGCTGGAGGAGCTGCTGCCTGAGAGGGAGTCGCCGAAGCCCAGCGAACCCCGAGCACCGCAGCCTAAATGCCTGTCGCCATATTCATCCTAGTCAGTACCAGGGCTGGGCAGGCGGCCGCGTTCGTCATCTTCGGGGCAGCACCCAGCACGGCGACCGTCTTCCCCGAACACCCTCACGAAGAGGGTGGCGTCGCCATCGAACTTGAAGTGCAGGGTGCACCACGGGCCCAGGGCGCGCGCGTGGGAAAACGTTTGCCAGCCGCGGGTCAGGGCCCCATTCCCAGAAACGGAGACCTACAGCGAAGCCCAGGAGGCCCTGCTGCAGCAGCCGTCTGCCTGAAGCCAGAAGCCGCACCGGGCGCTGGCCGTCAGTTCATCTACGAAGAAACGGGGGAACTAGAGCCAGGTGCTGGTTGGGTCTGCCGACCACATGACGAACTCCGGCAGCACCTCCACAGAGCGAAAGCGTGGCCTAGGGGGCGTGCAGCCACGGTGTGCCCCCCATCGGCAACCGGGCGCTCACCACCGCGCAGGGAACCACCTCCATGGCCGTGGGAGGCCACTACGGGGACCGTGGAATACTTGCGAGGGCGGCCCTGACCGCGCTTGGTCGGGGGGGAGTCAGGCCCTGCCTGGCGGGCCTTTCCTTTCTCCGCGGCCGAGAATCTCTTTGGAGCCATGGGAACGACGAGTAGCTAGGAAGAAGGCAAGGAGCAGCAGGAAGGGATGGACTGAAGGGGCTCGCCCAGCCCCGTACTTATAGCCGGATGAGGCCAACCGCCAAGCACCACGATCACAGGTAATCATGATCGGTTTCTCTGCATGCAGGGACTTATCAAGTCGTGTGGTCGCCAAGGTGTCGTGGGGAAGCGCAGTCGCCCATGTCCAATCAATCGCCACGCGGCACCCAAGGCCGCAGGCTGTTAGGGCTCGCGGCGCTTCGCGCTTGCCCCTTTGCTTTCCTGCTAGGCCAAGCCCGGGCACGCCTTGGGCCCGGGGGCTACTGTCGGCATTCTGGGAACGGGGGTCCTCAGACTTGCTTGCCTGCGGCCTGCAGCGTGGCTCAAGTGGGGGCCCAGCGTGGCCCATCTTCATCAGCTCAAGCTCAAGACCCTCGCGAGGGGCCAAGCCTCGCGGGGTGGACGACAGAGAGCTTCCTCAGAGGCAGCCTCATCAGGCAGGCTCGCGAGGAGGCGGAGAGATCAAGGCGGGAGTACCTCGCGAGGAGCCCATGACGCAAGCCATGACGATTGAGACCAGGTGGGCGCCAGGCGGGCGTCGGCCTGCGCAGTGTCCTTGTTTCCCCTTTGGTGCAAAGGGGGCAAGCACAGGCCAAGGCACTAGGCAAAGGTTACCATTCCGATGCAACGAGACCAAAACCAACAGAGCGGCAGGACGGAGGTCACCGTGGAGCCCAAGACGGCGTCATCACCAGTACTTTTGGCCGCCGAAGACCACCTTTGGTCAGGATAACTTGTACTAGATGTTCCCCTTTAAAATGGCCAATTGTTGGTGCCCTTCCTGCTAATTATTTGGGGGGAGAGGCCCATGGCTTCTATAAATAGAGCTAGCCGCCACACAGTAGGGGGGCGGCGAGAGATCTGGTAGAACCCTAGCAGAGAGAGAGGGAGGCGACTGAACTCACCATAGCAATTCATCGCACCAGCTCAAGAACACCTCTCGCGAGGCTGTTCTTCCCTTGTACTATTCATCACCAGCCCCTGAGGAAATTCACCACACCACACACTGGAGTAGGGTATTACACCACAACGGTGGCCCGAACCAGTATAAACCTCGTGTCCCTTGTGTTGTTCGTTGTTTCCAGCTTAGACCACGCGAGGAGATTGGACGTAGATCGGTAGGGGAGAGATCTCTGCGCGCACCCCAGTGTTCGAACCTCAAGGGTCTGTCGGAACCCGAAATCCGACAACATATGATGCACGGTTAATTAGTTATTAGATGCATGAACACTAGGGGTTTTTCTGTAAAGCTACACTCTCTGGATAAATAGCTAAAATCGTACAGAGGAAAAAAATGCATCGGGCAGACTCTGAACATGGGCCCAACAGAGAGGACGGGCTGGAGCTCACCAAGCTGGGCTAGGCCCAGTTTGGTGGGGAGGAGCTGGGCTCCTGTCAACGGGCGAAGGGGAGGTGCCCCAAGCGCGTGGAGTGGAAGTCAACGTGAGAGGCGCGCGTGCGGGTGAATCGAGCAGGCAGCAGCGCTGCTCGTTGAGGGAGTCCTGGATTAAGGGGTCCTCGGGCATCCGACCTGTTGGACATGGGCCAGACTGATGGGCTGTGAAGATACAAGACAGAAGACTCTCTCTTGTGTCCGCATGGGACTCTCCTTGGCGTGGATGGCAAGCCTAGCGTTCGGATATGAAGATTCCTTTCTCTGTAACCGAGTTTGTACAACCCTAGTCCCCTCCAGTGTCTATATAAACCAGAGGGTTTAATCCGTAGAGGCAATCATAATCATACAGGCTAGCCTTCTACGGTTTTAGCCATTACGATCTCGTGCTTGATCAACTCTTGTAATCCTCATACTCATCAATATCAATCAAGCAGGATGTAGGGTATTAGCTCCATCAAGAGCGCCTGAACTTGGGTAAAACATCGTGTCCCCAGCCTCGTGTTACCATCAGCCTTGGACGCATAGTTCGGGGGCCCCTACCAGAGATCCGCTGGTTTTGACACCGACACTCGTCCTCCTCGGTCGAGGCCGACGCGAAACGGGGCATGGCCAGCAGACTTGGCGCGGAGGAAGGAGGTCGGCGGGGACGCGGGTCTCCAGGGCGCCGAATCCGGCCAGCTTCGAGGAGCTCCGGGCGAAGTAGAATCTTGAAGCGAATGCCATGGCTCTCCTTGTTCAAACGGCTGAGAAGGTTTCAGAGAGAGAAAGAAATCGGGAAGGAAACAGGGAGGCCGTGAGGGGCTTGCTGATCGGCGGCGCAGCGGTCGGGAGGCACGGGGAGGACCGGGAATGACGGAGATGGTCGGGAGCCGACGGGTCTAGCCGGAGATGGCAAGGACGAAGGCGATACGGGATTTCCTCGAGGCTGGGCCTCTCAGGTGGCCATGCCTGCTAGAGGTCGTTCAGACCTGCGTGAAAACTGCGGCGACAGGAGGGTCAGCGGGTCCAGCAAGCAGAGGAAAGGAAGGAGGAGAAGCGGAGGCGGGGCGGCATGGACCTGCTGCTGGTCTGGTGCGAGCTGTTCATGGAGGCTCGGCTCCATGGTTCGGCGGCCATGGCAGGCGACAGGTGCACGCGAGAAAGAGAGAGAAGCTTGGGAGGAGGAAGGAACCAAGAGAGGAAGAAGAGGCAAGGACGCGAGGTAGTTCCTGGCGGACGGCTCGCCGATGGGTGGCGCAGGGCGGAGCTCTGGCGTGGGGTTGAGGACGAGGTGGAGGCGGCGCGGTCTTAGGGCAGGGGAGGTCGGGCTCCTCTGGTTTGATGCGGGTGCATGGAGGCGCGAGGGTGGTGGCATGGAAATAGAGGGAAGGTTGCGGCGCTGGTTGGGTGGATCGGGCAGGGGAGATCCCGAGGGGGATTTGCAAGGTGGCGGCGGGCGACGGGGAAGATGTGACAGCTCCCCTAGGTTTTAGGGTTGCACGATATATATAGCTGGAGAATTTTGGTTAGGTGTATTTGGTCCCTTCGATCGTAATCGGACGGTTGTGAGAAAATAGGCTAGGTGAGTTCAATAAATAAACTGAAGATATTTAGGGGATGTTCGGAGATGATCCGGACCCAACGGTGATGACTGAGCGGGTCGGGTCGAGGGCAGTTTTCGGACGCGTGCGAGGGGTGGCTGTGCAGGGAGGTTAGGTGGTTTACCAAGAGGGAATCGAAAACCCAGTTGGTCTGATAAAGGCAAACTGAGACAAAGGAGAATTGGCCACTATGAACGGATGCAAGTTTTATGAAAACATGTGGATGCAATGCTCATGATGACATGATGAATGCGACAAACAAATAAAACACACGGCGGAAACGAAATAACCGGAAGGCATCTGGAGCGTCGGTCCCGGGTCATCACAACAATGCAGCGTGGCTGTCACCCCAAGAAATAAGATGTCAGTGTTCTCAGCTATGGTCACCTTCCTTCAGGTGAACACATCTGAGCGGAGGACCAACAAATCATTCGATGTGATGTTGGCTGCTTTTCGCAAATCTTTCCCTGATGCGTCTTAGCTGCCACACACCTATAGTAAAATGAAGAATTTCCTTCGTATAGTTGGAATTGGATATGATATGATTCATGTTTGTAAGAATAATTGTGTTCTGTTCCGGAAGGATTATGCCAACTTACGTGAATTCCCAAAATGCAAATCATCAAGATGGAAAGATGGCGATGCTGTGAAGAGGACTCCTCATAATATTCTGAGACATTTTCCAATTATACCAAGATTGCAGAGGTTGTTTCATGTTGCTGAAACAAGAGAGGATGTATTGTGGCATTCTAGGAACCAGGAGTACAGAGATCAGAATGTAATGAGCCATCCATCTCATGACAGTGACTAGAAAAGCTTCAATCAGAAACACCAAAAGTTTGCTGCTGGCCCAAGAAACATTAGACTTGGCTTAGCTACAGATAGATTTAACCCATTTTGCCACCAGAGCACCACATATAGCATGTGGCCAATGCTTGTTATCCCTTACAACATGCCTCCAAATGTCTGCACCAACGAATCAAACTACACGATGGCCTTGCTCATCCCAGGTCCAAAAAGTCCTAGAAAGGATTTTGATTTTTTCATAGAGCCTCTTGTGGAGGAACTTCAACAACTATGGAGGGCTGTTCTCACTCGAGACCTATATAGCAGCCCACTAGCTGATTTCTTTCTATGTGTTGTTATAATTTGGTGCATCCATGATTATCCGACTTTGGGCAGTATGTCAGGGCGGACGACACATGGTTACAATGCATGTATTCACTGTGACACGAATCCGCCGTCATACGCAATACTTAGCAAGATCTATTACATTGGACACCATCGTTTCCTTGCCAAGGATAGGTCATGTCCTACAAAATACCGAAGACATGTGTTCAATGCAAAGCATGAACACCGTGATGTGCCAAAGAGGCTCACCGGCGTAGAGTTGCAAGTGGAATTAGAGAAGGTCAGGCATATTACACCAGGAAACCATCATGATGATGGTACCGGGAAAAGGAAGCATGGTAGGGCAGAAGAGAGATTACTGTTTACCCGCAGGTCCACTTTGTGGGACTTGCAGTATTGGAAAGATTTAGATCTGCGGCATAATCTTGATGTGATGCACATCGAGAAAAATATATGCGACAACATTATCGGCACACTTCTTAATATTGAAGGCAAGACGAAAGATACCTTAAAATCTAAGACTGATTTGACACACCTTGGTATCAGAAAGGATTTGTAGGTGGAAGATTGTGATGCCCCGAGACTGATGCGCCAGATGTCTTCCAGTTATTCGTCGTCGTTGCCATGTCATTCGCTTGCGTGTTGCACTTTTCCATGTCATCATATGAATTTCATCTGCATGTTTTTTAAAACTTGCATCTATCCGGGTCTCCTAGTTCTCCCCGTTGGCTGTTCTGAGCGCAGCAACACCCGCACGCACCCCGGCACCTCTGAAATATTATTTTATAAGTGGCATAAAAATGTTCTCGGAATGGGGTGAAAGTTGGCGTGTGGTATTGTTATGTTGTAGGTAGACTGCCTGGCAAATTTCGTCCCAATCGGAGTTCGTTTCATGCCCCAACGAATAACCATTGCCACAATATAGCGGGCTAACGTCGGACGTTTTCGGTCTCCGGAAACAGTGCTGAGCCGCTCTTCTCTTTTCTCATCTCAGCTCGTAACCCTCCTACAAAGCCCACTAAGCTAGCCCACTAATCCTCCTAACCCCCCTCTCTGACCAGAGCCGTCAGATCACGATCGGAGAGCTCCGGATCACCCCAAATCCCTCAAACCCTAGCCTATGTCTATATATAGACACCTCCCCCTACCATTTTTAGCCTCCTCCCACCTCCTCCTCGTTTTCCGTGTAGTCAGCCACCTCCCACTGCTCCATCGCTGCCACTTGTTGCTCGCGCCGCCGCTCTCAGCCACTCCCTGCTCGCCACCTCACCCGCAGCTCCCCACTTGGCGCCACCCCAGTAGCCTGCGTCGTCGTAGCCGCCTCCTGCGACCCACCCAGAGCATGCAACATCGCCCCCTCACCTCCCACCAGCCACCGTGGCCCGCCAGGACCTAGATCGGGCCCTGGGAAGCCCATTGGGGCCCGAGCCCCGCGACACCCGCCGCCGTGCCTCGCCGCTTGCTTTTGTAGCGCTGGCCTGCGCCTTCCCCGATATTCCGCGCCTGTCCCCTCGACCCACCGACGACCTCGCCGGAGCAGCTTGCCGGAGTGCGCAGCCTCCGATCCCCGCCATGAGGACGACCCCGACGCCCTTCTCTTCCACGCCGTCCCGGCCTCCTCTCTGATGCTGGAGCCACCGCCGTCGTCGTCCATCGCCCCATACCTCATCCCAGTCCGAATCCATACCCCTGCTCCACCCCTCGGCCGGATCCGGCGAGTTCCGCCGTGCCAAGACCCCCCGAAGCCGCGCATGCGGCCTCCTATGCGAGTGGGAGGGCGACGACCCCGATCCAGATCATCGCAGCCGCCGCCGTTGACCCATGCCGCCACCCGCGTCCTGACACATGGGGCCGCATGAACCGCCTCCCCCGTTGAACCAAACCGGACCGGCCGGTTCAGCCGAACCAAACCGGCCCATGCGAACCGCGCCCGAACCGCCCCGGTTCACCAGACCAGCCCCGAGCCGGGCCATGGGCCCTAGGTGAGCACGCTCTTCTAAGCCTCGCCCCGTGCGATATTTGCTATACTGCGCTCGAATCAGTTAGTATGGCCAAGTCCCTGAGTTTTTCAAACAGCATATATGCATTTTGCATTGGATGTAACTTTGTGCATATTGGTCCATTTGGAGTGCATAATATGTCAAAATGTTAATCTCTGAATGCTCTACATGATGGTGTGCATTGCATGCATGTTACTGTTCATCTACATGTCCTAATCTTCATTTCAAGAGTGCATATTGTTGTTAACTGCTGAAAACTGATATAACTTCCTCTTTTGTCTTTTTCGTGTCATTTAATGCATGCATCATATGAGCATCTTGTCAACATGAGTTTGGTGCATTTTTATGTCCTCTTGCTTGTGGTATTTATATCATTCCATGATATGCCATTTGTTGATTGAAACAAGCTTGCAAAATAGGGTACTTACTGTTACTGTTCTGCTATGTCTGAAACTATATATTATGTTGCCATGTTTGTTTGATGCTACCATCAAATATATGAATAATCTGGAGATGTTGAGTGATCATGTTTTGATGTCCATGTTAGGATCTATCTATCTATCTATGTCCTTGTTTTCAATTATAACCTGCCGTAGCTTGTTATTTTGGTTCCCTCAAGTTGCTCGAAAATATAACTGTCAGCATACCCAGTTTTCACAAAGTCTGTTATATCATCTTGACATGTTCACTTGAAGCTATCATAAAATATGTTGCTCGAATGATCATTATCAGTAATGATGTTTTGTTAAGGATGTTTATTACATGCTTGACATGCTCTTTGATGCCATGAATAGTTCCTGGAGAATATACTTTTGTTATCTCAAAGTATGCATCATGAATCTGTTTTCAGCCTTACTCTGTTTTTCACTAAGTCTGGTAATCTGTTATGAATTGCTTACTTGTCTTGATGAATGCCTTTGATCCAGAGGTGATATGGAGATGCTTAGTAATCATGTTTTGCCATGGATAACCTTTACTTTAATGTCATGCTTTGGTTGCTATGATATTGCACTGTAGCATCACTGTTTCATGCCTCCCACATGTCAACATGTTATATCTGCTCACATGTATGCCATGTTTTTCACCAAGTCCTAATCTGTGTTATAAAGTGGCTTGTGGCATTGATCATGTTGGTTTAATCTTGATGCCTATGAACCTGAACCTTGATGTTATTTGAAGCATGTAATATGTACTTTAAGTGCATATCATGTGTGTGCCTATCTTTTTCTTGTAGCATGTTGTTATGATGCATGTAAGATGCCTAGTTGCTGTTTTGGACAGCATGTCCTTTAATCTTGTTTCGTGTGTGTGTTGAACCGTGGCTCCGTTTGGAGCATGCTCTATATGTAACTTGCTTGGTTTTGCATGTAGTTTCATCATGCCATATTGCATCCATGTTTTGGAGTGTTTGTGACTGTGTTTTGCTTGCATTTGCATCAATGCTATGTTTAACTTGTTTTGCTCATATCTTCTAGGTCGTAGCTCCGAATTAAATGAACCTTATATGTAACTTGACTAGAAAGACGTGTAGGTCATCTTGGTGCATGTTAACTTGATGTTTAACAACTCTAACTTAATATGTTATTCAGATCTGGACCAATTTCGAATTTCCCATATGGGGAGTTTCCGGAATTGTTATATGTTGTTTCCGACCTCATTTAGAATGCTTTAATGTGATGTTCTTGTATGCATCATCTCTTGCCATGAGTAGAATCATGTAGACTTGGCATGCATCATACTTGGATGAGCATCATGCCATGTTATGTGTTGTGTGTTTACCATGTTGTTTGCTTCTTTCTGATTGTGCTTCTTCCCGATAGTTCGTGTTTCGTTGCGCTCGTGAGGATACGTTCGACTTCGCTTGATTCGTCTACGCCATTCATCTTCTTCATGGACTCGTTCTTCTTCCTAGCGGGATTTCAGGCAAGATGACTGTTACCCTAGATCTCACTACTATCTTTGCTTTGCTAGTTGTCTCGATTCTATCGCTATGTCACGCTACCTACCACCTGTTTGTCAAGCCTCCCAAATTGCCATGAAACAACCTCTAACCTTTTCCACCATCCCAGCAAACCGTCATTTGGCTATGTTGTCGCTTTGCTCAGCCCCTCTTGTAGCGTTGCTAGTTGCAGGTTGTTCCATGTTGGGACATGGATATTATGGGATATCACAATTTCTCTTATTTAATTAATGCATTGGTGTTTTGGAAGGCTTAGCCTTTTAGTTGGTGTTTTGTTACACTCTTGTCGCCTTAGTTTACATCATATCGGTGTTATGTTCCTTGATTTTGCGTCCTTAACACGGTGAGGATTTATGGGCCCCTCTCGGCAGTTCACTTTGAATAAAACTCTTCTAGCAAGGCCCAACATTGTTTTTACCATTTGCCCGAGGTTCACTATTCAACATAATACAGGGGGCCAGTGCTGATGATGTTGGTCCCAAACCAGAGCCACTTGCGGTGCCACCCCTTCACCTGGGGTTTTCGGTTGCCGTACGTAGTATTCATTCGGTAGTGGCTTGAGATGAGATACGTTCGGCTACTATCAGGTGTTGTCATGCCGGGAGATCTTGCTGGACTTGTTTTAGCATTGTCGAAATATCTTGTGCACCGGGATTCCGAGTCTGATCGGAGGGTCCCGAGATGGAGAATTGTCTCCGCGGATCATGAGCTTGTCATGGGCTAAGTTGGGACACCCCAGCAGGGATTAAACTTTCGAGAGACGTGCCCACGGTTATGTGACAGATGGAGATTTTTAATATCTGGTTGAAGAGAACTTGACATCAGACCCGAAATAAAATACACCAACTGCGTGCGTAACTGTGACCATCTCTTTTCGAATGAGTTCGAGAAGAGAACACGGTGGGGTTATGTTTGAACGTAAGTAGTTTAGGATCACTTCTTGATCATTACTAGTTTGCGACCGTTTCCATAGTTTCTCATCTTATTCTTGTACTCGTAAGTTAGCCACCATACAATGCTTAGTCGCTTGCTGCAACCTTACCAATTATCCTTTCCATACACATTAAACTTTGCTAGTCTTGATACCCATGGTAATGGGATTGCTGAGTCCTCATGGCTCACAGATTACTACAACAATACTTGCGGGTACAGTTAATGCGATGATTTGACATGAGAGCGATGTTTACTTGTTTTGGAGTCCTTCTGCTTCTTCTTCGATTAGGGGATAGGTTCCTGGCCGGCGGCCTGGGCTAGAAGGGTGGATGTCGTTTGAGTTTCTGTTTGTCTTTCATCCATATTTGGATGTTGTTCTCATGAATGTTGTTTGATGTATTCTTGTGGCATTGGTATGCCTTTGCATGTATCCCAACTATTATGTAATGGTACGATGTAATGATATCCACCTTGCAAAAGCGTCTTCAATATGCGGCTCTATCCTTGATGGGACCTTCGAGTTTCTCTCGGATAGGATCTCATAATGGGCGTGACAAGTTGGTATCAGAGCCTCGACGGACCATAGGAGCCCCCTTGACTGATCATAGTTTGGTCGTTGTCGAGTCTAGAAGAAAACTATTTTCGGAGTCTAGTTATATCGGAAAGTGGGAATTCTTTTTACTCCTTATCCCCTTCGTCTCTTTGGTGAGGAATCATGACGTAGGTGTTTTGACTTACTCCTCTCCCCCTTCAAATTCTCTTTAGGGTCACGTAGGCTTATTTTGATCGCTGTGTTGTTAATCCTTTGTAGAACCAGTGCGCTTCTTTTCGATTTATTCCATCCTCTTCAAGTTCTGCAACATCGATTCTCATTTTCCCCAACGGAGTTCGATCCTTTTCAAGTTCAATCCTCAGTTCTTCTCAAACGGTGTCCAGTCCAACTGTCCCAAGTTTACTTTTTTCCACCCACCCGCCCTTTTTCTTCCCGGAGATTCAAGAATCTATTCCGGTATCCTTTTTATTCGTGTGAAGCCTCTACATTCCGTTCTCTGTTGTTTCAACCGATGAATTCTTGTCTAGTTCACCATTATTCGTTGCATTTTCTTTTCCAATGGATTCAATTCTAGTTTTTCAGGTTGATCCTATTCCTTTCTTTGACTCAAGTGATTCCCCTTGCTCGTTCGCCTCTCACCTTTTAATCATTCCGAAGTGCTAAAGACATCTCAGAAGATTCATGTTTGCACTCAAATTAATTCGAGGTTGTCACCTCACTCAATTCTTTCAATCATTCCAGTGTATCATCTCTTCCTCCAATTCTTTCCAACAATGTTTTCTTTCAGTGGGCCCTAACCCACAGGTCTTATCCCCAGGATCTTACCTGGCTCTTCAAATATTTCCGGAGTTATTCTAAAATTCTTTCAAAGTGTGACATAAGAACGGATTGCATCAGTCATATGGCTTCTCCAAGATCGTTTTCAAATTCTTCTCATGTTTGCTTCAACCTTTCCTCATTTCATTCTTTCGAAGTATCTCACAAATTATTCAAGGTGTTCCTCGTCATCATTCTCAATATTTGTAGACCAAAGAAGAATTTCTACTAAAATCTTGGTCCGTTCTCTTGAAGATTCATGGTTCTAGCTTCACGCCATCCTCATAATTGTTTTCGATAGTGAGAATTCTTTCATACCCATCCGAAGCATTTCAGAAGTTGTTTTCGTTTCTTGATCATCCGAAGGCCATCATTTCAAAAAGATTTCTTCATTCCCATCTTTCAACTTCATTTCACTAATTCTCCTCAATTCATGCCTCTTCTTTCGATTCCATATTCTTCTGCTGCTTTATGCAAGTATTCTCTAGTTGCTCGTGATCTCTTCATTCTCTTGTATTTAAATTCCCTCAAGTATCTTCGTCGTTTTCTAATTCTTCTCGGCAAATCGTTCCTTTTCTTCGTTCGTCTTTCTAATTATTTCCGGTGGTTTGTTCTCTTTCATCGCTCGGTTTCAGTTCTTTCGGTGGCTCATTGAAGACCTACCCAAGTTGCGTTATGCCTCTCCTCAATCCTTTTCAAGAGGAATAAGTTACATGCCTGATCCGTTTGTCATCAAATAAAATTGAAGAGGATAAGCATAACATAATTCTTATTCTTATTTCATCGTGGTGAAGTAATTCCTTCCTCTGGAGATTGTTCATGATGAATAATCTCTCGGTCCTAAGTTGTTCATCTTTTCTTTTCCGAAGTTCCAGGTTTTCTCGCTTGTCTTGTCACGAAGCTCCATCTAAATCATCGCAAGGCTTCATATTGTTCTTTTCAACCTTCATTTCTTAATCATTTTGTTTACCAGAGTTCTTCATGGTGGTTCATTAAGGATTTAACTCATTACTGGAGTTCTTCATGATGAAGGTAAACCACGGTATATGGCACCAGTTGTGTACGTCTTGGACAAGGTAAATAGAAAAGAATTCTGCAAGGTCCTATCACGTGTGAGATTCCCACATTTATTTGCTTCCAACCCTGAAAGGAGAATCAGTGAAGATGGAAACTGATATGTCTCCAACGTATCTACTTTTTCTAATGCTTTTCCTCCTGTTTTGGACTATAATTTGCATGATTTGAATGAAACTAACCCCGGACTGACGATGTTTTCAGCAGAACTATCATGGTGTTGTTTTTATGCGGAAATAAAAGTTCTCAAAATGGAATGAAACTTTGTGAAGAATTTTTAGATAATAAAAGAGAATTTCTGGAGCCAAGACCTACCGAAGGGGGTACCTGGGTGGGCACAACCCACCAGGGCACGCCCCCCTCGCCAGGCGCGCCCAGGTGGGTTGTCCCCACCTGGTGGCCCCGCAGACCCTGATTCCAACTCCATAAATAACTATTTTTCTAGAAAAAAATTAGGGAGAAAGAATTATCGTGATTCACGAGATGGAGTTGCCGTCACCTCCTGTTCTTCATTGCGATGCCACATCTAGAGTTCGTTTGGGGCTCCGGAGAGGAGGGTCTTCGTTCTTCGTCATCACCAACCCTTCTCCATCGCCAATTCCATGATGATCCCCACCGGGAGTGAGTAATTCCTTCGTAGGCTCGCTCGTCGGTGAGGAGTTGGATGAGATTCATCATGTAATCGAGTTAGTTATGTTAGGGCTTGATCCCTAGTATCCACTATGTTCTTAGATTGATGTTGCTATGACTTTGACATGCTTAATGCTTGTCACTTTGGGCCCGGGTGCCATGATTTCAGATATGAACCGTTTATGTTATCACCATTATATCCATGTTCTAGATCCGATCTTGCAAGTTATAGTCACCTACTACGTGTTATGATCCGGCAACCCCGGAGTGAAAATAGTCGGGACCACTCCCGGTGATGACCGTAGTTTGAGGAGTTCATGTATTCACTATTTGTTAATGTTTTGTTCCGATTCTCTATTAAAAGGAGGCCTTAATATCCCTTAGTTTCCAATATGGACCCCACTGCCACAGGAGGGTAGGACAAAAGATGTCATGCAAGTTCTTTCCATAAGCACGTATGACTATTTACGGAATACATGCCTACATTATATTGACGAACTGGAGCTAGTGTTGTATCGCCCTAGGTTATAACTGTCTCATGATGAATATCATCCAACAAGTCACTGATCCAATGCCTACGAATTTATCTTATATTGTTCTTGCTAAGTTACTACTGCTATCATCACTGTTACACTTGCTACAAAATTACTGCTATCACTGTTATGGTTACCGTTGCTGCTGCTACTATTATCAAAAATATCATACTACTTTGCTACTGATCACTTTGCTACACATAATTAATCTCCAGGTGTGGTTGAATTGACAACTCAGCTGCTAATACCTTCAAATATTCTTTGGCTCCCCTTGTGTCGAATCTATAAATTTGGGTTGAATACTCTACCCTCGAAAACTGTTGCGATCCCCTATACTTGTGGGTTATCAATACCTTTTTCTAGTGCCGTTGCCAGGGAGCATAGCTATATTTGTTGAGTCACTTGGGATTATTATCATATTATCATTCTGGAGATTCTGAAGGATGCGGAGACTAAGATTTTTCCCTCAAAGACGAGAGGAGGTAAGGAACTGCCATCCAAATCTGCTTTAGATTCACCTTCTGTTATAAGTAAACTTGCAACACCACCACATGCTATTAATTCTCATATATCACAAGTTATTGATGATGCTACTTCTGCTATTCATAATTCTTACGGTGATGCTAGTACCTTGCTTAATGATGATGTGCCACTTGGTGACTTTCTTGATAAACAAATTGCTAGATTTATACAACATGCACTCAAACTTTATTTTGTCTAGCATGGGACAAATCTATATATATCTATACATCTATACACATATGTAGTGTGCGAATAACTATGAAAGTTGCTCGTTGGATGAAGCCAATTCGATGGTACAAATATGGCAAATCCAAGCACTACTAGTCGTTGGATATCATATAAATTCCACCAGATTCTGCCACATGTACAATCTAGAAGACTCGATGGTTGAACTTAAGCATAATGCACAAACCTCTAAACACAAGCGCTTCTCCTTTTTTCTCTAGAATCTTACATATCTTAATTGCCCAAACCTTTTTTTCTAAATGAATTGTCACTTTTTGTTTTTACCTTTACAATGCACAATTCCATGAATCTTAAAATAGTTTTTTACAAAACTAATTAATTTTGGATGAGATGAACTATAAGAATTAAATGAACATCTACATCATGCATATCTGGGAGAAGAGGCGGGAAACCGATGAGAGGAGTGGCGAGAAACGGTAGCCTGTTTTGAATGAAAACCTAGTAGAGAAGGAAGCGTGAGCTACACGACGCATGAGCACAGTGCTTACCCATGTACTGCATGTGCTGTCGAAAGGGCTCAGGGTTGTCGTTCGATCTGGGAGCATTCAACGATGTACACGTACGATCCGTGGGGTTTTGGTTCTGGCCAGTCAGAATGCAGGACCCAGATCGTGCGCGCAGCGGGGGGATATCATACGGAAACCAACTTTCGGTGGAAACCAGTAAAAACCATGAGAAAAAGATGTTATGAGGTTTCAAAAAAAATCAAAAAAATGCGGGATGTTAAGAGGATGATGTTTTATTGGCACACAAAATTTCAAGTTGAAACACATTAAGAGATGTGAGCTATGAAAAAGACAAAATCAATGTTGAATAGTGTCGAATAGTAATGTCACTATTCAGGGCGGAATTTGTCTTTTTCATAGCTCACATCTCGTAATGTTTTTCAACTTGAAATTTTGTGTTGCAATAAAACATCACCTTCTTAACATCCCACATTTTTTCAGATTTTTATGAAACTTTAAAATATGGCTTCCACGAAGTTTTCATTGAATATCGGCTTTCGTGAGTGAACCGTGTGCTATTTGAAAACATTTCGTGAGAAGAAATTCGGTTTTAAAATCCCCGTAAATCCAAAACTAAGCTAAAAATCATGAAACCTGCCATGGTGTCACGACATCGCACTTATATGTCGAGGAATTTTTTTTCGTCCATTGTGGCACAAGTTTTATTACAAGCCTCTTACAAACCGGAGCTTCTATCAAAGAAGCCTTGTGGTTCCGATAGAGAAACGTGGCCCCCTTGTGGGCGAAACGTAATCACTGCCTCTTTTTACCTTGTATTTTCTTCTACGGGCAACATGGAATGACAGGATATCCGTGCTGAAATTTAAACTTATTCAGGGTTCGTTTGGCCTTTTTATACACTAATTGAGTTTCCTAGGCATTTAATGTCCGTAATTAAATCTGAACAATAAATACATGCTCCAGTTCACCAAAATGGCTAGAAAAAGTATACATGTGTCCTTGGGTGCATGTTTAGGTCCAATTCCAGGAATGGGAACGAATTACAACCGTACTGGTGTCATGGCTCGTACTCAAACATTTCGAATCTTGGTTTTTAAGTCCCCATAAATCCTAAACTCACCAAAAAGTCATCAAAGGTGGCATGGTGTCACGTCATGGCACATACATGTCATGGTAAAAACATTGTCCAATTTGGGCCAAGCTTTATTACAAACCTCTTACAAAAACAGGAGCTTCTCTCAAAGAAGCCTTGTGGTTCTGATAGTGAAACGCGTTCCCCTTGTGGGCGAAACGTAATCACTGCCTCTTTTCGCCTTGTATTTTCTTCCATAGGAAACATGGAACCACGGGATATCCGTGCTAAAATTTAAACTTATTCAAGGTTCGTTTGGCCTTTTTATACACTAATTGAGTTTGCTAGGCATTTAATGTCCATAATTCAAATCTGAACTATAAGTACATGCTGCAATTCACCAAAATGGTTAGAAAAATTATACATGTGTCCTTGGGTGCATGTTTAGGTCTCATGCCAGGAATGGGAATGAATTACAACTGTACCGGTGTCCTGGCTCTTCCTCAAACATTTCAAATCTCGGTTTTTAAGTCCCCATAAATCCTAAACTCACCAGAAAGTCATCAAAGATGGCAAGGTGTCATGTCATGGCACATATATGTCATGGTAAAAACATTGCCAATTTGGGACAAGCATTATTACAAACCTCTTACAAACCGGAGCCTGATGCAAGAATCCTAGTGGTTTTGATAGGCAAACGTGTCCCCTTGTGGGCTAAACGATAATCACTCCCTCTTCTAGCCTCGTATTTTCTTCTACACGCGACACGGAACAACTGGACATTCATGCTGAACTTTGAATTTATTCAGGGTTCGTTTGACCTTTTTTATTCATTAATTAAGTTTTCTAGGCATTTAATGTCCAGCATTTAAATCCGAACTACAAATACATGCTCTAGTGCACCAAAATGGCTAGAAAATACGTACACGTTTCCTTGGGTGCATGTTTAGGTCCCATGGAACGAATGGGATCGAATTCAACCGTCTCGCCGTCCTGGCCTGGCCACAAACATTGCGAATCTCGGTTTTTAAATGTCTGTAAATCCAAAACTCACCAGGAAATCATGAAACTTGGCATGGTGTCACTACATGGTATATATAATTGTCCAATTTCGGCGAAGCTACATTACAAGCCTTTTACAAACTGGAGCCTATCGCAACCCTTGTGGTTCCGGTAGGGAAACATGCCCCTAGTGTGGGCGAAACGATAATCGATGCCTCTTGTCGCCTTGAACTTTGTTTTTTACAGGCAACATAGAATAACAGGAGTGTCGGGCTAAAATTTGAAACTGTTCAGGGTTCATTTGGCCATTGTATATATATATATTACTAATTACTAAGTTTTCTATACATTTAATGTAGTCCATAATTCAAATTTGAACTACAACCACATGCTCCGGTGAGGCAAAATAGGTGGGAAATCGTACATGTGTCATTGGGTGCATGTTTAGGTATCGTTTAAGGAATGAGAATGAATTACAAACTTGTCGTCGTCCTGAAACAATGAGAATCTCGGTTACTAAATCCTAGTAAATAAAAAACTCACCCAAAAAACATGAAACTTGGCATGGTTTCATGACATGGAACATATATGTCGTGGTAAAAAAATCGTCCAGTTTGAGAAGAGGCGCACACATTAGTAGCCAACGAAGTCCTTTTTGAAACAAAAAGCTGACACATTAATATCGCAAACGGTTGTATTATATTTACCGTGTCGAAATTTAACCATACTCGGTGGCGTGCGTGCAACTGTTTGATTAGATGGGACGAGCATGAGAAGTCTGCCGTGCAACTTCGACGGGACGCGTGCGAGCAGTCCGCCGCGTAGGCTCGACGGGATGCGTGCATCCTGTCCACCTCACAGGCTCGACGGCACACATGCGAGCAGCAAGGCCATCGATGCTCATCGGGAAGCGAGCTCTTTGACCTCCATGCACCAGTCGCCACCCTCCTCACTCACAACTTCTCCATTAATGGGTTAATTAAAGCACCTGGACGGAGGGTGTTTGCTTGTGATCCCATGGAAGCATTTGCTTTGTTCCTGTTTTCAACTAGTATTCCGCCCTAATTTTAAATTGCCACATAGGGCGACGGATAATACAACCACAAATAAAATGGCAACGGATAATACGACCACAAATTTACAATGCCGCACATAATCATTGTCTTACATATTTCGGATAATTTAAAGTGCCACATGCGACAAAGCCTGAAAGACACACGGGCAAGAGAAGAAGGAAATTGCAGACAACGATCTGAGTCGCTACTGTCTCTACTCGTCGATGGATCGCCGAGCAGCGAAATCCTCCAGTTCCTTCTTCAATTCCTCACGACTTTGCTCGAAAGCAGCCACGGATTCCTCCACCTCCTGCTTGCGCTCGATCCAGAGCTTCCTCAAGCCACCCATCAGTTCCTCGACGACCGCTTTCAGCATCATCTCTGAGGCACTGCTCTGCACGTGCAGCATCTTCTAGCCGGTGGCCTCCTCCTCCTTCTCGGCGACCAACTTGAGGAGCTTCGCATTTTCATCCATGAGTTGCTCGACGAGGCCGGTTGCCTTGTCAACCGAGGCATCCCTGATCTTGAGCAGCTTCATCAAGCCGTCGACCAGCTCTTGCTGCGTAGTGACGCCAGCGAGAATGTCGTCGTCGCTGGCGAAGGACTTCAGGAACACCGGCTCGTCACGATGGCCGACGCCGCGAATGCGCTTGTGAGAGCCCTCATGTGCCCGTGAGAGCTCGTTCGAGGGCTCCGCGACGCGCCCGGACATCTCTGGTGCGACTGCGGCTTCGCTGCGGGACCTCTCTAGTGCTTCCACGGCCTTGGTCTTTGCTGCTTGGTTATATGTCCACCCTAAACTCCTCCTACCGGTCATGGCGGAAAGACTTGACAGAGAAAATCAGTTTTGTGGGTGATGCGGAGAGGAACTGTGAAGTAATTTTCGAGTGGATAGTTTTTATAGCCCGGTGCTAAGTGTGAACACATATTAGTTCGATAGGTGTGAACAGATTTGTAATTACTTATTGCTTTGTAATCAGCAATGTGACAAGAAACAAGGTCAAAATTTATTGATGGCAGAAGGTTGACCACGTGGTTGCTCGCCGTTGAGGCGGCCGCGGCGCGCTCTGCTCTGGCGTCCCTGCGAGCGCTCTGCTCGCCGTTGAGGCAGAGTTACAACGGCAACTGTTAATAATTCTCAATAATTGTCTTACATATTCAGGATAATTTAAAATGCCAAATGCGGAAAGGCCTAGAACACTCACGACCTACATATGCATACAATTATAATAAAATATAAGCTAAAAGGCTGAGTTGGCGGCCTTTCGACGATGGTCTTCGCGGACTCCATGATCAGCATAGCACCCTTGCGGCCATTCACTCCGAGTGTCCCCACCCGCCTCCGCCTACGGAGCTGCTGGCGCTGGGAGGCTCTTGGGGCTGCTGGGCCTCTTCCAGAAGTGCTTGACAGCGTGCAATCGCGTGCATGACAACTCCTGGAACTGCTCCATTTCCATGTCTCTAGCCTGGTAGAAAATTCCGTCGATCACCTGCATCCTCAAGATATCACGTTGGCGATGTTCTACTTCATCGGGGACGTCAACTCCGCCAAGGATGCGCTCACGCCTGACCACCACATCATCGGGATCGAAGTTGACACGGCTGCTGCGGGCAATGATGTAGTCATAAGCTGCCTTTATCTTGACTGAATTGCAGAGGTCCTCTGCCCATTCCTTGTGGGGCATCAGGCTCTCGATGAGCACTGGTGACGGCGGCTCTTCGGGTGGGTCGTCGATCATGCCGCCGAGCAGCTCTGGATCTTTTGCACGATGGATGGCAAACTGCTCATCACACCTCCTCTCAATATGTCGATTGTGCTCCCAAGGACTGTGACGCCGGTATCGCTGCCGATGGGCCATGGTGCCTGCACTGGCCCATGAAGCTCTTGCTCCCCGACCTGCTCCGGCTCATTCTCCTCACCGAAGATGTAACGCAGGTAGGCGTTGATGTTGAAGCTTTGTTTGTTGCCTGGCATACTTGGAATAACTAATGGTAGATTGGTGAGGACTAGATCTTCGCAGAGTGTCGCGGCGGTGCGTTGCCGCCTGGTTATATGCAGCAAGCCATTAGCTGGTGGCGGGAAACCGGTGAGGGAATAGGCGTGGATTTTACAATTCATCCATGTGGAAGCATTCGCTGGAGCATGGGAAGCATTCGCTGGAGCACGGGAAGACCACGCAACCTGAATACCGTATCCGGTGCTATGTGTTATTTATCACACAAGTGTTAACATAAGGAAACGTATGTGTAACTTACTAATCATCACACACGAGTACTCGCAGACGCATCGTGTGCGATACTCCTAGCCCCCGCAAGCAACTAGTTTGCATTTTTCAAAGTTTTTTGTACACACAAAATCGCACACGAACTAACTGTATTAACCGTCTGTGTTGTAATTTCTCATCACAAAACAGTTCATCCGAGTCGGCTGTTTGCCACGTATCACGCACATCTTGTTAAGTTGAACCGTTTCTGTTGCGTTCGCTAATCGAAAATAGTTCATCCGAGTGAACCGTATGCCCTATATCACAAACACCTTGATCTGGCTAACCGTTTCTGTTGCACACCCTAATAGCAAACGGTTCATCGGAGCGAATTGTATGCCGTATACCACACACACATTGATATGGCTGCCCATTTATGTTGTTCTGCCTCATCGCAAATAGCTGAACGGGTTAACCATGTGGCCTGAATCACACACGCAACTAAAATCTGAACCGTGTTTGATGCATCCTCCATCACAAACGTTTTGCACCTTTTTGACAGTTTTCATACACCACTATTTGCGATTATTGCATCGCACACAGTTTCTCGAAGGATCTCTGATCGTAGTATCGTGTTAGGAGCATCCTGCAGTAGTGTGTGTTAATGCTTTGTTCCGGTTCTCTATTAAAAGGATGCCTTAATATCCCTTAGTTTCCAATATGGACCCCGCTTCCATGGGAGGGTAGGACAAAATATGTCAGGCAAGTTCTTTCCATAAGCACGTATGACTATTTACGGAATACATGCCTACATTATATTGATGAACTGGAGCTAGTGTCATATCGCCCTAGGTTATAACTGTCTCATGATGAATATCATCCAACAATTCACCGATCCAATGCCTATGAATTTATCTTATATTGTCCTTGCTAAGTTACTACTGCTATCACCACTGTTACAGTTGCTACCAAATTACTGCTATCATTGTTACTGTTACTGTTACTGCTGCTACTATTATCAAAACTATCATACTTCTTTGCTACTGATCACTTTGCTACGGATAATTAATCTCCAGGTGTGGTTGAATTGACAACTCGGCTGCTAATACCTTGAAATATTCTTTGGCTCCCCTTGTGTCGAATCTATAAATTTTAGTTGAATATTCTACCCTCGAAAACTATTGTGATCCCCTATACTTGTGTGTTATTAGAAACAAGGTACAAGGGTTGAAAACTCATGACTGCCACATCCTACTTCAAAGGGTTTTACCTATTATCCTTAGAGGATTGGGCCGCCCTGACTTATACAGAGAAGTCGCAGAGTTGGGACAATTCTTCGGGAAACTCTGCGGTAGAAATATCAGGATAGATGCTTTGGAGCGTCTTAGAGACAAGATACCAACTATCCTATGTGACCTTGAGAAGATATATCCTCCAGCCTTCTTTGATGTGATGGTGCATTTGACTGTTCATCTACCTGATGCGGCACTACTTAGAGGTCCAGTACAGTATGGATGGATATACCCTATTGAAAGGCATCTAGGCACTTTCAAGGGCTATGTTAGAATAGAGCTAGACCTGAGGGTTCCATTGCAGAGGCCTACATTGCTACAGAAGCATTGACATTCTACACAAAATACATTGAAACAGTTGATCAGCTTAGCAAAGAGGTGGGTGAAGACAATGCTGAGCTCAATGTTTTCGATTGTCCTGTTCGAGTTATAGGGAAGAGTCGACAAGACGACAAACCTAAAGATTTGGACAAAATGGTTTGGTATGTGTTGAATAACTGTCTTGAGATTCTACCTTATATCGAGTAAGTGCTAAGTACTGCAGCTTATACATCATAATCTACTAAACTTGCAGCACATTCTTGTATATTTAGATGTTTGACGTGATCACTATGTTGTACAGCATCTACAAAAAGGAGTTACTGTTGCAAAATCCAAGAAACATTGATAAACTGGTTATGGCAGGATTTGCGAAATGGTTCAAGAGCCATGTAAGATTTTGAATTGCACTATCAGTTTTTTTTAATATATTGAGTACATAAGATGATCAGCTTGTCTATTTTCTAACCATAGCTTAAGAAGATGCGGGAGGATGAGCAAGCAGTTAATGATGCCCTTTACGCACTAGCAATGAGTCTTGATACCCGGGTAAGACATTATGAATCTTGCGTTGTTGGAGATGTGTGCTACAACACCCTTGCATGCGACGAAGCAGGAAGACACAAAATAGTGCCATCATGAGCACGGATACGTACGGCAGAGAGATAACTGAAATGTATGCTAACATAGCGGACATTGTTCAGTTGCAGTATATCTCGAGTTTCAAGGTTCATCGGTGTGTGGTTCTGTTGTGCTGTCGTTGGTATAACCTGTTTTCCAGGATCGCAAAACCCAGAGCTGATGATTATTTCAAATCCATCAATGTCAAGGCAGCGTACAGACTGACAAGCCTTTTATTTTGGCAAATCAAGCAACACAGATATTTTTCTTGGAAGACACATATGCACGTAGTGATGACTTGAGAGTACTGCAAAATTTTGAGCAGAGGAATCCGTTTAGTGAAGTAGCACAACAAAATGATGCTTACACTTCTCGTGATGTAGAAGAAGACTGGCACTGACGGTAATGTTATTGTCTACAAAGCTCGACTTGTTGCGAAAGGTTTTCAACAAGTTCAAGGAGTTGACTACGATGAGACCTTCTCACCCGTAGCGATGCTTAAGTATGTCCGAATCATGTTAGCAATTGCCGCATTTTATGATTATGAAATTTGGCAAATAAATGTCAAAATTGCATTTCTTAATGGATATCTTAAAGAAGAGTTGTATATGATGCAACCTTTTCTGGTTTTGTCGATCCAAAAGGTGCTAACAAAGTGTGTAACCTCCAGCGATCCATTTATGGACTGGTGCAAGCATCTCGGAGTTGGAATATACGCTTTGATAGTGTAATCAAAGCATATGATTTTATACAGACTTTTGGAGAAGCATGTATTTACAAGAAAGTGAGTGGGAGCTCTGTAGCATTAATGATATTATATGTGGATGACATATTGTTAATCGTAAATGATACTGAATTTCTGAATAGCATAAAAGGATACTTGAATAAGAATTTTTCAATGAAAGACCTCGGTGAAGCTGCTTATATATTGGGCATCAAGATCTATAAAGATAGATCAAGCCGCTTAATTGGACTTTCACAAAGCACATACCTTGATAAAGTTTTGAAGAAGTTCAAAATGGATCAAGCAAAGAAAGAGTTTTTGCTTGTGTTACAAGGTGTGAAGTTGAGTCAGGCTCAATGCCCGACCACTGTAGAAGATAGAGAAAAAATGAAAGTCATTCTCTATACTTCAACCATAGGTTCTATCATGTATGCAATGCTGTGTATCAGACCTGATGTGTGCCTTGCTATTAGTTTAGCAAAGAGGTACCAAAGTAATCCAGGAGTGGATCACTGGACAGCGGTCAAGAACATTCCGAAATACCTGAAAAGGATTAAGGATATGTTTCTCGTTTATGGAGGTGACAAAGAGCTCGTTGTAAACGGTTACGTCGATGCAAGTTTTGACACTCATCCGGATGACTCTAAGTCACAAAACAGATACATATTTTTATTGAATGGTGGAGCTGTCAGTTGGTGCAGTTCCAAGCAGAGCGTCATGGCGGGATCTACATGCGAAGCGGAGTACATAGCTGGTTCGGAAGCAGCAAATGAAGGAGTCTGGATGAAGGAGTTCATATCCGATCTAGGTGTCATATCTAGTGCATCGGGTCCAATGAAATATTTTATGACAATACTAGTGCAATTGCCTTGGCAAAGGAATTCAGATTTCACAAGAGAACCAAGCACATCAAGAGATGCTTCAATTCCATCCGTGATCAAGTCAAGGAGGGAGACATAGAGATTTGCAAGATACATACGGATCTGAACTTTGCAGACTCATTGACTAAGCCTCTCTCACGAGCAAAACATGATCAGCACCAAGACTCCATGGGTGTTAGAATCATTACTATGTAATCAAAGATTATTGACTCTAGTGCAAGTGGCAGACTGAATGAAATATGCCCTAGAGGCAATAATAAAGTTGTTATTTATATTTTCTTATGTCATGATAAATATTTATTATTCATGCTAGAATTGTATTAACCGGAAACTTAGTACATGTGTGAATACATAGACAAACATAATGTCACTAGTATGCCTCTATTTGACTAGCTCGTTAATATAGATGGTTAAATTTCCTAACCATAGACATGAGTTGTCATTTGATGAACGGGATCACATCATTAGAGAATGATGTGATTGACTTGACCCATCCGTTAGCTTAGCATTATGATCATTTAGTTTATTGCTATTGCTTCTTCATGACTTATACATGTTCCTATGACTATGAGATTATACAATTCCCGAATACCGGAGGAACACTTAGTGTGCCATCAAACGTCACAACGTAACTGGGTGACTATAAAGATGCTCTACAGGTGTCTCCAATGGTGTTTGTTGAGTTTGGCATGGATCGAGATTAGGATTTGTCACTCTGTGTATCCGAGAGGTATCTCTGGGCCCTCTCGGTAATGTACATCACTATAAGCCTTGCAAGCAATGTGACTAATGAGTTAGTTGCAGGATGTTGCATTACGGAACGAGTAAAGAGACTTGCCGGTAACGAGATTGAACTAGGTATTGAGATACCGGCGATCGAATCTCGGTCAAGTAACATACCAATGACAAAGGGAACAACATATGTTGTTATGCGGTTTGACCAATAAAGATCTTCGTAGAATATGTAGGAACCAATATGAACATCCAGGTTCTGCTATTGGTTATTGACCGGAGATGAGTCTCGGTCATGTCTACATAGTTCTCGAACTCGTAGGGTCCGCACGCTTAACGTTCGATGATGATCGGTATTATGAGTTTATGTGTTTTGATGTACCGAAGGTAGTTCAGAGTTCCGGATGTGATCATGGACATGATGAGGAGTCTCAAAATGGTCGAGACATAAAGATTGATATATTGGACGATGTTATTCGAACATCGGATGAGTTCTGGGGTCACCGGATAAATATCGGAGTGCAGGGGGTTATCAGAAACCCCGGAGGGAACTAATGGGCCAACATGGGCGTTCTGAGAGAGAGAGAGAGGAGAAGGGCCCTAGGGCTGGCCGCGCCCCCCTCCCCCTTGAGGAGTCCGAATTGTACTAGAAGGGGGCGCAACCCCCTCCTTTTCCTTCTCCCTCTCTCCCTCTCCTTCCTCCCCCCTCCCTTTCCTTCTCCCTCTCTCCCTCTCCTTCCTTCCCCCTCCCTTTCCTTCTCCCTCTCTCCCTCTCCTTTCTAGTCGGAATCCTATTTGGGGGCACGCCCCAATGAGGGTTGGCCGGCCTCCCCCCTTGCTCCTTTATATACGAGGGCAGGGGGACACCCTAGAACACACAAATTGATAGTTGTCTTAGCTGTGTGTAGTGCCCCCTCCACAGATTTTCACCTCATTCATATCGTTGTAGTGCTTAGGCGAAGCCCTGTGTCGGTAACTTCATCATCAACGTCATCACGCCGTCATACTGACGAAACTCTCCTTCGGCCTCAACTGGATCAAGAGTACGAGAGACATCACCGAGCCGACCGTGTGCAGATCGCGGAGGTGCCGTGCGTTCGGTACTTGATCGGTTGGATCGCGAAGACGTTCGACTACATCAACCGTGTTACTTAACGCTTCCGCTTTCGGTCTACGAGGATACGTGGACACACTCTCCCCTCTCGTTGATATGCATCTCCTAGATAGATCTTGCGTGATCATAGCAATTCTTTTTGAAATACTGCATTCCTCAACAAAAAGTCAATATAGCAAATCTGTTATTGTTGGCATTCATAGTTTTGAAGAGATTTTGCCTGGGCTGCTTACTATCTTGGGATGCTAGAGAGGAAATTTCCGTTTACTTATTTGGTTTTGCCTATGAGCACTTCACAATGGAGGATTGAGGATTTCTTTCTCACCATGCAAAGAGTTGAAAGAAGGCTCACTGGGTACTCTTTTTCGACAAAGGGCGACTTTATTATCTCAAAATGTAGCATCAAGCGGATACAAAGCATTATGAGTAACACCCGACCTCTGCATAACTAAGATGCACACAGCCAAATCCAGAAGTCTGACAAAATTCATGAAATAAAAATCGACAAACCGGCAACAGTAGAGTCTTTTAGACCGACACTATGCCTATGTCGAAGAAGGTGGTGGCTCGATCCGTAGGTTATGCTGCCACCCATGTTGGGAGAAAACCTCCGTAGCCACCTGCTCCAATCGCGTACACACTGCCATGAACAGCGGTTGGTACTCCGGCCGTTGTAGTATGGACCACGTACGTAGCGAGTGCGTACACCGGAAAATAACCTGTAGAGGAGAAGCATTTTTGTCATTAAAAACCAAATCATTTCTGCATAGCCAAAGCGACCAATTAAGGCATACGTTCCCACCCTTATTAGCGTTTTGAACCTATTTGTAATGCCGTCCAACCAATGACCAAAAATATTGGCAACACTTGTGGGCGGATACAAATTTGACGCTATTTGGATGACTGACCACGTAGAACATGCAAACTTGCATTGGAAAAAGAGGTGTTTGATTGTCTCATCATGAGTACAAAAAGAACACTTCTTACTCCCTCGCCAGTTGCGCCGTGCGAGGTTGTCTTTGGTTAACACAACTCCCCTACGGAGATACCACATGAAGATTTTCACTTTTAGTGGAATTTTAGACTTCCAAATTTTCTTATTATTACTCGTTGGTACCTCAGAATGCGTGAGTGCACGGTACATAGAGTCCACTGTGAAAGACCCTGATGTAGTAAGGTTCCAGCGAAACATATCCCGACCTTGTGTCAGGTTAATCGAATCCAGCCAGGATAAAAGATTATGCCATGACACAAGCCGGGGGCCAATCAAATCCCGCCTGAATGAAATATTCGGCGGGGAAGAACCGAGCACGTGCGCAATAATATTATTCTTATCGCGAGGTACTCTACCTTGTTATATGTGACCTTGTTATATGTTATCACTGGATGGCAGGCTGCTCCTTATTAAACACCTATATGCTATCATTGGATGGCAGGCTGCTCCTTATTAAATGAGCACCCTCTCACTTCCTGCAAGAGTGGTCACACAACTGATAAAATTTCTGACACTTTCTTTGGAGAAAATTTGGTAGTAAGTAAAGTGGAATGGCTTTAGTTGCTTAGGACAAAATCAGTAAACCAGTTTTTTATTAAGCCAAAACAGTAGAACAATTGTTCTACGGTATTTTTATTAATTCAAAAAATATTTACAAGTCCAGTTCGGAGTATTGAATTAATGCTCCAGCCAACTCGTCCAAAAGTCGCTATTTTAGTCCTTAGACGTGGGATCAATTAGGCCGCAGAATTGTTTTATTTAATACTCCCTCCGTCCCAAAATTCTTGTCTTAGATTTGTCTAGATACGGATGGATCAAGTCACATTTTAGTATTAGATACATTCGTATCTAGACAAATGTAAGACAAGAATTTTGGGACGGAGGGAGTACTACGTTGGCAGGGTCTTGAACTTAAAACCTGTTGGCTCGGATACCATATTAAATTCATGCTTCAGCCAACTCATCCAAAAATCGGAACTGATAAAGGGAGGTGGGCTATATATTTCAACACAGAGAATCACCCAATACCAGTTTTGTGAAACATAGAAGAAAATTACAAGTTTTGTGCTATCCAAGTGTTGATCAAATCAGCCTTATCTTGCTTTGCTCTGATTCTAGTTACTTCAAGCCACTGTTTGAGATAATATTTCCATGAATCGGTTAACCAAAGTTGCAGGGAGGCTTGGAAATTGATCATAATAAAGCTCTCGTGATGAAGAATCTGCATAAATTCTTCAATAGAGATGACCTGCCCTGGTTTAACCTTATTTGGTAAGTGCATTACTCCTCTTCTCTCCCACAAGACAAGGTGGGCTCCTCTTCTCTCCCACAAGCAAGACCAAGTAGATGTGTGCAATCGATAGGAGGTCATCACTTCTTACCGAATCCAAATATGGATTTGATAGCATTGATGGCGTTCTCGTTGATAAATGATTCATCGTACTTGTTTAGTAGGGTGGCGAACTCCTCCGAGTTCCTCAAGTTTGCTAAATCCGGGTCGGTGCGAATCCTCTTCAGGAAATCAAGTAAGATAAAGTGTCACTTACTATGAACCCTAGACCCATTTACTCTTGTAAAGCGGATAGTGTCTAGTTACCTTGAAGTCTTCATAGCCTGCCTTCATCGCTTCTTCAAGTGCAGAAAGGCCAGCTTGTATCTGCACAAACGAACATCCATATGTGTGTATTGAGCGGCAGACCTGCAGTTTTGCTCTTGATATTGAAACAAGTAGGAGGCGAACCCGGTCGAGCTTCGAATAACAGCAGGCGACATTGTAGCTGGCTACGGAAGCTTCATCAATCTCTGGTTTTGACCCCAGCACCGACTCGAACTTCTCCAACGCGTCCTCGTATTTTCCATCCCTGAAAGTTTTTTTTTTCTCGGAACAAGTCAGCAGAGTTTTCAAATTGAAGCAATCTCATTGCATCATACAGTATGTATCACCGACTTGTACAGCTTTAGCCCCATGCGAAGGTCATCTTCTCTTTGGATCTCCTGCTCCATCTTCTTCTGGTAATTTTGCATCTGCATCCAACGTTCCAGGTCGAAACGCGCACCACAAGCATGAGCAATCTACAGAACTCTAGGAGCAGAAAGAAAAATAGACTAAAGCATGATCCTATACTTACCTGAATCTCTCTGAGTTTAGTGCTGACATTTCCGGTGTTCCTTTCAGCCCTGATGACCTCCTTGTCAGAGAGCTCAGCAGCACCATCCCATTTCCCTGGACTCAGTTAATGGTATAACTCAAATTCCGAATTGATGAATTCACAATCATATCTGTCATGTCAAGACTCACAATGAAGCAGGTAAGTACTAACTGTTCTTACCAAATTTCTTCTGCATCTTCATGTAGAGAGGGCCAACTCTCTGGCGGATGCAGTACATGGTCTGGCCGTACCCTGCCGCCGGCCAGATTTCCTCTCCAAAGACGGCGCTGAGAATTTGCCATCAGTTAGCAACACGGAAGAAATCTTGATCTGGCGGTCATTCTGAAATTGCTGTGGGTTGGCTGGTGTGAGAGGATCATCTGAGCGGACTGACCTGGTGGCAATAACCTTGTCGCCGACGGTGAACTTGCCGGTCTGCTCGGCGGATGAGCCGGGGAAGATGGCCTCGATGTAGGTGCCGCCGTCGCGGCCCTTGGCGAACTTGAGCCCGTACGGCTTCAGGATCTCCACTTCGTACTCCTCGTAAGGCTCCTGGCCTCCATCCCCGTCCCCACCTCCGGACTTGGGCTCCGCCTGCGCTGACGAAGACGCGCGGACGACGACGCATCTCATCGCCGTATCCCGAAGCTTCAGGCAGCAGCTGTGGCCAAGAAACGCCGTCCTCGCCATCCGCGCATTGCTACCGTTGGTTCTTGCGAGGCACGGCGGGGAGGAGAGGAGCGGCTGGTTGGTGATCTGGTGGGCGAGAGCCATTTCAGCTAGCTAGCTGGGAGCTTTGGGCTCTTGGTTCCTCTGCGAATTGAATCTTTGCGGTAAGGGGTTGGAAGCGGTGAGGAGGAGACGATGGTTCTGTGGCTCATCTTTGGCTGTGTTGCGTGGCGACAAGAGGTGCTGAGTTTGGATGTGAGAACTGAGAACTGAGATGATGGAGGCCACACACACCGGGCTTCAGCCAGAACAAAGCATCTACACCGGCCAGTCATATTAAACCCGGCTAGAGTGGTGGCAAACCAGCTACGCCATGTGGCGCATGTTGGTTGGTCATCGTGAGAATTTTTTTTTTAAATGATAAGAAATTCTTTTTGAAAGAAAAGTTTTTTTAGGCTTTTTGTTTATCCTTTTAAGATAGTTGTGATGTTTACGTTATGCGAGAAATTTTTGACATAATAGTGAGACACGCATAGTGTTGATGATCAAAAGTGGCACAATCTTAAAGGTTGCTTAAAGCCATGTCAAGATTGATTTAAACTTATAATTGGGAGTCACCATGGGATGGCTTTCTTCGAGAAGGTCAGGATGGATATGAAGATGGTTTAAAACGGAGCTCGGATGCTAAACTTATGACAGGTTCAGAGATGCTCATGTTGACACTAAATTAAAAAATGACTTGAAACCCAATTAAGATTACCTCAAATGGAAAAAGTTCCAACATGAAAGTTGTGCGTCTCGTTGAAGCGGTTGATTTTGGTACAAAACATATCTCAATCGAAGTTCGTATGCAAAAGTTAGAGCCGAAAATGCGCGAATGCATATGGATGGCAGGACACTCCGAGAATGATCATCTGGGTTTTCGATTTCTCCGAGGTTGGCCGGACCCTCCGGGGATGTTTGTCCGGATTTTGGATTTTTCTGCCGCAGACTTCAGAAAACGGCCGCAATCGCTCTCAAGATGGCCTCTGATCAAAAAACGTTCAACATAAAAGTTGTTCGTCTCGTCGAAATGGTCAAGATTGCTTTTGGGCACGTTTCCATCCGAGGTTATTTACTGCCTCAAACATGACCCGCAAGGTGCAGCCAGGTTGTAAACCGAACAGTTTTGGAAAGTTTGGGTTCCGAGTTGGACCTATCTAGGGTTTTGAACGTGAATTCTAAACCTTTCCTTGCACGGGAAGTCCATCCGCCTCTTATATACCTAAGGGGTGACGGTCGATTGAACAACAACACACAATCGCAAAACCCATCTGTCGAAGATATACCCCGCAGCGTAAACCGGCCGAAGTATAACCCGGCCGGACTTGGCGGTTTACTTGAGACCCGGCTGACACTTGGCGATTCATTGGCGACCCGTCCTAACTTGGCGGTTATAAGGCCCAAGGTCCAGAAGGCCGGTTTATGCTAATGGTGGGCCGGTTTAAGAGAAAAGGTGTATTTCCCTTACAAGGAGTCAAGACATAGACTTGTATCCGGGTTGTATTAGAAGATAGACTAGTCCTAATCCTAATAGGACTCCACATGTAACCCGCCCCTTCAACATATATAAGGAGGGGCAGGGCTCCCCAAAAGAGGGAAGATTAACAAGTTTCACAAGTTGGACAAGTTAGGTTTAGACAATAGCTCTCGAGATAGAGCACACTTGTAACCGTGATCATCATCATCAATATTAATGAAGCAGGATGTATGCTTTTATCTCCACCGTGAGGGGCCGAACCTGGGTAAAACATCGCGTCTCTCGTCCCGCTCAACCTCTCTCAAGCTACCACATAGATGTGTTGGCCTCGCGACTAAGTCCTCACACTAGGACATCTGCCGTGACAAATCCACGACAGTTGTTAGGTTTAGACAATAGCTCTCGAGATAGAGCACACTTGTAACCGTGATCATCATCATCAATATCAATGAAGCAGGATGTAGGCTTTTACATCCACCGTGAGGGGCCGAACGTGGGTAAAACATCGCGTCTCTTGTCCTGCTCAACCCCTCTCAAGCTACCACATAGATGCGTTGGCCTCGCGACTAAGTCCTCACACTAGGACATCTGCCGTGACAAATCCACGACAATTGGCGCCCACCGTGGGGCCTGCACACGATGGTGTTGAGTCTTGGAGGGATCTTCTTTAGGGATCGAGAACCTCGCGATTGGTCGGATGAAGAAAAGCTGTTTTAGTGATCAGAATCATGATTAAAATTGAGTTCATAGTTCGAGGTTTTGAGATCAAGAGGTTAAGGTTCCATCGTTTGAACTGTCAGACTCGACGAGATCGGTCGAAGCTGCATCTACGCTAGGTCCAAGATCGAAGGAGTTAATCTGGTGTGTGTACGCGGACAAATCTAACTCGGATCCATTAAGTTTCCCTTACTCCTCGCCTCCAGACATAGGCTTCGAGTCTCGGGAGAGCCACCGGCGATTACTCGATTTTCAATTGACCGGTGCGGCTACTGCTCCCGTCTGACTAGGATCGGGTGACATGCACTACAGTGACATGCACGGTGACATGCGGTCCAAATTCAAATTTGAACATTACGAAAAAATCTGAAAAAATTATACATGTTTACAACACATATTAAGATAACCCCTAAAAATTTCAGATCAAAATTCGAAATATACATCGAGAAACGAAAAAAAGAAACTCAGATGTGAATAGTCTACAGAGAACCATTCGGGAACTATTCATGACAGATTTCTTTTTTTTGTTTCTCGATGTATGTTTTGAATTTTGATCTGAAATTTTTAGGGGTTATCTTAGTATGTGCTGTGACATGCATAGTTTTTTCAGATTTTTTTCGCAATGTTTAAATTTGAATTTGGGTCGTATGTCACCGTGCATG
Organism: Triticum urartu; assembly: GCF_056163025.1. Lineage (NCBI taxonomy): Eukaryota > Viridiplantae > Streptophyta > Magnoliopsida > Poales > Poaceae > Triticum > Triticum urartu. Next base: position 312,421,758 of record NC_141874.1, on the reverse strand, counting down.
TCACCGTAGCGCATGTCACCTGATCCGAGTCGGCTCCCGTCACATTGCAAGATTTCACGGCCCGTCGTTTCCTATCAAGCCAACAGGAGTATAATACTACTACTCTACACGTGGGGATCAAGGCTGAACTACAAGATTAGATCTTTTGTCTCTTGTTGCATGTGTGCAACGATTGAGCAAGCTGGTCAAACCCACCACGAACCGGAGAAGGACTTGGACATGAGTACGAACTTGGCTTTCTTCTCGAGTCGACGATTGCCTCTGCGCACTTGCTTGCCGTCGCTCCGAGCACCCTCAAGCGGCCCCGACGCCGTTGTGGCCACGGCCTCGCCGCCGAATTACCTCTATCGTTGCGGCTGAGCCGCCCGTTCCCGCGGGTGCGACCTTGCCTCCGCTGCTCGTTTCTGCCGTCGCGACTTTGAGTTTGAACCGATCCGCCGAGACCGAGTCGCCTCGCTCCGTCTCCAAATTGTCTTCACCGTACCTACAAATCGCCGCCGCTTATACTGCCATGGTTTTCATCTGCCTCTCCGGCCTTTCGACCGGCCGACGCCTGCGGCCCCTACATCAAGCCACCAGAACCTGTGGCGGGCGCAGGCTCGCGCACCACGGACTCCGCCACATCCGACCTCCTCTGTCGCGGTTTTCTGCCATCGCCGGCCCTCCGCCGCCGTGGTCCTCCGCGGGTTGCCGTCTACGAGCCCCTCTTTCTCAGCCGCCCCGGCCGAGCAGCCTCGTTGTTGTGGCCTCCAAGTCGCTGTGCAAACCGCCGGCCGCCTCTGCAGTTGAAGCTACGACCCATTGGCCTCGAGCCGCCTCGCCTCTGCCGCTGTGGCCGTAGGCTCGCCTGAGCCTCCCCTTCAGCTGCGCCACGAGTCGTCCGTTTCGCCATGATTGGCCGCGACGTACAAAAACCGTGCAGCTCAGTTGGGGGCATGACACTGAAGATTGACAGTTTCGGACTAAAGGCCAAGTCAAACAAAAAAGGTGCTATTGATCCAACTTGAAGAATGAGAAAAGAAATTGAATATTTCCTTGAGCAGATATCTCAAACTCCTAGAGAAGTTTTTTAATCCAGATGTATGAATACTTGAAGCGATGCAAGCGAGAAACCTTGAGCCTGCGCTCAGTTGGGTTGCTAAAGAATCATGATCAGTTATTCCAGAATAGCTCAATGCTTGAGATAAATGCCAGGTTTTCACATGTTTACACAGGCGTTTGGGAAATCAAGGGAACAGTACAGAGTCCAGAAACATCTGATATTGTTTTCAATGTGTGAGGTCACACCAAGTGGGGCAGGCCGCGGCAGGCACGGCGCAGACCCAAGTAGGTGTTCAGCTTCATCAGTAACAGAGTACCAGTACAGTGAAACGCCAGGCGTTGATATGACCAGCCGTCCCATCTCAAAAATCAACTACTAGTACTGTTGTCATCTATAAATTGCCTCCAATGCAGGATACAAAATAATCAGGTGATATCCATCCAACTTTGATTTATTAGTACATGTTGTTTTTGTCAAAGAACAAGTTTATTTTTGCCTTGGTCTGCAATATTATTTATGCAGGGCAATTATTTATGATAAAAAGTGATATTATACCGCGGAGATGGAGGCACGCCAACATCTTTTGGCACAGGTGGTCGTCGTTACTTAACGAACTCCCGCACCGGTTTACAACACCGTGGCCGTCTCTCGCGACCGCACCAACTTACAACGTCGTGGCCGTCTCTCGTGACTGCACCGGCTTACAACGCCGTGGCCGTCTCTCGCGACCGCACCGGTTTACAACGCCGTGGCCGACTCTCCCGTCCACACTGGTTTAAAATGCCGCGGCCGAAAAATCTGTCAGCACCCGCGGCCGACTCGGCCGTGATTGATTTCAGTTTCACCATGGTGATCATCAACTCCGCGGTGATAATTGCTGAACTGACGCATCAGGTGAAATCCATCCAGCATATTTTTATATACTATATATTGCTCTGTTTAAAAGAGCAATTACTCTGGTTTGCAAGTTGTCCCATGCAGGATTCAAACCGGTCTATATCATGGTTAATTATGAAGAATCTCAAGCCAACTCCTCAAGTCGCCTTGAGACTCGGGGGCTACGATGACATGACTAAGCAAATATCATGAGATTTAAGACCCCGGGTCATTGGGGGGAAGATAACCTGGTGCCGGAGGCTACTGTTATATTGATGAAAATTTAAGGCCGTCAGAAAATTTCCGGTTTAGGAAGTATATGACAGTTACAAAATCCCGGCTCAATGAAGAAGTTCCGGGTCATCAGAAATGACTCCGGTTTAAAATCCGGCTCAAGGGAAGTCAGTCTCATTGAAGCTCTTAATATCCGATTTACAATCCGGTTCAAGGGGAATATATTCTCCCACAAAGCTCTGAAGCACTCAAATCCGGTTTAACACTGTCCGGTTCAAAAAGGAATTAACTTCTCGCAAGTTCGAGTTTAAAGGCCGTCAGAAAATTTCCGGCTGAAAATGAAGATTCCGGTTTAAAATCCATTTCAAGGGAAAGATGTCTCCCACAAAGCTTTGAAGCTCTCAATATCCGGTTCAAAATCCCGGTTCAAGAAGAATTTGTCTCCTGCAAAAAGTTAAAAGTTGCCGAAGAGAACCTACTGCCATGATGCGCGGTTCAAACATGGGTATCCCGCCTTATTGGCTTATCATATTATTAATCACATGGGGGCTTCTATTTCATAAAGCAGCGTCCGGTTTACCCCTTGATTCAGCTTATCAAAGGTTTATATAACATCACTTGGGGGCTTGGTCGTATCCGAACCATAGCTACACCTCTTGATCGGTGCAATGCCACAACATCACTTGGGGGCTTGGTCGTATCCGAACCATAGTCACACCTCTTGATCGGCTCAAAGCCAAATCAATCCGGGGCCAAAGAGAGTGTTGTGAAACAACAATTCAAACATAGGCACCCACTGAGCACAGCTCAAAACATTACTTGGGGATTCTTTGCTATCGTAATGAACTTAGAATCTACACTTGTAATGGGCTATCAAGCCATGGCTTGGAAGCCTGGTGTATATACCTAAAACCCCGGGTTAACCTCCCTCTTTAAGTAAGTTACTCCGCCCAGGTAAACCTGGTATGACCCTTCGAACTTTGACAAGTTACTCTAAAATACAAACCCTGAACTTGTCAAGTTAAAACGATTATTGGTTAAGGATTGAGGACCATATTAAAAGGCTTTGCAAAAATGGTTTAACTCAGTGGCCTGGCAGCCCATGAAAAGCCTCAAATTTGGGGCCTGGCAGCCCGTGAAAAGCCTCGACTACAACGGTTTTTATTTGCCTTTTGCTAAGTTTTTCTTTTCATAAGATTTGTGATGTTTTTGACCCGGTGTTTATCAACCCGGTTAGGCTGTCAACTATAAGTTGTCAGTACAAGTTACAATCTGGAGATTATTAACCTGGCCTGGTTTTGACTACAAGTCGCCAGCATCGAATATGGATAATCCGGTGTTTATCACAACCCGGTACGGTTTTATCATAAACCAGCACAATATGGAAGGAGTTATCAGTACTCAAGATTTGGGTTATCACCTTTCCTACAAAAAGTTGGTAAAACCAACAATGTGATTCAATGTCACAGGTATGATATATTTCATATTTGATTATTCTTAAGTGCATCCTTGGTTATAAACCCAGGTTATATGTTGGGCATTATGACCCGTCCGGCGGTAAACCGCCAGGACACTTTAAAACTTGTTGTATGCAGAAACAAATTTGTTAAACCGGCCTGGCTTTGGACTATAAGTCGCCAGTGTATATATATTTGGATTGCGCCATTGGAATCATGCGCTTATAAATCATTGGGTTATATTATTCAAATAGCCAAACTTGGCTGAATTTTCATTATGATATTGAATGAATAAGGTTTTCATACCCGATTATATTATCTTGAATAGCCAACATGGCTAGATTTTTATGGTTATTAATAACCGGTATTATTGAGTTTTCAAAGTCGCTTTAACGCAATGGCTATTATTTTATCAAAGGATATGATTTATTCTACAATGGAAGGAATAGTCCCGAGTCGCTGCAGGCTTACAACCCGGCACTTGGGGGCTACATTATTCAAATTGAGATTACATGAAAGTCTCATGTCGCTGCAAGCATGCACCATGACACTTGGGGGCTAATGCAAAGTCATTTTTTGGCCTTATTGAAGACCCGACTCATCACAATATAATGAGCCGGCCCTTGGGGGCTACCAATTGCTCCTATCAATGATTCAAGGTACAAAAGTCTTAATTCGTTATATTCAAGGGTCCACTGCTCAGTTGGTAAAACACAAAGCTCTTAACCTTGTGGACGTGGGTTCAAGCCCTACGATGGAAGCTACATTATAAGATGTTATTTTCATTGAAGTATATATCAAGTCCCAGTTTAGTATTATCTTACTAAGCCTGCCCTTGGGGGCTACACATCACTGCTCAAGTCTACATGATTATATTTACAAAGTCCCTGCTCATTATTGCATAATGACCCGGCCCTTGGGGGATACAGTGATTGAAGTTTTTATAAGCAATTACAAGTCCCAGGTTGCTGCAAGCATGACAACCCGGTACTTGGGGGCTACATAATATGGAGTATTCAGCTTTTACTAGTGACTAGGATGAACAACATGGATTTCTTCAAAATTGGTAGTATTTATATTGAAGCAAGTCTTAAGCCATCACTTTGTTCTGCTCAAGACTTGGGGGCTACAGGTATTATATTATTATCGAAGAAATATTTTCAAATTCTTTGTTTGAGCAAACCAGATTGACCCGGCGTCACCAATCATTATGACCCTGTGGCTGCAAACCGACGTCATCAATAATCATGAACCGGCGTTGTGAACCGGCGTTGGCAACAATCATGACCCGGAATTATCAGTTTTTATAACCCAACAATGGTGGTAATCATAAACCGGCAAGTTCTACATCTTCAAGCCGGCTGAATATCAGTTGAATATTTCAAGATCAATATTTTTGTTAAATCAGAGCATTGAAGGCCGATTCGAATGGATTCTTTATTTACAAAATATCTTCTGCAAGCAAATTGATTATGAAGTTGGTCTATTGACTCGGATTTTCTAGAAGGAGCAAATAACAAGGATTTAAGGATGATCAGGTGCCGGTTTACAAGAATTTTTAACCTGGAGTACAACTTGTCAAAGTTGTTCTTGTGTTTGTTTACAGGATCAGTTTACCATGGATAAATCCAAGCTAAACTGGGGGCTAATGTCGGAGATATACCCCGCAGCGTAAACCGGTCGGAAGTATAACCCGGCCGGACTTGGCGGTTTACTTGAGACCCGGCTGACACTTGGCGATTCATTGGCGACCCGCCCTAACTTGGCGGTTACAAGGCCCAAGGCCCAGAAGGCCAGTTTATGCTAATGGTGGGCCGGTTTAAGAGAAAAGGTGTATTTCCCTTACAAGGAGTCAAGACCCGGACTTGTATCCGGTTTGTATTAGAAGATAGACTAGTCCTAATCCTAATAGGACTCCACATGTAACCCGCCCCTTCAACATATATAAGGAGGGGCAGGGCTCCCCAAAAGAGGGAAGATTAACAAGTTCCACAAGTTGGACAAGTTAGGTTTAGACAATAGCTCTCGAGATAGAGCACACTTGTAACCGTGATCATCATCATCAATATCAATGAAGCAGGATATAGGCTTTTACCTCCACCGTGAGGGGCCAAACCTGGGTAAAACATCGCGTCTCTCGTCCCGCTCAACCCCTCTCAAGCTACCACATAGATGCGTCGGCCTCGCGACTAAGTCCTCACACTAGGACATCTGCCGTGACAAATCCACGACACCATCTACTTTTTACCCTAGTTTTACATCTCACCCTTGTTCTTTCTCTCACATTCTTCGTTCGTTCTTCGTATTGAAGGGCAGCGATCCTCGAGGCTCTAGGGGCGAGCGAACCGACCTAGGGCAACCCATAGCCGCCGTGCGTCCAGACGGGGTCCCTCCCGGGCGCGTGGGGTTTCGGGTGCTCAAATGCGCCCACCGGATTGCTTGCGTACCGCGCTTCCGGACTGGTCTCCTTTGACGTGAGCTGCGGTGCATCACCCTCGGCATTGGAGGTACACGGGGATGTGTTCATGTGTGAACACACTTTTTGGCGACTCCACTGTGGCCGAAAGATCAAGAATCATCATCAACCATGTCTAATCTCCCCAAGCCCTCAGAAGTTAGCGTTGATAACATCATTAAGCCAGGTCTTGATGAACTATCGGATGAACATCGCTAAGCCTACGAAGCGCTTAGGAAAAAGCGTGAGGAGGATTTTGAGGCGCTCAAGAAGAAGCACGAGGAGCAGGATTTGGAGGCGTTTCTTGCAAATTTGAAGAAGGACCGTCAAGGTAACATTACTCCAGTTGGAAACGTCAATTTCCCTCCTCCGATTGATGAACAAGATGAAATCACTGTGAGTAAAGTTTTTTCTCCAGAGCAAGGGGCTGTGATTGAAAGTCTTGTTAGTAAGGGTAATGTGATGATGTATGATTCTTTTGTGGCAAATACCAATGCTAAGAAAAATATGCATCCGTCATCTAGTGGTACTGTTGGTATATCTGAAAATCCTAGCCCAACTTTACCTATTTCATCGGCACCTCCTATGCAACAACAATATAGTATGCCGTTGAATTTTTACCCTAGTCAAACCAACCAGCTTATGGCTGCACCTACATATCCTAATCCTATTACGAGTGTGTCCAATTCGGCGTCAATGCTGAATCACTTTGTCACACCACCCATAGGCGCAATCATGTTTGGTCTTCCGCCGAATTATGGTTCAACGCCCATCCCACAAGTTGCACCAATAGCTAGTACTAAGGTTGCTTCTATGTCATTGCCACAAACATCTTCATCTACCTCGCATCCAATTTTAGTTAAATTAAGGGAGGATTTGCTTAAGATTTTTCTAGAAACTTTCAGAAACGAGCCAAATGTGAAGAGTCGTGTGTACCAAAAGCCTTATCCTGAACACTTTGATGCAATTTCTTACCCTCAAGGTTATAAGGTTCCTGATTTTGTTAAATTTAGTGGTGAGGGTATGAAAACAACTTGGGAGCATGTGAGTTAATATCTAGCACAGTTGGGTGAAGCAGATTCCATAGAAGAGTTGAAAGTGCATTTATTTCCCTTGTCTTGAACTAGCACCGCATTTTCATGGTCCGCTGCTTTACCACATGGCTCAATTCTCTTATGGTCGCAATTAGAGCAAAAGTTTCATGATCACTTTTATAGCGGCGATAATGAGCTAAAGTTGTCACATCTTACATCGGTTAAGCAAAAACATGATGAATCGGTCACCGATTATGTCAAGAGATTTAGAGTATAAAAAACCGATGTTATAGCTTAGTGATAACTAAGAGAGACTTGGCAGATCTTGTTCTTAATGGTTTGAAAACTCACATTAAAGAGAGGCTAGAAAGTTATGAGTTTTTGAGCATTAATCAAGTCTTACAAAAAGCTTTGGCTCAAGAGAATCGAAGTAAAGAGATTCATTGGTCTACAACCGATCGTCCTAGAATGCATATGGTTGAACACAATGATGATAATTCGGACTATGAGGTTGATGTTTATACTACTAAGTTTGTTTGGTCCTCAAAGGCCAAACCCTATACATGCAATGCTCTTAAGCCGATTCACAAGAATTGTGATGAGGAGATGAAGTTTACTTTTGATATATCTAAGTGTGATAAAATTTATGCTCTTTTGCAAGATAAGATGTTTAGAATATCACACACCATACCGCCGTTTGATGAGCTGAAACGGCGTGCTTATTGCAAGTACCATAATTCATTTTCTCATGCTACTAACGATTACAATGTTTTTTGACGACAGATACAGTCGGCCATTAATGACGGACGATTGAATTTTGCTGAGATGCAAGTTGATAAGTAGCCCTTCCCGATAAACACCATAGACTTGGAAGGGAAGAAAATGTTAATTCGACCTAACATAGCCGAATCCGCTAATAAAGATAGTGTTGTTATTGGTAAACCCGGGAATAGCAAGGAGGGCGACAAAGTCTTGGGACGAGAGGTTGTGCTTGATAAGCAACCCGATGGCAAAGAAGTATTGACGATCACCATAAAAAATCCTTCACTCGGGGGGCAACCACAAGTACAAGAAGATACTCATGTTAAATTTATCAAGCCCAAGAATTCAGAAGTTGGCAAGTGGGAAAAGAGTGAAGTTAAGCGCAAGAGAATTAAGCCAACTTTTGATATGTTGCTATCCAAATATGCAAGTCAAGCGGCCGGTTCTAGCTCCAATCGGCCATCACATTCAAAGTGTTCAAGATCGCCTCCGGAGCAAGAGTTTCGACGCTATGCAAGGCCATATGGGTCATGGGCACCGACACCATGGATGTCACAACCCTCCTATGCGCCATATTACATGAGAGACTTCAGTGGAGGATGGGGGCAACCCCCAATGGCTCCTTATGCTTTCCATATGGGGTGCGCAACACCTAGAAGGCCTGCTCACGAGAGGCTTTATTATCCCACGCAAGGCCGTTTGAGCTATGGTGCTAATTGGCCAACAAAAATTTCTCCAAGTAAGGCCAATGAAAAAGTATGGCGTGTTAAGTCATCTAATGCGGAAATTTCAGAATGTGACAAGCAAAAGGAGATCGAAAAGCCGGTTCTTGGTAATCTGGCTAATTCTAATGGTGATATTGTTATTGTTCAGCAGGGTTCCATGGTTAGTGATCACGAGGCGAGCACAAACAAGGCCAAACCAAGGGATCCCAAATATACTCAACCTAAGTGGTGTCCTCCCGGTTTAACCAAGACCATGAAAAGGAGATTATGATGCATGAGGAACCACGAGAAGGTAGAGCACAAAGAGGAGAGGCAAAGGGACGAATTGTTAAGTGAAATTTGGCCCATGGCACCCACAAAACAAGTGTGGAGGCCTAAACAAAAACAAAACACAGATGCTTCTACATTAGCTGCAGCAACACCTTCACCACCAGAAGAGGATGATGCAACCCCTATTACATCGTCCACACCATCTGAAATATCCCTTTCAATTGAGGGAACTTTAAGCCCAATATCCACATTGGGAGATGAAGATGAGATGGTAGATTACGAATCTACACCGGTTCAGGAAGGTATGGATATTAACATGGTGTATTACTTACCTGCCGAGTTTCGTGTTATAGGTGAAGAAGGGGATGTGGCCCAGCTGGATTTTGGTCCTATGAATGCTATCTTCGAGAAGCCAAAAGAACAAGTGAAACACTTGAAGCCATTGTACCTCAAAGGTCATATTAACGGATCGTCGGTTGCTAGGATGCTCGTTGATGGCGGTGTTGTGGTAATCTTATGCCCTACTCGGTCTTCAAAAAGTTGGGGTTAGATGATGATGCATTGATGAAGACCAATATGGTACTTAATGGATTTGAGGGTAAAGAAAAGACAGAGGCCAAAGGTGTGATGTGCATGGAACTCACCATGGGAAGAAAAACTTTGGCCACCACATTCTTCATCGCCGAGGTGCAAGGTAACTATACTGTTATATTAGGCCGTGATTGGGTTCATGCTAAACAATGTGTGCCATCTACCATGCATCAATTCTTAATACACTGGGACGGTGATGAGGTAGAAGTCACTCACGTGGATAATTCGGCTTGTGTTGCTTTGGCCGATGCATCGGTGGATTGGATCCCGATGTTACTTGCTTAACAGGGCGTGACCTCTCGGAGTTTGATTTCCTTAGTGCCACAAGGAACGGGTTCATTCCCATCTCTTTAAAGCCGATTGGTGGTAATCGGTTCCAAGCTATGATGTAAATAAGAAGTTAAAATCAATGGCCGATATAGAATTATCACACCAAGCATGAACATGGCCGGTATAGATTTATCGCCCTAAGCACATATAAATGGCCGATGGAGTCTTGGCATCATCCTTAGAACAAACATGGTACGAGTTATTTTTCGGCACGCTAACTTTGCTGAAAAACTAGGGGGCATGTGTTGACGATCAAAAGTGGCACAATCTTAAAGGTTGCTTAAAGCCATGTCAAGATTGATTCAAACTTATGATTGGAAGTCATAATGGGATGGCTTTCTTCAAGAAGGTCAAGATGGATATGAAGATGGTCTAAAATGGAGCTCGGATGCCAAACCTATGACAAATTCAGAGATGCTCATGTTGACACTAGATTAAAGAATGACTTGAAACCTAATTCAGGTTGCCCCAAATGGAAAAAGTTTCAACATGAAAGTTGTGCGTCTCGTCGAAGCGGTTGATTTTGGTATAAAAACATCGCAATCGGAGTTCGTATGCAAAAGTTAGAGCCAACAATGCGCGGATGCATCAAGATGGCCGGACACTTCGGGAATGATCATCCGGGTTTTGGATATCTCCGAGGTTGGCCGGACCCTCCGGGGATGTTTGTCCGGATTTTGGATTTTCTGCCACAGACTTCGGAAAATGGCTGAAAACCCCCTCAAGATTGCCTCTAATCAAAAAACGTTCGACATGAAATTTGTTCGTCTCGTTGAAACGTTCAAGATTGCTTTTGGGCACGTTTCCATCCGAGGTTATTTACTGCCTCAAACATGACCCGCAAGGTGCAGCCAGGTTGTAAACCGAACAGTTTTGGAAAGTTTGGATTCCGAGTTGGACCCATCTAGGGTTTTGAACGTGACTTCTAAACCTTTCCTTGCATGGGAAGTCAATCTGCCTCTTTATATACCTAAGGGGTGAGGGCCGATGGAACAACAACACACAATCGCAAAACCCATCTACTTTTACCCTAGTTTTACATCTCTCCCTTGTTCTTTCTCTTTCATTATTCGTTTGTTCTTTGTATTGAAGGCCAGCGATCCTCGAGGCTCTAGGGGCGAGCGAACCGACCTAGGGCAACCCATAGCCGCCGTGCGTCCAGACGGGGTCCCTCCTGGGCACGTGGGGTTTCGGGTGCTCAAAAGCGCCCGCCGGATTGCTTGCATACCGCGCTTCTGAACGGGTCTCCTTCGACGTGAGCTATGGTGCATCACCCTCGGTGTTGGAGGTACACGGTGACATGTTCATGTGCGAACACATAGCTTTCTCTCAAGTGGCTCGCAATGGCGGACCCCAACCACTAGGACAAAAGAATAAGTGTCGCATAAATAGCGCATCCTAGCTCTAGCCACCGCATCGATTTTTACTGTGCTAGCAAGAGGAAAAAGAATGATAGGGGTATGTGTTTTGTGTGGTGTGCCTGCTGTACAACCATATGTTTTGCTGACCTGTGGGCCTGGTTAGAAAAGAGAGAGAGAGGAGCTCGCTGGCCCACGCCTTAACCCTCCCGGCGCACACAACCTCTCCTTCCCCTTTCTTTCTCTTGCTTGATTCACAGTTCCTCTTCTCCAGCACCTCTCGATCCTCTCTTGAGCCCTCACCGTCGACCCATGAAGCCACGGACTCTTCGCACCCCACACCCTCCCACAGCTGAAGGTCTAGGACCCATCCAAGAGAGAGTGGGAGGACCGCCCTGTTGGTCAGAGAAGGCGGGGATGAGTGGATGCCAGCGAGGGGGGCGGCTTGGCACTGCCACCTCCCCACCGGTCTCCTTTGCCTCCCACCTGGCGCTGCGTTGGCATCTAAGAAGTCCACAGAAAGGGCAAGGCCGACGGGATCGGGCATCACCGCTGCCAAAAGGTGTGCCGCCAAGTGTCGACGCGTGCACGACATTGCAACAGCCATGGACGACCGCTTCTTCCCCAGGGACCTCCCCGATCCAGTTTGCGCGGCCTGCTCACCATTTCCTACACCGGCTATCCAACCGGTTCCTCTATGCCGCCCTCCGGCCAAAAAAACAGTCTTTGATTGTGTTCTTCGTGCCACTCTCCGGCCAAAAAACAGTCTTTGGTTGAGTTCTTGGTTGATGCGGTGGTTTGCGCGTGAGGTGCTCGGCCGATAGATTGTGTCCTGCAAGCCGTGAAACAAACATGGATCACGACGGGGGTCAGGGATGGGTTGTCGTTTTGCACGAGTGTGCTCGGGATGGTGCTCCTATTGTTCTCGTTTTTGCTTCTCTTTGTGTTGTCATTCATGGCGTTTCTGCCGTCTATTTGTTGATGTGTGTTTTGTGTTGCTCAGGTTTCAGTGAGGTGAGCTGCCTGTTTATTCTATTGTGCAGATCATGCGGCGCTCGCGATTAGTCTCGCGTAGCCACTCCTCGCCGCCGTGGTCATCACGCAGGGAGTCCTGCTGCTGCACATGTGCCGTCCACTTTTGCATTCCAGCAACCACGTGCCTCCCGCGTTCTAACCGTCGTTCCTCATCATCGCGGCATAAGGTAGCCTCCACAAGGAATTGATCCAGCAGCACTCATACATCAGCTAGCCTCCAGAAGAATATCTCATAAACGATTTATGTCTATGTTGGTATTGTAAGGCTATTTGGTCAAGGACATTTCTTCATCAGTTACCATTTTCTGATGTTCATGGTAAGGCACGACCGTTGGTGGATTTCTGGTGGTCCGTTCTGCGTGGCGGTGCTGGTGTGTGAGCGATCTGCTAGAATGCATGTTGCGGCAGCGCTTCGATACTTCTTCCGGTTCGTCCTGGAGTGGGTGCCAGCCTACGGTGTAACACCCTCGATGCGACTATAGCTCCCACGTGTCGAGGCACTACTTAGAGACATAATCGCATTGAAGGCATAAGTCGCAAGTTAGGCAATCTTCACAACATCCCATGTAATATAAATCATAAAGGGGAGATAACATAGTTGGCTTACACACGCCACGTCAATCAAGTACATAAATAACGTTACATCATCCAAACACTCATGGCCCGACTACGGCGCCAAAATAAAAGATAACCCAACATGCGACACGGTCCCGATCACCCCCAACTGGGCACCACTACTGATCATCAGGAAAGGAAACATAGTAACGTTGAGGGTCTTCGTCGAACTCCCACTTGAGCTCGAGCGCGTCTCCTGGAGCGGAATCATCAGGCCCTGCATCTGGTGTAATAGTAATCTGTGAGCCACAAGGACTCAGCAATCTCGCACCCTCGCGATCAAGAATATTTAAGCTTATAGGTAAGGCAAGGTAAAATATGTGGAGCTGCAGCAAGCGACTAGCAAGTATGGTGGCTAACTTATTCGCAAAAGAGAGCGAGAAGAGGAGGCAAAGCACAAGCGAGAAACTAGAGAGCAACCTGCGCAAACATTACTCCAACACCGTGTCCACTTCCCGGACTCCGCCGAGAAGAGGCCATCACGGTAACACACTCAGTTGATTCATTTTAATTAAGTTAAGGTTCAAGTTATCTACAACCGGACATTAACAAATTCCCATCTGCCCATAACCGCGGGCACGGCTTTCAAAAGTTCAAATCCCTGCAGGGGAGTCCCAACTTAGCCCATGACAAGCTCTCACGGTCAACGAAGGAATAGACCTCCGCCCAAGACGTTCCGATCAGACTCGGTATCTCGGTTCTTCAAGACACTTTGACAGGTTAAAACAAGACCAGCAACACTGCCCGAATGTGCCGACAAATCCCGATAGGAGCTGCACATATCTCTTTCTCAGGGCACACTCAGATTGTCTTAGGTACGGGTAGGCCAGCCCAGAGTTTCCCCTGGTGGCCACCGGCAGCTGACAGGTGGACCAACACTCAGAGGAGCACTGGCCCGGGGGGGGGGGGGGTTTAAAATAAGATGACCCTCGGGCTCCGGAAACCCAAGGAAAAAAGAGGCTAGGTGGCAAAAGGTAAAACCAAGGTTGGGCATTGCTGGAAAAGCTTTAAGCAAGGCGAACTATCAAGGGGTTCCCATTATAACCCAACCGCGTAAGAAACGCAAAATCCGGGAACATAACACCGATATGACGGAAACTAGGGTGGCAAGAGTGGAACAAAACACTAGGCGAGAGGCCGAGCCTTCCACCCTTTACCAAGTATATAGATGCATTAAGATAACATGGCAATATAATGATATCCCAAAAAATAAATAAATGACCCAACAAGGAACGGTCTTCAATCTTCACCTGCAGCTAGCAACGCTATAAGAGGGGCTGAGCAAAGCGGTAACATAGCCAATCAACGGTTTGCTAGGACAAGGTGGGTTAGAGGTTTGACATGGAAATTTGGGAGGCTTGAAAGCAAGTGGTAGGCATCGTAGCATTGGCATAGCAAAAGAGCGAGCAAACTAGCATAACAAAGATAGTAGTGATTTCGAGGGTATGATCATCTTGCCTGCAAAGTTGTCAGAGTTGACTGGATCCTCGAAAGAAAACTCAACGGGCTCATCGTTAGCGAACTCGTCTCCCGGCTCTACCCAAACAAGACAAACAATCAACAAGGACACAATCAACCACGTGCAAGGATCAAACAATATGATGCAATGATGATATGCTATGCGGGATGCGATGCGGGATGCATATGCAAGATATGATAGGAAATGCAAGAACCTGGCCTCAACTTGAAGATCCAAGTATGCCACTGGAAAGATGAGATGAAATCGCTTGAAAACGATATAAAGAACACCGGAATCGGAGTTACGGTTTGGAAATGGCAAGCGATTCAAATAAGACACCGGTCTGCGATTTACAGCAAGTAGCCATCTAAATGCAATGAGATGAACATGCTACAGCACCCAAACATGACAAAAAATACATGGAAGGGATGCATTCATGATTCCTAACAAAAGTCTATCACTGAGCTACGGCCAATTCATCCATTAACAGGTTCAAACAAGCATGGCAAAAATGCATACAAACAGGTTTCAGACTTAGTGAAATTAACACTTGTCTGGAAATTCAGATCAGGTAGCACTCTTCGGAGCAACAAAACTACATGCTACAGGACCTTAACATGGCAAAGTAAAGCATGGTATGGAGCTACTCAAAGAGCTTAACAAAAGCCCCTTAGTGACCTTGAGCCAAAAAGGAACAGAAAATACAATTACAAGCATGTGAACATAGCAAAAACATAATCAGTTTTCAGACTTAGTGAAAACTGGAGCATGCTGAAAACAGATATCAAGTAGGCATGTTTACGAGCTCGATGCACTCAATACGGAGCAAGTCATGAAAAAATAAGCATACACCCATCAAGAACACACAAAATGCAAGCTGTACATGGCAAGAACAAAAGCATAGCATGCACGGATCAAGTACAACATCATCGCCAAAATTGCAAACAAGTTGACAATCTGCCCAGATTTACAAAGTAGCAAAAGTAGAGCTCGCTTGACTCAAGCTAGGGTGCTCCATAATTGAAAACAAAGACATGTATGGATAGATCACTACAAGATTAACCAAACATCCTTACTGATCATCCTCAAAAGAGGCACGGATCACTAGGAAACAACATGAACATATGGCAACATGAAAAAAACAGCTCAAGGACTTACTGGAAATGCTAAGTCCCTGAAAACAGAATTAGCAAGTGCACCACTTTGCAACCTTGTGCTAGTCACCACACACATCACAAAAATACATGGGTTGCACCTCTGGAAAGATGACAAAACCCTTAACAAAACATATGTAGAACATCAGGGCATATCATGCACACATTAATCATGGCAAAAATGACAAAAACCTAAACGGAGTAGCAGATCTGACAATTATCTCAAGTAGCCCTCTTCTAACAGCATTTCGGGCCTCAAGATGAACTCAAATGAAAATGATGCAATGGAATGAAATGATGTACTCTCTGAGATGAACATTTTGATATGCTATATGCATGAATCGGAGCTACGGATGCAAAATTACGAGGCTATAAACAAGAGCACTTGGATCTGGAATTTTTGGGACTTAGAGGAAAAATCAACCCCGAGATAAAAGTCAACGGAGCACGGAAGTCGAAGCGGTGGCGGATCTCGCCGGAGCCGGCCGGGACTTCGCCGGAGAGGGGGCGGGGCGGTGGACGGCGGAGATGGCCGGAGAGGGAGCCACGAGGCTCGGGCGCGGCGAGGCCGTCGAGGTGGCCGCGGCGGCGCCTAGTGCTGCGGGGCGGCGAAGGTGGGCCGGCGACGAGGTGCTCCGGCCACCGGGCGGCGGGGCAGCCGATGGCGCGCGGCGGCGCTGCTCCGGGCGCGGGTGGCGCTCGGGGAAGAAGGAGGCGGCGGCGGCGGGGTGGATCTGGTACGCGGGGGCCGGATCTGGGCTCCCGGGCCGCGGCGGCGCGCGGGGTCGGCGGCGGTGACGTGGCAGGCGGCGGTTGGCCGTGGAGATGCGTCCGGTCGGGGCGGACGTGTCCGACCGGCGTGGGTAGAATTTTAGGGTTTTCGGGGGGAGAAGAAGATCCGGATTAGGAGGGGTCTTTAAATAGGCATAGAGGGAGCTAGGAGAGTCCAAATGAGGTGCGGTTTTCGGCCACGCGATCGTGATCGAACGATCTAGATGATGGAGAAGGCTTAGGTGGGTTTTAGGCCAAATTGGAGGGGTGTTGGGCTGCAACACACACGAAGCCTTTCCGGTCCCTCGGTTAACCGTTGGAGTATCAAACGAAGTCCAAATGATACGAAACTTGATAGGCGGACAAACGAGTGAGACCAAAGAACCTTGAAAAGGTTAAGCCATTTCGAGAAAAAGAATAACGGAGATGACAAATTTGAAAACACTCCGTTAGAAAAGAGGGACAAAGAACATTGCGAAAAACCTTGAGGTTGAAGGGCAAGATGTATATTGAAACCACTCCGGTTAAAACAAGATAGAGAAGGATTAAGAATGATATAATACCACCTCCAAAGATACGGAAGAAAGAATTGCACTCTAGATTACAATATGAAGAAAGCTTGAGTTTCTTGGAAAATAATCTCGATGAACACTTTGAGAATGAATTAAATCATAGATGAACCATCATGTAGAACCTTCATGAAGAACTCCGGTACACAAAAGAATGATCGGACGGAAAGAAAGATGAGAAAAATAAGGTTAAAACCTTGCAATGATTAGATGAAGCTTAGCAACGAGATAAAGAGAAAACTTGGCACTCCGGAAAAGAAAGATGAACAAATGGAAACAAGAATTTGATGAGCCTCCGGAATAAGGAATTAATCACTTATGTGAAACAAGAGTAAGAATTATGTTATGCGTATCCTTCACCAATTAAATTGATGACCAACAATGGATTTGGCATACTACTTATTCTCGAAGAAAGGATTAGGATATATATGGCGTCATCTTGAGAAGGTCTTCAACGAACCACCGGTAGAATTTGAAAGAACGGGAGTATGATAACGTAAGAAGAGGAATCTTGAATGAAACACCGTAAGACTTAAAAATGAACGAAGAGAAGATAAAGAAAACATCGGGAAGAATTAGCAAATGAATGAAGATGCTTGAGAGAATTTAGATATATGAGAACGAAGAGATGACGAGCTGATTAGAGAACACTTGAATGATGCACCGGTAGGATTGGAGAATGATAACTGAAAGCTGAGAATTAATAAATCTTCTGAAATGATGGGCTCCGGAGAAACAAACTAGAAAGACTCCTGAATTACTCTGGCTGGGTGAAAAGAATTCTCACAATCGAAAGCAAATATGAGAGGAAGGCAACAAGCTAGAATCACGAATCTTCACGAGAACGGATATGATTGAAGAGAAAATTATTCCTTGGTCTTTAAATGTTGAGAATGATGACGAAAACACCAGCATGAATTATTTAGACACTCCGAAATGACGAATGGAAAGATTGAGCCAACGATGAAAAGAATTTGAAAGATCTTGGAGAAATACATTTGACTGATGATAATTCATCCTTATGTCAAACTTCGAAAGGAATTTGAGAATACCTCCGGGAAAATAAGAAGAGTCAGGTAAGATCCTGGGAAAAGACCTGTGGGTTAGGGCCCACTCAAAAGAAACACCGTAGAACAATTTGAAGGAGAGATTACACTAGTTGAATTAAATGACTTAAATGATATAACATCTTCAAAAGAGTTTGAACGAAAGCAGAGTGGTAACATGAATCTTCGAGATATCTTGAGCACTCCAGAACAAATGAATAACGAGAAGTGAATGAATATGAGGTGCACCGGCATGAGAAGGTATTGAAATGAGGAAAAGGGTAAGATCAACAAAGCTTGACTTGAAACCACCGGAGAAGATAAAAGAAAGAAGAATGATGAACTAGAAGCTCCGTTAGTATCTTCATGAGAATCGCCGGGTAAGAACATTGAAGGAAAGGATGGAGAGACTTCACAAGAATAAAAGGATACTTGATTGAGACATCGGATTCCTCGAAGAAAAAGGGTGGGTGGGTGGGAAAAAACAAAGGCAACTTGGAGATGGATGAAACAAACAGCGTTGAGAAGAACTAATACTTGATCTTGCGGATGTTGAAATGATCAGATCCACTTGAAGAGAAACACGCCGGTTGGAAAGAAATGACATGCCAATCTCGATTATCATGAAGGATTAGTATTCACATAGGAATATGAGAACACCGCCTAGGAAAGGTATGGAATCAACATTTGACTTCGAAGCAACTCGAATACCACATCCCAAAACAAAAACAAAAGGTTGGCTTGCAGAATAAGCCAGAACAAACATATGATAGAGATTTCATCCAAAGTTTTCATGGTGGGGCCTACACGGGCTCGATCGTATAGCACCATCATGTACAAGGCAGTGCACATGACATACGAAGCGTTCCCGAGTCGGCATAGCCAAGGACTCTTTAAGACACTCTAGACCACTGTAAAATCGACCATGAATAGGCGGACCACTAGACGTCGAACCCCAATTTCATATCATATATCCGTCGGAAAGATATCCTAAGAACTACTTGAATTCCCACCTATGAAACTCCTGAAATTTTCCGGTTATGCAATCAGGTGTTGGGGATACAGGGGAAGCATAATATCTCACCCAAACTAGCAAATCCTACATCCAGCTGTATCCATCCTTCAACACATAACCAAGAAACCTTCGGAAAACATCTACCTCAACCTTCAAAAAGCATCCGTTTACAAGTTATGGCGATACTCCCGAACTCCCGCCCCAGTACTGGGTGGCGTCGAGGTTATCTCACCAACGAACTGCATAAAAGAGATTTTTGATGTCGGCATACTAAACTCAGGTATTCCAGAACTGCAACGATAAAATTATGATGACAACACCTTAGAGCTCAACTCCCCGGGACACTTCCACTAAACCCCTGACAGGAGGCACCAAGACAATGTTCTCATCATAAAACCACTGGAACGATTCCAAGATACCCGCGTGATCCTAAATTTTTTTTAGTGAAATTTGAGAAGAGAAGAGTCAAAACTCTACGTCAGGATGCCTTACCAGAGCGATGAGGAGACTGGGAAGTAAAAAGAATTCCTAAAATCTCTGATATATAATTCCTAAATGACTCAAAACATTTTTCTAGACACAACTCGGCCGCTAAAAACGATCAAGAAATGGGGCTCCTAAGGTCGGGGAAGGCTCTGATTACCAACTTGTAACACCCTCGATGCGACTATAGCTCCCACGTGTCGAGGCACGACTTAGAGACATAATCACATTGAAGGCATAAGTCGCAAGTAAGGCAATCTTCACAACATCCCATGTAATATAAATCATAAAGGGGAGATAACATAGTTGGCTTACACACGCCACGTCAATCAAGTACATAAATAACATTACATCATCCAAACACTCATGGCCCGACTACGGCACCAAAATAAAAGATAACCCAACATGCGACACGGTCCCGATCACCCCCAACTGGGCACCACTACTGATCATCAGGAAAGGAAACATAGTAACATTGAGGGTCTTCGTCGAACTCCCACTTGAGCTCGAGCGCGTCTCCTGGAGCGGAATCATCAGGCCCTGCATCTGGTGTAATAGTAATCTGTGAGCCACAGGGACTCAGCAATATCGCACCCTCACGATCAAGACTATTTAAGCTTATAGGTAAGGCAAGGTAAAATATGTGGAGCTGCAGCAAGCGACTAGCAAGTATGGTGGCTAACTTATTCGCAAAAGAGAGCGAGAAGAGGAGCCAAAGCACAAGAGAGAAACTAGAGAGAAACCTGCGCAAACATTACTCCAACACCGTGTCCACTTCCCGGACTCCGCCGAGAAAAGGCCATCACGGTAACACACTCAGTTGATTCATTTTAATTAAGTTAAGGTTCAAGTTATCTACAACCGGACATTAACAAATTCCCATCTGCCCATAACCGCGGGCACGGCTTTCAAAAGTTCAAATCCCTGCAAGGGAGTCCCAACTTAGCCCATGAAAAGCTCTCACGGTCAACGAAGGAAAGACCTCCGCCCAAGACGTTCCGATCAGACTCGGTATCTCGGTTCTTCAAGACACTTCGACAGGTTAAAACAAGACCAGCAACACCGCCCGAATGTGCCGACAAATCCCGATAGGAGCTGCACATATCTCTTTCTCAGGGCACACTCAGATTGCCTTAGGTATGGGTAGGCCAGCCCAGAGTTGCCCCTGGTGGCCACCGGCAGCTCACAGGTGGACCAACACTCAGAGGAGCACCGGCCCGGGGGGGTTTAAAATAAGATGACCCTCGGGCTCCGGAAACCCAAGGGAAAAAGAGGCTAGGTGGCAAAAGGTAAAACCAAGGTTGGGCATTGCTGGAAAAGCTTTAATCAAGGCGAACTATCAAGGGGTTTCCATTATAACCCAACCGCGTAAGGAACGCAAAATCCGGGAACATAACACCGATATGACAGAAACTAGGGTGGCAAGAGTGGAATAAAACACTAGGCGAGAGGCTGATCCTTCCACCCTTTACCAAGTATATAGATGCATTAAGATAACATGGCAATATAATGATATCCCAACAAGTAAATAAATGACCCAACAAGGAACAGTCTTTAATCTCCACCTGCAGCTAGCAACGCTATAAGAGGGGCTGAGCAAAGCGGTAACATAGCCAATCAACGGTTTGCTAGGACAAGGTGGGTTAGAGGTTTGACATGGAAATTTGGGAGGCTTGAAAGAAAGTGGTAGGCATCGTAGCATTGGCATAGCAAAAGAGCGAGCAAACTAGCATAGCAAAGATAGTAGTGATTTCGAGGGTATGATCATCTTGCCTGCAAAGTTGTCAGAGTTGACTGGATCCTCGAAAGAAAACTCAACGGGCTCCTCGTTAGCGAACTCGTCTCCCGGCTCTAACCAAACAAGACAAACAAGAAACAAGGACACAATCAACCACGTGCAAGGATCAAACAATATGATGCAATGATGATATGCTATGCGGGATGCGATGCGGGATGCATATGCAAGATATGACAGGAAATGCAAGAACCTGGTCTCAACTTGGAGATCCAAGTATTCCACTGGAAAGATTAGATGAAATCGCTTGAAAACGATATAAAGAACACCGGAATCGGAGTTACGGTTTGGAAATGGCAAGCGATTCAAATAAGTCACCGGTCTGCAATTTACAGCAAGTAGCCATCTAAATGCAATGAGATGAACATGCTACAGCACCCAAACATGACAACAAAATACATGGAAGGGATGCATTCATGATGCCTAACAAAAGTCTAGCACTGAGCTACGGCCAATTCATCCATTAACAGGTTCAAACAAGCATGGCAAAAATGCATATGGCAAACAGGTTTCAGACTTAGTGAAATTAACACTTGTCTGGAAATTCAGATCAGGTAGCACTCTTCGGAGCAACAAAACTACATGCTATAGGACCTGAACATGGCAAAGTAAGGCATGGCATGGAGCTACTCAAAGAGCTTAACAAAAGCCCCTTAGTGACCTTGAGCCAAAAAGGACCAGAAAATACAATTGCAAGCATGTGAACATAGCAAAAACATAATCAGTTTTCAGACTTAGTGAAAACTGGAGCATGCTGAAAACAGACATCAAGTAGGCATGTTTACGAGCTCGATGCACTCAATACGGAGCAAGTCATGAAAAACTAAGCATACACCCATCAATAACACACAAAATGCAAGCTAGACATGGCAAGAACAAAAGCATGGCATGCACGGATCAACTACAACATCATCAGCAAAATTGCAAACAAGTTGACAATCTGCCCAGATTCACAAAGTAGCAAAAGTAGAGCTTGATTGACTCAAGCTAGGTTGCTTCATAATTGCAAACAAAGACATGGATGGATAGAGCACTACAAGATTAACCAAACATCCTTACTGATCATCCTCAAAAGAGGCACGGATCACTAGGAAACAACATGAACATATGGCAACATGAAAAAAACAGCTCAAGGACTTACTGGAAATGCTAAGTCCCTGAAAACAGAATTAGCAAGTGCACCACTTTGCAACCTTGTGCTAGTCACCACACACATCACAAAAATACATGGGTTGCACCTCTGGAAAGATGACAAAACCCTTAACAAAACATATGTAGAACATCAGGGCATATCATGCACACATTAATCATGGCAAAAATGACAAAAACCTAAATGGAGTAGCAGATCTGACAATTATCTCAAGTAGCCCTCTTCTAACAGCATTTCGGGCATCAAGATGAAGTCAAATGAAAATGATGCAATGGAATGAAATGATGTACTCTCTGAGATGAACATTTTGATATGCTATATGCATGAATCGGAGCTACAGATGCAAAATTACGAGGCTATGAACAAGAGCACTTGGATCTGGAATTTTTGGGACTTAGAGGAAAAATCAACCCCGAGATAAAAGTCAACGGAGCACGCAAGTCGAGGCGGTGGTGGATCTCGCCGGAGCCAGCCGGGACTTCGCCGGAGAGGGGGCGGGGCGGCGGACGGCAGAGATGGCCGGAGAGGGAGCCACGAGGCTCGGGCGCGGCAAGGCCGTCGAGGTGGCTGCGGCGGTGCCTAGTGCTGCGGGGCGGCGAAGGTGGGCCGGTGACGAGGTGCTCTGGCCACCGGGCGGCGGGGCAGCCGATGGCGCGCGGCGGCGCTGCTCCGGGCGCGGGCGGCGCTCGGGGAAGAAGGAGGCGAGGGCCGGATCTGGGCTCCCGGGCCGCGGCGGCTCGCGGGGTCGGCGGCGGTGACGTGGCAGGCGGAGGTTGGTCGTGGAGATGCGTCCGGTCGGGGCGGACGTGTCCGGCCGGCGCGGGTAGAATTTTAGGGTTTTCGGGGGGAGAAGAAGATCCGGATTCGGAGGGGTCTTTAAATAGGCATAGAGGGAGCTAGGAGAGTCCAAATGAGGTGCGGTTTTCGGCCACGCGATCGTGATCGAACAATCTAGATGATGGAGAAGGCTTAGGTGGGTTTTGGGCCAAATTGGAGGGGTGTTGGGCTGCAACACACACGAAGCCTTTTCGGTCCCTCGGTTAACCGTTGGAGTATCAAACGAAGTCCAAATGATACGAAACTTGACAGGCGATCTACCGGTAGTAAACCAAGGCCGCTTGGCAAGTCTCGGTCCAATCCGGGAATGTTTAATCCCCACACACTAAAGAAAGGTAGAAATGGCCACTGGAGGAGAACGAAGCGCCGGAATGCAAAACGGACAACGGGGAAAAGGCTCGGATGCATGAGACGAACACGTATGCAAATGCAATGCACATGATGACATGACATGAGATGCATGACAACGATAACAACACATGGAGACAAGGACCCGAACCCGAGGAAATAAATTAACTTAACGCCGGAAACGGCAAGAGTTGGAGTACAAATTGGGAAAGTTACATCCGGGGTGTTACATACGGGCTGGGAACCTCAAGTCGGACCTCATCGTCGGTACTTCTTCCGGTTCCTTGAAGTTTGGTATCCATGCCCCCTGTTAGAGCGGTGGAGAGAGATGCAACATGGAGTGAGGAATCTCTCGACACCATCATAAGAGATTGATCTGCACCCCGGTTTGCTTTATGATTACATGAAGGATGTTTTTTTGTTGTTTGTTGGTTCTATGTGCAGGAATTTGATGATTGGGGGAGTTTAGATCTGTGGTTTCATTCTCAAGTTCTATTCGTATGGATTGAGATAGAGATGAGAAGGTAGGTCCCCTGTTCATGTAGGTTTTCTCTGTACCACGAAATGTTTGTTTGATTTTTTTTCGATGTAGATTCTCCCTGATTTTGCCCTAGTCCATGTTCTTAGTCTTCATCCTTTTATTTTCAGTTTATGAGATTTCAGTATTTGATTCACTTATTCTTGGTTTGGAAGATATTTAGTATCTCTGTTCTTATTATTCAATTTTTTTATTTCTCAGATTAGGATTTCAGTACCTTTTCTTTTATTAGTCATCAGTTTTCTTCTTTATTCAATCATATTCAGCCTTACTTCTTGTCCAGTCTTTCTTTAACTTTCTTCTGTCCTTATTATCCAATTTTCCTCTTTCTTCAGTCATATTCAGTCACACTCTATTCAGTCTTCCATTATCTACTTCAGTCTATAGTGCTCCTTGTGCATAAATACTTTATTTTTCTCATTCTTCTTTCTTATCTTTGTTCTATCATTTTGTACTGGCATAACCAATAATTCACAAGATCATCTAATCCACATAGGCAAAGGAAGGTTTTTCGTAGTAAAATTTAGTATAGTGGAGGGAAAGGAAGGTTTTTCGTTGTAAAATTCCCTACACTAGTGGAAAAGGTTTCAATGTTATTATCTAATTGTTTCAAGGTTTTTCTTAGTCATGACTTTCTTTTCTCTACCAGCTTTAGGGGGAGGTCCATCTAATTTGACTTTGCCCTGGGCTCTCTGCAAGTGGGCTAAACAACCAGATTTGGTCAATTAGTTGGACCTGTAAATAATTTTTTCTGATCCCACCACACTTTATATAGAGAAATAGTATTTCTTCATATTGTTACTTTTTTGTTTCCTTTTATGCTTATTTCTCATAATGTTAAATGTTCATTAGGATGCCAGCATATATTATTAGTATCTTGCGGTTCTTTTCAGTAAATCCTCAGTCTCTTATTTCTCCGGTCACCTTCAGTGCACATGTTTCTTCATTATTTCAGTAACTGCCTTCTCATCATTCCGCCTTCATTTCCCAAATCCATGCTTATCAGTTATCCCTCTGTATGCATCAGTGACCAATATTTCTCTCCAGCATCATTATTTCATTAAGTCCCTTCTCTACCTAGCCTTCATAAATTCAGTATGCCCTTTCTCATTATGTATATAGACTTTTTGAGCATTCTTATTTTTTACCTTTTTGTTTCACCAGCAGGTTTTATTACTAATCGGAGGAAGTTTCTTCTCTCACTTCTTCAAGGGAGAACAAGGTTCCAACTTCGTTTTAGCACATGTTGTTTCAGATGTGTTATGTAATAGTACCACATAGAAGAGTTTTTTGCTTCAAGAAGTGTTATGTAATAGTACTATGTATTTTCTGAAAATAGTTCCTTATGTTCTGTTTTTTTCACTAGACATTGATGCTATTTGTGCTTCTTTAGAAGTGACACCATAGTCAATTTACATTTTCTGCCTTTTAGCTACACTAACCCTTTGATTTGTTCGTACCATTAGGCTGTAGGGAAATATTACTATGTGTAACATGTATTTTTTGTTCTTATAGTCTGCTGCTTCTCATTTCTCAAATTTATTTCTTAATGCAGCTTCATTCAAATTTATGTGAATATGAGCGTAAGAGGTCTAGTGGGAATGCTACAAAATAATTCCAGATGTGAGTATCCGGATCGCATTGCTGCTGGTCATCTCTTGCGATTGCGTACAACGGGCTTCTAATAAAGCCAAGTTATGGCCTCATGAGGTTGCTTTTGGATTAACTGTAGTGCATCGTACCGGTTTATGCTCCATGTGAGAGTCGTACATATCCTCATTAGATGTACCCCTACCTATGATGGTTCTAAACTCAAATAATATAGTATATGTATATTTGATCAATGTGGTACTATTATATCCTAATGTTATACCATATGCCCATATTGTTGTACATGAGTGAGACTAAGGACCAAACATGGCAGCCCAATGTGTTGAAACAAGATAAGTGTGCACATTCCCTCTTTAGGTGGCGACACCAGGTGGTGCCCCAACCTCTAGTTGCCTAGCAAGAGCAGCTCCTAAAGTGAAAAGTTGAGCGGTGCCGGTAGCTACCAGCATTTATCTAGCCAGTCAGCTAGCGACACCTCACACTGTGTATTTATTTATGCAATGTACTCCCTCCGTTTTTATTTACTCCACGTATTAACTTTGGTCAAAATCAAAAATTTTAAACTTTGACAAAGTTTATAGGCAAAAATATTAACATACACAATGACAAATCAATATAATTAGATTCATTATCTAATAGACTTTCACATCATATAGATTTACTATTGTAAATATTCATATTTTTTCCTATAAACTTGGCCAAACTTTATGAAGTTTGACTTCTGTCAAATATAATATGCAGAGTAAATAAAAACGGAGGGGGTATAAATTTTTTTTCTAATGTTTATAAAATGTTGGTATTTCAGCAGCTACCACACCACTGATATACTTTACATGCAAAAGTAACATAAATGTGGCAGGCCCAATATCTCCCTCCCATGCAATAAATTCAACCTTTTATTTTACTTTGGCTAATTTAAGACTTCCATATCTAAGTCATATATCTGTTTTTGAAACTTTCTTTATATTTGAACTCCTTGTTCGTCACCTTTAAAATGAGACCAGTTTGGATATTTTTAACAACATTTAAAGTTGAACATGCATTTCACATTTTGAAATAATCAGTTTCATAATTCTAAATTACAATCTCTTTATGTACTTACTATTTCACACTTCTGAATCTACATTTTACTTTCACTTGCTTGTTTTACAAAAATAACATCTATTTCAAATGCACATTTCTCAAATAACCTATTTCACTTTTTTAAATAAAATTTATTCACATTACCAAATAATCAGTTTCACATTGACACATTATAATTTCACTTTTTGTGGTTTACAATTCAGAATTTACATTTGACAATTCAGAACGCATATTTCACATTTCGGGCCCTCTTGATGGAGGGAACACGATGTTTTACCCAGGTTCGGGCCCTCTTGATGGAGGTAAAACCCTACGTCATGCTTGATTAATATTGATGATATGGGTAGTACAAGAGTAGATCTACCACGAGATCGGAGAGGCTAAACTCTAGAAGCTAGCCTATGGTCTGATTGTCTGTTGTCCTACGGACTAAAACCCTCCGGTTTATATAGACACCGGAGAGGGCTAGGGTTACACAAGGTCGGTTACAAAGGAGGAGATATACATATCCGTATTGCCTAGCTTGCCTTCCACATGAAGTAGAGTCCCATCCGGACACGAGACAAAGTCTTCAATCTTGTATCTTCATAGTCCAACAGTCCGGCCAAAGGATATAGTCCGGCTGTCCGGATACCCCCTAATCCAGGACCCCCTCAGTAGCCCCCGAACCAGGCTTCAATGACGATGAGTCCGGCGCGCAGTGTTGTCTTCAACGTTGCAAGGCGGGTTCTTCTCCTACTTTCAAGTGTTCGTAAGCAGTGTCCAGCTCCATACATGTTGAACCTCTTGGCTTCTGGGCCCAATAAGGGCTATCTCCCACGCGTCGAATGAATACGAGGCACCAGGGCATTTTTACATTGACCCCCCTAGCCAGATAAATAAATTGTCTATTAAAGGGATGGGGATTCTTAGATCCAATCCATATCATCCTCCCCCAGCGAGAATTCATCAGAGCGTGCTTTGAAAAGATCCATTCCAGCATGGCCGACCTCCGCAGCTCCTCCTCCCGCCCCCGTAGCCCTAAGCCTGGTGATTGGAAGAGGTGTTCAGTCCCGCACAGTCGATTAGTCAAGCTGCAGACTAAGGGATTTCTCCCTCCAGCGTACATGGTGCCCGTTCGAGCCGGGTTCGCCACCTACAATGGCGGGGAGCAAGCGGAGAACTTTCCCTATCCCTCCATGGGGGAACGGGTTTGCCTTGTTCCTTACTTACTAAGGGGACTCAGATTTCCAATTCATCCGTTCCTCCGTGGGCTCCTAGAGTTCTACGGCCTCCAACTACACAATCTCGCCCCTGCCTCCGTCCTGCACATCACCGACTATGTTGCTCTTGGCGAGTTGTTCCTGGGCTGCCAGGCTCATTTCGAGCTGTGGAAAAGGCTATTTTGCCTTGTCCCTCGCACACAGAGGGAATCACTTTGTCAAGTGGGCGGAGCCAAAGTATGGCGCATCGCCGATACCGGATATTTGTCCGGTACCCCGAAGAAGCCGTCCGAAGACTGGCCTTCAGAGTGGTTTTATATGGAGGACGTCCCCCTTCCGGACCCTGTTCGGCGGGGTCTACCCGAGTTCAACAATGCCCCTCTGAAGAAGCGCCGAAGTTGGCACCCACGGAGCCCCCAGGCGGAAGACAACGGAGAAGTCCTCTATCTGATGAACCGGATCAAAGCACTAGCTCGATCCGGATTGACAATAATCGAAGTTATGTCGATTTCCATAATGCGGGGAGTGCAGCCACTACAATATCGTGGGCACCCCTTGTGGTGTTATAACGGGGCGGATGACGCCACCCGCTGCGGGCGTAAGGGTCCGGACAATGCTGCCGCTCTAGCAAAGATTCTGTCCAAACTGTTCAAGGGCGAGGAAGAGGAGTTCACCCGCATGAAGCCACGGGATGGATTCTCCATGTACAATCCTCCAAGCTGGGTAAGTTATATTTCCCTGCTCCCATTTTTCCCGCATTCTTAGTCGTAAGTATTCACCTTGCCACCTTGCGGCAGGAACTGCGAAAAGCCATAAAGGAGGTCAGCAGCCCTTCTCCACAACCAGAGGACCCTGACTGGGCCATCGATTCCGGACTCGAAGAAGATCCGGTTATCTAGCGAAGATAGAACTGCCGGTCTATCAGTTAAGCTGCGACGATGCCCCGGTGGCCATTACGGTCGACTATCCCGGACTGCTCCCTGCATCGCAGGTAAGAAAAATCAAAAAGTCCCAATTCCAAAACTAGGATCCCCTTTTAGGCACTTCACCCACCATATACACATGGCATCTTTTACAAGGAAGGCATTCGGGACGCCCTGCCGAACCCGCGGCAACTCGCCAACAAGAGGTGCCGAGGCCGGGTAGGCCAAAAAGGAAGGCGGTTAGGACGGATACGCCGGTGCATAGGTATAGGAAAAACCCCGCTCCGTGGTTGTCGTATTTCTCAAAATGTAATGACCCCCGCGTTTCTTTAACAGAAAGAACACTCGCCGGAATATGTCCGGCGATGCTGCCAATCAAGCTTCCACCAGTCGGGCGCTAGGACCGGACATAGAGGCGGAAGGCGATATGGCGCAGGCGCCGGATAATCCCCCGACAGAGGATGCGGATAGATTGTCCGCTAGAAACTCAGAAGTGGAAAGCGCCATGAATCATAGGCGCCGCCGGGCCATACTTCGCGACGCTTGTTTCTCACTAGAGGCGTTCGACGCCTTCAATTCTGGAGAGGCGTACCTCCGTGCTGCTCAAGATGGTCTAGCCAGAGCCACGTATCAATATGTAAAGGATGTATGGGTGAGTAAATCTGACGATTTATATGTATCAGTAGCCCCTGAGACTTGAAACAGTTAGCAGAACTGATTTAAGGATCATCTATAATGTGCAGGTTCTTACAGAGAAGAATACTAGGCTGTCCCAGGAGCTGGAGGAATGCAAGACCCAACTGGGGGCCGCTCTTGCCGCATTGCAGGAACAAAGAAAGCCTCCCACTGGTGACATTTACTTTAAAGAATGGTGGTTACCATATAGTGTGCGGCGTGTCTGCAGATCTAACAATTGATTTTGCAGATGAGTCTGGAGAAAGTCCGGGGGACCAGCATGTTATGTGACAGCTAGAAGCTGGAAAACGCGTGCTGAGTAAGGTTATGCTAGAGAAAAACAGTCTCCAAGATGCCAATGTTAAGCTGAGCGTTGAACTAAAAGACGTTCGGGGCCAGCTGGCGGACTCTGAGAAGGAGAATAAGCGGCTTCGGCGCGACATTTTTAGTAAGTGCTTGAACGAATCCTGCTAAAGGAGTTCGGCGAAGAAGTCGACTAACAGTGTTATGTCTGTAGGTATGCTGACGGGTCGTCCTGCGGAGGAAATGCCCGGGTCTGCGGGTGATCTTCTGTCCAAGCTGTCACATCTGCACGAACAAGTTCGACAGGTGATGCAGGGCGTTGCCCAGCCCTCGTGGCCGTCCGTCTCCCTGCCAGAAGGCGTTGCAGAGCTTGCGGAGAAGCTGAAGGGAGCACGGCGGTGCTTCCGTTTATGGAAGATATCAGCCTACCGACAGGGTGCTAGAGAAGCCTAGGCCATGGTGAAGACACGATATACCAAGTCAGACCCGAATCACATGGCCGAGGTCGGACCTGTGGGGCCCGATGGAAGAGAGATCCCCGTTAGCTTAGTTTATGGGCAAGTAGAATTAGCCGCAAAGTATTCCCAACTAGATTGTAAGCTAGACCGCCCGTTGGATAGTATAGAGGAGGAGTTTAGTCAGTCTGCATGACTATGTAATTAAAGCGACATGTATAATGCCTTCTAGCCGGATTGTAGATCATTTGTCGTTGCGGACCTTTTTGCTTCAACCTCCGGGCCCGATAGTCCGGAGTGAATCCGAATACCCGCTCAGTTATATAAGAACCGGGGTATGCGTGGAGACCAGGCGTAGGGGTCATTAGTGCTTTATCAGACAAGTTCCCAACTAGTTATGTTATATTACATGGGTAGTAAGAAACATCTTCCAGGGAGAATAGTTCCGTTAAGGGTTCCTTTCCCTAGGTAAGCATGCCCTAAAGTGCATGTCCGGACCACGATAAGAAATGCAGGAAAAGCATCTGGGGGCAGATATGGACAATAAATAAAATCATCTTTTGTTCACCAACCGAATATTCCCTTAAGAACGCGAGCTTTCGGCTTCACCCAGTCTGAGTACACATCCGGCTGACCCGGCAGTAACAATCACAGAGGTGCTCCCCTTATGCCCTAGCCGAATTAACGGGAACGTAGGGCATAAATACAAGAGCCAGGCAACCCAGCTTGGCCAAAACTTAAGTCATATTGATGTATATAATGGTGAAAAAAGGTACATGCGGAAGTATAACACATGTGTTGGGCATGAAGCCCGGATAAATAATTTAAGCTTCTGTGAAGGAAGCCCCAGGTATGAAGAGTGCGGCTAGCGCATCTATAATGTGCAAATAGGGCACAAGGTGACCCTTGAAGGCCTAGAGAAATAAGAAAGAAAGAAAGAAAGGAAAACAAGACAGATAATGTATTTGTGAAAAAATGGACAAATGGAGGGGACTAACATAGAGTCCGGTGCTAGGCATAGAATCTTCGAAGCCTGGCCGCGTTCCATGGGTTCGGCTTGAGTCGACTAGTCGATGCATCCCGCAGTCGGTACGCTCCACCGGTCAGAACTTGGTCAATAATGAAGGACCTTCCCATTTGGGCTCGAGCTTGTTCTTTTTATTATCCGGCAAGCGTAGAACTAGTTCGCCAACGTTATAAGTTTTGGCCCGTACTTCTCTGCTTTGGTATCTGCGAGCCTGTTGCTGATAAAATGCGGAACGGGCTTTGGCTACGTCGCGCTCCTCCTCCAAGGTGTCCAGACTGTCCTGCCGATCGAGCTCGGCTTCTCTTTCTTCGTACATGCGCACTCGAGGTGAGTCATGAATTATGTCGCAGGGCAAGACTGCCTCTGTGCCGTACACCATAAAAAACGGTGTATATCCGGTACTACGATTCGGCGTGGTCCGCAGCCCCCAGAGTACGGAGTCGAGCTCCTCTACCCATTGCGTGTCAGACTCCGTTAAGGAACGCACTAATCTGGGTTTAATGCCGCTCATTATAAGACTGTTTGCTCATTCGACTTGACCGTTGGTTTGTGGGTGATAGATTGAAGCATAATCGAGCTTGATGCCCATTTTGCTACACCAGAGTTTTACCTCGTCGACCGTGAAGTTCATGTCGTTATCAGCGATGATGCTGTGGGGGACGCCGTAACGGTGTACAACCCCGGATATGAAATCTATCACCGGTCCGGATTCAGCTATTTTAACCGGTTTGGCCTCTATCCATTTGGTGAATTTATCCACCATGACCAATAAGTATTTTTTCTTGTGGGTTCCCCCTTGATAGAGGCAAAGGTGTCCCGATGTTTCGATGAGATGGTGGCTATCGTTTTCTGTGGGAGTCGACCTTGACGATCCGACTACGAACGTGCGAGACGTCGCGCCTTAGCAATCGCTAAACCAACTTCCGAGGGGTTATTGACCACGCCGGAGCACGATCAACCTGACCACGAGGGCCTGTTTCCTGCGAGCAAACGAAGAACAAGCAAGAAACTGAGATTGCAATCGGGATATTGCGAATATAAGATGAAAGCTTTATTGATCAAGGTGGGGTTCTGTGACGTCTTGGTCTGGTCGTTGGACACAAACGAAGTACGAGAAGTTGCAGCTATGGCGAACTTTTAATCTAAACAAAACCCAAAGTCTAAACGACGCCCTAAGGGCTGTATATATGGAGGAAGAGAGGGGAATTTCGTGGCCCTTGAGGGTGGGGTCCGAAACCAACCCTAACTCTTGTTTCCCCACACATACGGACTCTAAAAATAGCCTATACTTAAGTATTTCGAAATTACATGGGCCTGGCCCATTAATAAGGTGACGCAGCACCTAGAATAGCCTATGGACGAATATTATGAAGTGGCATCTTGTATATTTCGTCCATGGCTTCATGCACTCCTTATGGCGGCTTCAAAGTCCTGAAATCATCACTTGTAACTCCGTTCTTGATCCCCTTGCGCATGCCATCAACTTCATGCGTGTTCTTGCTCCAATGTTCATCCTTCTCCAAGCTAGGCCCTTCATTTGAAAGCAAAACAAATGTATCCAATTTAGGCAGCATCATAATCTCATGAACATTAGAATCATTACCAAGAAACGAAAGTACCTGGTAATTTAATTGGCGTGCGCGAGCTCTAGTAATTGGTCCAGTATATGTAACAGTAGGGGCTGTGGGTGTAACAATGGTATTGATGTCCTCATCATCCTCCCCTTCTTGAAATGAAGTCGTCCTCGACGGAAGCTCATCTTCCTCACCCAAATAAGGCTTCAAATCTGCAATATTAAAAGTGGGACTAACCCCAAAATCTGCAGGTAGCTCAAGTTTATATGCATTATCATTTATTTTCTCTAAAACCTTAAAAGGACCATCAGCACGTGGCATTAGCTTTGATTTGCGCAGATTAGGAAATCTATCTTTACGCAAATGTAACCAAACAAGATCTCCAGGTGCAAACACAACATGTTTTCCACCCTTATCTCCAGCAAGTTTATATTTAGCATTCATACGCTCAATGTTTTCCTTAGTTAACTCATGCATTTTTAAAATCAATTCAGAACGTTCTTTAGCATCAAAATTAACCTTCTCCGAAGATGGAAGAGGCAACAAATCAATAGGTGCACGAGGTAGGAAACCATACACAATTTCAAAAGGGCACATCTTAGTAGTAGAATGCAATGAACGATTATAAGCAAATTCAATATGAGGCAAGCATTCTTCCCACATTTTCTTGTTATTCTTCAAAACAGCCCTAAGCATAGTAGACAATGTTCTATTGACTACTTCAGTTTGGCCATCAGTTTGGGGGTGACAAGTAGTACTAAAAAGCAGCTTAGTCCCCAACTTAGCCCATAAACATCTCCAAAAGTGGCTAAGAAATTTAGTATCACGATCTGAAACAATAGTATTTGGCACACCATGTAAGCGAATAATTTCACGAAAGAACAAATCAGCAACATTAACAGCATCATCGCTTTTATGACATGGTATAAAGTGTGCCATTTTCGAGAACCTATCCACGACAACAAATATGCTATCCCTCCCCTTCTTTGTTCTAGGTAAACCTAAAACAAAGTCCATAGATATATCCTCCCAAGGAACACTAGGTATAGGCAAAGGCATATATAAACCATGAGGATTGAGTCGTGACTTAGCTCTTTGACATGTAGTGCAGCGAGCAACAAAACGCTCAACATCCCGTCTCATCTTTGGCCAAAAGAAATGTGTAGCAAGTATATCCTCCGTCTTCTTGACGCCAAAGTGTCCCATTAATCCTCCTCCATGCACCTCCTGCAACAACAAAAGACGAACGGAGCTAGCTGGAATGCATAGCTTGTTAGCACGAAACACAAATCCATCGTTAAGAACGAACTTGTTCCAAGTTCTCCCTTCCTTACAATTCTGCAATACATCTTTAAATTCAGCATCATTAACATATTGATCCTTGATGGTCTCCAAACCAAATATTTTAAAGTCAAGTTGTGAAAGCATAGTATAACGACGAGACAAGGCATCAGCAATAACATTTTCTTTACCCTTCTTGTGTTTAATCACATAAGGGAAAGTCTCAATGAATTCAACCCATTTAGCATGTCGACGGTTCAGTTTTGCTTGACTTTTAATGTGTTTCAAAGATTCATGATCAGAATGTATAACAAATTCCTTGGGCCATAAATAATGTTGCCATGTTTCTAAGGTCCGAACAAGAGCATATAATTCTTTATCATAAGTAGAATAGTTCAGACTAGGCCCACTCAATTTTTCAGAAAAGTATGCAACAGGTTTTCCATCTTGTAATAACACACCTCCTAATCCAATTCCACTAGCATCACATTCAAGCTCAAAAGTCTTATTGAAATTAGGAAGTTGGAGTAAAGGAGCATGTGTCAACTTATCTTTCAATACCATGAAGGCTTCTTCCTGTGCGGTACCCCAAACAAAAGGTACATCCTTCTTTGTAAGCTCGTTGAGAGGTGCAGCAATGGTGCTGAAATCTCTCACAAAACGCCTATAAAAACCAGCGAGGCCAAGGAAACTCCTCACTTGTGTGACCGTTTTGGGCTGCGGCCAACTCTCAATAGCTTCAATCTTGGCTTTATCAACTTCAGTTCCCTGTGGAGTAACAACATAGCCAAGAAAAGATACTCGGTCGGTGCAAAAGGTGCACTTTCCAAGGTTACCAAAAAAACGTGCATCACATAGAGCAATAAAAACAGCATGTAAATGTTCCAAATGTTCCTCCAAAGATTTGCTATAAATCAATATGTCATCAAAGTAAACTACCACAAATCGTCCAATGAAAGCACGTAAAACTTCGTTCATTAACCTCATGAAAGTACTAGGTGCATTAGTTAACCCAAAAGGCATGACTAACCACTCATATAATCCAAACTTAGTTTTAAATGCTGTTTTCCATTCATCTCCCAATTTCATACGAATTTGATGGTAACCACTACGCAAATCAACTTTGGAGAATATTGTAGAGCCACTCAATTCATCAAGCATATCATCTAGCCTAGGAATAGGATGACGATAACGAATAGTAATATTATTAATGCCTCTACAGTCAACGCACATACGCGACGTACCATCCTTTTTCAGCACTAAAATGATAGGAACAGCACAAGGACTAAGGGATTCGCGTATATAACCTTTGTCGAGCAGTTCTTGTACTTGACGCATAATCTCCTTCATCTCCTCTGGATTGGTATGGTATGGTGCCCGGTTGGGTAATGATGCACCGGGAATTAAGTCAATTTGATGCTCAATCCCGCGAATAGGTGGTAATCCCGGTGGCATGTCTTATGGAAAGACGTCGGCGAACTCCTGCAAAATGTTAGTGACAGCAGGAGGCAAAGAGGAAGGCACGTCCTCGAATGAAAATAATGCCTCTTTGCACACAAAAGCATAGCAAATAGATTTGCTAAAATCTAGATCATCAATATCAGATTTGGTGGCAAGTAAACATGCACTTTTCAATTTAATTTCAGAAGCAACACTAGATTGTTTATTATTATTAGGCTGCATTTGTTGCTCAAATTCTTTTGCCCCAATCTGATTTTCACTCTTAGTTTTCTCCTGTTTTGCTTTATTAGCTCTATTAATATCATCTTTCAAAATGGAATCAGGAGTCATAGGAAGCAAATTAATATTTTTATCCTTATGAACAAGAGTATACTGATTGTTTCTACCATGGTGAATAGAATTTTTATCAAATTGCCATGGTCTACCAAGTAATAAGGAACATGCTTGCATCGGTACCACATCACAATCAACATAATCAGCATATGTATAGATACTAAAATGCACACGAACAGTACGTGTTACCTTAACCTTGCCGCTGTTGTTGAACCATTGGATGTAGTAAGGATGTGGATGTGGTCTTGTGGTGAGAGATAGCTTCTCCACCATCTCGATGCTAGCCAAGTTGTTGCAACTCCCTCCATGTATGATCACGCGAACAGAACGTTCCTTCACAACTCCCTTTGTATGGAACAAATTATGCCTCTGATTTTGCTCAGCTTGTGTAACCTGCACACTCAAAACACGTTGAGCAACTAAACATTCATACCTGTCAGCATCTTCAGGAGCCATGTATTGCGTCTCATGATCAGAATCGTCTCCACCGTGTTCGTCACGTGTAATAAGAGCCAAAGTCTCCTCATCATAGTCACTAGCGGACTCATACCCACCATCCTCAGTAACAATCATCACACGCTTAGATGGGCATTCTCTCGCATAATGACCTCCACCCTTGCAACGTCGACAAATAATATCATGTGTTTGCCCTGTTGATGCCATGGATGAAGAAGAGCTCTTTGCAGGCCCAGAAGGTGTGCTCTTGGCAGATAGTGGTGATTGTGCCTGCTTTATTGTATCACGGTTGGAGGTGGCAGCCGACGGAGGCGCCGGTGAAGCAGAACGTGTGGAAGTAGATGATGCACGTGGTGTCCATGAAGAAGGTCGACCTGCAGAAAAGTTAGTCCGTGCCAATGCCTGTCGATCCTGCACTTCACGTTCAGCTTTACAAGCAAGATGGAATAAACGAGTGATATTAGTATACTCCTTATACTCTAGAATCGTCTGAATCTCTTTATTTAATCCACCCATAAAACGTGCAAGCATAGCTTCATTCTCCTCAACAATACCACATCTAATCATGCCAGTTTGTAATTCCTGATAATATTCTTCTACAGAATTTTTTCCCTGTCTTAAGCGCTGCAATTTTTGAAGTAATTCACGTTGATAATATGGTGGAACCCAACGAGTACGCATAGCAGTTTTCAAAGCAGCCCAAGTAGCAGGAATGGGATATAATCTACAATGCTCAAACCAGCAAACACATGCAAAACTAGTGAATGCACAAACAGCAGCAGGAACACGTCTCTCCTCGGGATATTGTAAACATGTAAATCATTGTTCAGTTTCTAAC
The DNA here is from genome assembly GCF_056163025.1 of Triticum urartu. Lineage (NCBI taxonomy): Eukaryota > Viridiplantae > Streptophyta > Magnoliopsida > Poales > Poaceae > Triticum > Triticum urartu. The sequence goes on along the minus strand of NC_141874.1, from coordinate 312,384,587 downwards.
TCCCAAGTAAGATATATATCAGGAACATATCTACCCTCAAATGGTGGAATATTCAATTTTAGTTTAGGGAGATGGTCATGATCTTGTACCTGAGGGTGAGCCCTACCATTGCCATTATTTGCATGTGGACGACCTGATGGTTGCTGTGCTGGTGGTGGCACGTAGTTATGATTTTGATCAACCTCATCCTCGTAATCGCCAGCAAAATCATCCTCCTCCGCATCAGTAGCAGGAGCCACAGAAGTAGCAACAGCAGCACCAACAGTTTGGCCAGGTGCAAGAGGGAGACGGCTCGCTCGGCGGAGGGCTGTTTCATGATGTGTAGGTAGTCGTCGTCGTTGTTGTTGTAGAGGTGCGTTAGGTGCAGCCGGTGGTGGTGGTGGAAGACGCGCGAGCAATTCATTAAACCTGTTATCGAGCTTTGTTTCGAATGTCTTCTCCATGTCATCTATCTTCTCCATGGCCTCTTCAAATCTGTTTAGCACATCCTGCACCTGTCCATTCATCATTTGCTGAAATTTATCATGCAACTCCTGATTCGTCATGTTCTCCCAGTCAGTCTCGTCGGCTTGTGATCCTGCCATGGTTAGCAACAATAGAAAACACACAAGAATATGATCCTACAGAATACTAACAAGAGGTGGTGGTGGCGGGTGTCACAAATCCGTCAAGCAAATCTCAAATTCTTACCAGTTCTTACCCAGCAGCAGGCGGTGATCGGCAATCGTTGTAGTCAAAACTCTCAAAAGCTTGGATAGAGCGATTGCCAGGGAGAGTCAAACGCACGACGTAGAGGTATGTGGAGCTGGGAAGGCTTATAGTATGGTAGCAAAAAGGGTCAGCAATAATCAATTCAGAGATGCAAAGTTGAATAAACGCTCAACGACGGTACTGTGCTAGTCCTAGGCTAGACCGTGCTAGAGACGCGAGCCTAGAACACTAACAAAATCACGGCGCTGCACGTAAATAAGGGAAAAGCACACTCTGGAACTTTTTTTTTCGCTTTCTTTTTGCGCTCCTCTTTTTTTTTTGCGCTCCTCTTTTTTTTGCGAAAAATTACTATAATGGCGAGTGTCTCAAAACTCTTCCCTCGTCAAACTGATAGGATGGGCACGAAATTTTTTTTTTCACTTTTTTTTCGGAAAACAGGGCAGCGACGACGAAAAAGTGCGACAAAAAATCACTATGATGGCACGTGGCTCAAAAGACTCAGAAAAGCCTAAAAATAGGATAGGGAAAAAATATTTTTGCCCGTGAAAATTTTAGCCTAAAAACTGCCCGGGGGTCTCCAGACTCTTTTTTTTTCGAGACCTACGCAGGCAAGGAAACACGAATCGGAATTGAGATTGATCTCAAGAACAAACCTAATATGAGAAGAACTCGGATTGGTGGTGGATATATGGTTGTGGTATATGGCAGCGGTGGTGGTATATGGTAGCGGTGGTGGTATATGGATAGAGATTGATGGTGGTATATGGATACGGATTGGTAGTGGTATATGGATAAGGATTCAGAGCGGTGGCGGATAAGCAAAAGTGGTAGATGGGCGATGATGATGGTGCGGCGGCGGCGTGACAACTTATGACCAGAACTCGAAACTCTAAAAGACTAGACTCTAAGACCAGCAACTTGACACGAGGATGCAACCGCAAATTCAACAAAGCAAAAACCCTAAAAAGATTATGCAAAGGCTCAGATTGGTTCGGATATGATGAACTAACCCTAATTTTTTTTGTGGCTTTTTCGTGGACTGTAGGTATGAAGAACAGACTCGATCTAATCTACGAAAAACTGTAAAATCTCACCGAGAAACCTGGAACTCTGATACCACTTGATAGAGGCAAAGGTGTCCCGATGTTTCGATGAGATGGTGGCTATCGTTTTCTGTGGGAGTCGACCTTGACGATCTGACTACGAACGTGCGAGACATCGCGCCTTAGCAATCGCTAAACCAACTTCCGAGGGGTTATTGACCACGCCGGAGCACGATCAACCTGACCACGAGGGCCTGTTTCCTGCGAGCAAACGAAGAACAAGCAAGAAACTGAGATTGCAATCGGGATATTGCGAATATAAGATGAAAGCTTTATTGATCAAGGTGGGGTTCTGTGACGTCTTGGTCTGGTCGTTGGACACAAACGAAGTACGAGAAGTTGCAACTATGGCGAACTTTTAATCTAAACAAAACCCAAAGTCTAAACGACGCCCTAAGGGCTGTATATATGGAGGAAGAGAGGGGAATTTCGTGGCCCTTGAGGGTGGGGTCCGAAACCAACCCTAACTCTTGTTTCCCCACACATACGGACTCTAAAAATAGCCTATACTTAAGTATTTCGAAATTACATGGGCCTGGCCCATTAATAAGGTGACGCAACACCTAGAATAGCCTATGGACGAATATTATGAAGTGGCATCTTGTATATTTCGTCCATGGCTTCATGCACTCCTTATGGCGGCTTCAAAGTCCTGAAATCATCACTTGTAACTCCGTTCTTGATCCCCTTGCGCATGCCATCAACTTCATGCGTGTTCTTGCTCCAATGTTCATCCTTCTCCAAGCTAGGCCCTTCATTTGAAAGCAAAACAAATGTATCCAATTTAGGCAGCATCATAATCTCATGAACATTAGAATCATTACCAAGAAACGAAAGTACCTGGTAATTTAATTGGCGTGCGCGAGCTCTAGTAATTGGTCCAGTATATGTAACAGTAGGGGCTGTGGGTGTAACAATGGTATTGATGTCCTCATCACCCCTTTAAGGGGTCCAACCATGTCAAGCCCCTAGACCACAAAGGGCCATGTAATGGGGATTGTTTGGAGGGCGGTGGGTGGCATGTGGCTTTGGTTTGCAAAGAGCTGGCAACCGGCGCAACGTCGGACCAAGTCCTGTGCATCTGCCCGGCCCGTTGGCCAATAGAATCCTATATGGAAGGCCTTGCTTACAAGAGCCCGAGCTGTGGCGTGATGACCGCCGAGTCCGGCATGAATTTCTGCCAAAAGATTCCGCCCTTCCTCTTCGGAGATGCACCTTTGAAGGACTCCTGTAGTGCTTTTCTTGTACAATTCTCCCTCATGGACCCTGTAGGCCTTTGATCGCCGCACTATGCAGCGTGCCTCATTTTGGTCCTCCGGAAGTTCCTGTCTAGTTAGGTAGGCCAGGAATGGTTCTGTCCACGGGGTAATAATGGCCATTATTTCGTGGACTGAAGGTGTTATTTCGGTGGCGGAGCCTCCGATTGTGTCACAGAGTTCGGTATCGGGTATTTTGGCCGGGTCCGGACTGTTGTTACCGGTGTCCCCTTCCCATGCTACGGATGGTTTGAAGAGCCTTTCCAGAAATATGTTGGGGGGGGGACCGCGTCGCGTTTTGCGCCGATGCGTGCGAGGATATCCGCCGCCTGATTGTTTTCCCGAGCCACATGGTGAACTTCGAGTCCCTCGAACCGAGCTGACATTTTTAGGACGGCATTTCGACAGGCCGCCATTTTCGGATCCTTGGCATCGAAATCTCTGTTTATTTGGGATATTGCGAGGTTTGAATCCCCAGGCACCTCCAGGCGTTGAATGCCCATGGAGACTGCCATCCGAAGACCATGCAACAGAGCTTCGTATTCAGATGCATTGTTGGAATCTGTATACAATATTTGCAGTATGTACCGAATGGTATCTCCGGTTGGGGACGTCAGGACGACGCCAGCCCCTAGACCGGCCAACATTTTAGAACCGTCGAAGTGCATGATCCAATTGGAGTATGCGCCGTACTCTCTAGGGAGTTCGGCCTCCGTCCATTCGGCGACGAAGTCGGCCAGTACTTGTGATTTAATGGCTCGACGAGGTTTGTATGTTATGTCGAATGGGAGGAGCTCAATGGCCCATTTGGCAATCCGGCCCGTAGCGTCGCGGTTGTTGATAATATCATTAAGTGGCACTTCCAAGGCTACTGTAATTGAACACTCTTGAAAGTAGTGTCGCAGTTTCCGCGATGCCATGAATACCGCATATGGTATTTTTTGATAATGCGGGTACCATGATTTGCATGGAGTGAGGACAGTGGATACATAGTATACCGGCCTTTGAAGAGGGAATTTGTGTCCGTCCGCTTCCCGTTCGACAACGAGCACCACGCTTACAACTTGATGAGTTGCCGCAATGTACAACATCATTGGTTCGCCGATGTTTAGTGCGGCCAGGATCGGGTTGGTTGCCAGAATGGCCTTTATTTCTTCCAATCCGGCTGTGGCCGCGTCCGTCCACTTGAAGTGTTCGGTGCGCCGAAGGAGGCGATAAAGGGGTAAAGCCTTTTCTCCCAAGCGGTAGATAAAGCGGCTTAGAGCCGCCACGCATCCAGTTAGCTTCTGGATTTGTTTGAGGTCTGTTGGGGTAGCCAACTGTGACAACACTCGGATTTTGGCCAGATTAGCTTCAATACCTCTACTAGAGACAATGAATCCCAGGAGCTTTCCGGCTGGTACGCCGAAAACGCATTTTTCCGGATTGAGCTTGATGTCATATGTTCGGACGTTGTCGAATGTGAGCCTCAAGTCGTCTATCAAAGAGTCGACGTGTTTGGTTTTGACGACCGCATCGGCTACGTATGCCTCTACTGTTTTGCCGATTTGTTTCTCCAGACATGTCTGAATCATGCGCTGATATGTTGCGCCGGCGTTTTTGAGCCCAAAAGGCATTGTGTTAAAACAGAAGGGACCGTATGGTGTGATGAATGCCGTTGCGGCTTGGTCAGACTCCGCCATCTTGATTTGGTGGTAACCGGAGTATGCGTCGAGGAAACACAATGACTCGTGTCCTGCAGTAGCATCAATGATTTGATCAATGCGTGGGAGGGGGAAGGGATCCTTTGGGCAAGCTTTATTGAGGTCTTTGAAGTCGACACAAAGGCGCCAGGATTTGTCCTTCTTTGGTACCATCACCAGGTTTGCTAGTCAGTCTGGGTGTTTTATTTCTTTGATGAATCCGGCCTCTAATAACTTGGCTAGTTCCTCTCCCATGGCCTGTCTCTTAGGTTCAGAGAAACGCCGAAGAGCTTGCTTGACCGGCTTGAATCCCTTTAGGATATTGAGGCTATGCTCGGCCAGCCTGCGTGGGATTCCTGGCATGTCTGAGGGATGCCAGGCGAATATGTCCCAGTTCTCGCGCAGGAATTCTCGTAGTGCGGCGTCCACAGCGGGGCTTAGCTGTGCCCCGATGGAGCCTGTTTTTGTAGGGTCCTTTGGGTGGACTTGGAATTTGACTATTTCATCCGCTGGTTTAAAAGAGGTGGACTTGGATCTCTTGTCGAGTATCACATCATCCCTGTCCACTATGGAGCGTAGCGTAGTTAATTCCTCGGCCGAGAGGGCTTCGGATAATGCCTCGAGGGCCAATGCGACTGTTTTGTTTTCGGCGCGGAGTGCTGTGTCCGGATCGCTGGCGAGAGTGATGATTCCATTGGGCCCGGGCATTTTGAGCTTCATGTACCCGTAATGGGGTACGGCTTGGAAGATTGTGAATGCCTCCCGTCCTAAAAGAGCGTGATAACCACTGCTGAACGGGGCCACTTGGAATGTAATTTCTTCAGACCTGTAATTATCCAGCGTGCCGAATACCACATCTAGTGTGATTTTCCCAGCACAGCGTGCTTCCCGACTGGGGATGATTCCTCTGAAGGTTGTGCTACTTTGCTCAATGTGGCTCCAGTCTATTTCCATCTTTTGAAGAGTTTCCTCATAGATGAGGTTTAATCCGCTGCCGCCATCCATGAGTACCTTGGTGAGTCGAAAGCCGTCCACGATTGGACTGAGGACCAGTGCGGCTGGTGCTCGGGCTGTTCGGAATTTAGGTTCGTCACTGGCATTGAAGGTAATAGCCGTGTCACTCCATGGATTTATTGCTGCTACGTGGCAGATTTCGGCCATGCTGCGGAGTGTTCGCTTGCGTCTATTATTCGACGCGAAGGTCTCAAAGACCGTTAACACCATATTGTTGTCCACGGGATGGTGCTCTGTGGTATTTGGGAGAAGTAGATCCTCACCACTTTTGGCCACCTGCCGGAGTATCCAACATGCTCTAAGGCTGTGCGTTGGTATTGTATCCGCTGTACTATGAATTTTGCAGGGTCCGTTGAGCCATCCCTCCAGTACGGTTCCTTGCCCCGTAGAGGGTTTTTGCTTTTTGGTAGTTAACCCGGGTGTATTGTGATAATGCACCCTTTTATTTCGGACTGGGTTTGTGTTCAGGGCCAGATTATCCCAAAAGTTTGTTTCGGTTTTCCAGGCACTTTCCATCGCACAGTACTTTCGTACTATGGACGCCAAGTCAGCGAAGCATGTTATCTCACGGCGATTTATGGCATTAAGGATTCCCTTGTCCGTGCAATTATTGCGGAAAAATAAGATTGCGTCTTCCTCGCGACAGTCCTTAACCTTGTTCATCGCAAGGAGGAATCTGGCCTAGTAGTGATGTACTGTTTCCTGGGGCTCTTGCCTGATATGGGAAAGGTCGCTTGTGATTGGGTGGGTGGGTGGAATTGAATCCAAACCCCTACCCAATCTGGGATCCAGGGGTCGAGGAGTTTCCAATTTTGGAAGTTCCGGTTCCGAGATGTTACCCGCTAATCCTGGTCCGCTGCCTAACTCTAAGTTCAGGGATTGGATGTTGTCCTCCCGCGAATGGGCGTCCGGCTCGGAGAGCTCAAGAATCCGGACATATTTGGTCCTCAGGATAGAGGAAAGGTCGCCGCATTGTTCCTCCACCACTGCAATATGATGGGTGACCGGTGGAGAGTTAATCTCCCTTTGATCGGGTTTAAGCCCAATCCGATCATAGTCCGTAGCGACTCCCAAGGCGGCGATGCGATCCAAGAGCTCATTTAAGGAGGAGAGCTCCATTGGATCCATCTGTTCGGCGAGTGCCGATTCGACGTGGAGGCTGTTTTCGATGACCCGAGAATTCATCGTCGGCGCGGCGGCCGAACAGGCGGTCATGATGAACCCGCCTACCCAGAGGGTTTGGCCGATAGCCAAAGCTCCCCCAACAGTAGTACCATCTTTAAAGACGAGACGAGACATCCTTCCTTCTGGCGACGGCACAGAGGAACTCTTAATGAAAGCACCAATGTCGGTGTCAAAACTGGCGAATCTCGGGTAGGGGGTCCCGAACTGTGCGTCTAAGGAGGATGGTAACAGGAGGCAGGGAACACGATGTTTTACCCAGGTTCTGGCCCTCTTGATGGAGGTAAAACCCTACGTCCTGCTTGATTAATATTGATGATATGGGTAGTACAAGAGTAGATCTACCATGAGATCGGAGAGGCTAAACCCTAGAAGCTAGCCTATGGTTTGATTGTCTGTTGTTCTATGGACTAAAACCCTCCGGTTTATATAGACACCGGAGAGGGCTAGGGTTACACAAGGTCGGTTACAAAGGAGGAGATATACATATCCGTATTGCCTAGCTTGCCTTCCACGCTAAGTAGAGTCCCATCCGGACACGAGACGAAGTCTTCAATCTTGTATCTTCATAGGCCAACAGTCCGGCCAAAGGATATAGTCCAGCTGTCCGGAGACCCCCTAATCCAGGACTCCCTCAGGTTTGTTCCACATACGAATATGTGAAACCTTGAAATTTAAATGTGTTTGAAATGTATCAAGATTGGTCTACTTCTAAAGGTATTGGCGCCAGAAGTTCAAATGTATACATTATTTCAAAAACAAAACTCATGGTTTTAAAGATATAAAGGTTTTAATTCACTAACAAGATGAAATCAAATCCATGGATTTTTTTGCAAGGGAGAGAGAAGAGAAAATTGAATGTGCCTCCTTGCCACAAACAAAGTAGTACTATGGGTCCCTTTAGACTAGCAAAAGGAAGTACTTTGTTTACTTAGTTGGGATCCACTAGATGTATTTGGTCAGGTATAAATTTTTTATAGTCAAAAAGTAAAAATAAACAAAGTGACGACCGCACAAATCTTAACGCAGAGACAACAACAGATGTGTTACCAGTAGGTAACGTTAACACTAAAAATTACTTGCTGGAGCAACCCCAATGCGCCGACCCAAAAGGATGTGGATTTTGTTCGTTTGGATCAGCCGGATAGATGGGATTCTCTGCTCACTCTTTTGGGTCGGCTGCGTCACCCAACGGTGACCGGCGCATTTTTCCGCGTCCACTTAATTTCTTAACAAATACATCCGAATTTTACATAATTAAATAGTAAACGGTGGTCAACCGCCGGCCAAAGTCCACTTAAACATTAATAAAATATAAAAAATATAAAAACACACCTCCCAGTCACCCAGCAGGCTGCCCTAGCCATCGTTGCATCGTTGGTGATGTCGAGGAAGGCTAGAGGCGGCCCAACCCATGGGAATGCGGTCTCCCATGCCGCTCGCATCGATTCCTCCGGTGTCTGCTCCACCGACGACATTGTTGCGCGACGCGCGTGCTCCTCCCTCTCTTTCTCTCGGTTCTCTTCCTCCTTCTCCCATGCCTAACAGGCACGACCCTCTTCCTCCTCGCGTTTGCCCTGCATCTGGATCTCGGCATGCACCTCCGCCTGGTGGCATTGTCGGCAGTGCTCCAGGCAGGCCACCTTTTGCTCCAGTGACGCTCCCAGCACTATGGCCGACGCGCTCACCCACTCGTGGAGGATGCCGGTCTACACGTACATCTCCAGCTCGGGCTCCCTGAGTGGAATGCGCATGGGCGTGTGCTCGGGCTCAGCTTTGGGCTCACACAATAGTGGCGGTGGGGGTAGACGCAGTCCCCTAGAGCCGACAGCACGAGGGCCTCCTCCAAGCCATCCCAGCATGCGTCCTCCTTGCGCTGGCTCTCCTCCAGGGTGCTCTGCCTCCAATGCAGTCTAGCAAGCTGCCTCCTCCTCCTCCGGTGCCACCTTCGAGGGCGGTGGCACGAACCAACGGTCAAGCTGAATGCCACCGTGGTGGGTCATGTCATTCTTGGTGGCAAACTAGACCTGCCAGTTGGGGGAGTCTGCTGCATACACTGGGTCGCACCACTGCCCCGACTATAAGAGGGCATGCCGCTTGCGCACCTTCTCCGCATGCACCGGTGCTGACAGCAGCACCCCCGACAACATGGTGCGGTGGGGGACAAGGTGCCACCCATGGGGGAGGTTGACATTCGGCCACGTAGCGAATGGTGGTAGTACTAGTGGTACCGTGCGCGGTGCACGGGGATGTAGAGCCGGTCCTGTGGGCGGTGACCCCTAGCCACATGTGGCACCAGCGTGTACGCGTCCTTTAGCAGCAGAGCCAAAGGCAGGGGAGGCGCGCGGGACGAGCTGGCGTGGAGTTTGACCTTGCGGTTGTTGAAGAAACCCATGGCGAGCTTGCTAGGATTTGTTGTAGCCGGAGAGGGAGCGAGGGGAGCTAGATGTCGACGGGAGAAGTGGATGAGGCCGTCCCCCATAATTGCATTAAAAAGGACAAGCATGTCAGAGGCTTCCAGATGCTGCCATACGGGCCCGGGTTAAGTGGACTCGTTGACTATGACCATGGGGTAGATGTGCGGCCGACGCGTGAGCCTGAGGCGAACACCGAGCAAACACATGGTGCATCCCTCTCGTGTCCACGGCAATGCAAATCAGGCGCAATTATGGGCCGCAAATCCATCTAGGCGGACAGTGGGTAGACAACTTATGGGTTTGGGTCGTCGCGTTTCGCATGGTGTTCTCATCCGTTTGGATGTAAACATACATGCGCAGACAGTTCGGGTCGGCACGTTGGAGTTGCTCTAAGAGCATCTACAACCGATATTACCAAATCCGGCACCCAATATGCCCGTGGATGCACTAGGGCGCGTCCGTGAATAGTGACCGGCTAGTTCGCAAATTCTCGCCTCCACAACTGTGTACCTCATATATGGAACGCTATATCTATAGTGCATGCAACATGATGATGAACTACTCTACGTGATGAAACAATGGACATAGATATTTGATGGGGGAACGAAGCATGAAAACTATAAATTTTCCTACGAACAACCAATATCTATCAAGGAGAAGCATAACAAAGAGATTGGAGAGTGTGTCTATGCACCCTCGTAGACCATTAAGCGAAAGCATATATCACACGATTGATGTATTCGTACTCGTCACGGTCCAATCGCGATCCAAACCAATGAAATACCGAACAGACATCACCTCCGTGTTCAGCTAAGTATGGCTCGATGACGTCTCCTCCTCCTTGATCCAACAAGCGAGGGAGGAGAAGTAGATGTATTACTGCGAGCACGACAGCGTGACAGTGATGGTGGTGGAGTGATTCCGGCAGTGCTACACCGAGCGCTACCGAAATAACGAAGACGAAGGAGTTACGAAGTAACGGGAGAGAGGGCGGGCAAGGGCTTGTGTGTCCTCTTCGAGGCACCCCGTCCCCTATATATATAGGTGGAGGTGCGTGGTGGCTAGCCGTCCAAGCCCTAAGGGTGCACCAAGGGGGAGGATTTGGACTCCTAGTCCAACTCCCTCCTTTTCCATACACACATGGACTTTCCACCTCTCCCAAGCCACATGGGCCTTGAGGGAGTTGTGCTCCTGGGCCAATAACACCGGAGCCTCCCCTCAGCCCATGCTAGCCCTTGGGACATGGTGGAACCCTTGGTGGACTTCTGGACTCCTTCGGGAGTTTCCGGAACCTTCTAGAAGCTTCCCTGTATAATACCGAAAAACTAAAACCTTTTCCGAAACCATGAAAGCAACTTTCCATATATAAATCTTTGCCTCCAAACATTCCGGAGCTCCTCGTGATGTCTAGGCTATCATCTGAGACTCCGAACAACATTCGGTAACCAACATGCATATCACAATATTACTCTAGCGTCACCGAACGTTAAGCGTATGGACCCTATGGGTTCGAGAATCATGTAGACATGATCGAGAGACCTCTCCGGTCAATAAACAATAGCGGAACCTGGATGCTCATATTGGTTCCTACATATTCCATGAAGATCTTTTATCAGTTGAACCACCGTTGACGCTCAAAAGTGGCACAATCATAAAAGTTGCTTTAAGCTATGTCAATATTAATTCAAACTTATGATTGGAAGTGACCATGGGATGACTTTCTTCGAGAATATCAAGATGGATCTGAAAGTGGTCTAAAACAGAGCTGGGATGCAAAAGTTATGGCAAGTTCAGAGATGCTCATCAAGATGACACCAGATTAAAGAATGGCTTGAAAACCTATTAAGGAGTCGTCAAATGGAAAAAGTTTAAACATGAAAGTTGTGCGCCTCGTCGAAACGGTTGATTTTTATATGAAAAATGTCTCAATCGGAGGTCGTATGCAAAAGTTAGATCCGAAAATGCGCGGTTGCATCAGGATGGCCAGACACTCCGGGAATAATCATCCGTGTTTTGGATTTCTCCGAGGATGGTGGGACACTCCGGGGATGTTAGGCCGAGTTTTGGATTTTTCTGCTGCAATTTGCAAACCCAACCATTTTGGAAAGTTGGATTCTGAGTTAGACCCAAACTATGGTTTTGAACGTGAATTCCAACCTTTCCTTGCCCGGAAGTCCATCCGCCTCTTATATACCTAAGGGGTTGTGACGCCCCCGACTCAATCATACACTAATCATACACGCAAATGTGTATGATCAAGATCAGGGACTCATGGTAAGATATCACAACACAACTCTAGACACAAATTAAAATAATACAAGCTTTATATTACAAGCCAGTGGCCACAAGGGCTCGAATACACAAGAGTCAGCGGAAGGAACAATATCTGAGTACAGACATGAGTTAAACAAGTCTGCCTTAAGAATGCTAGCATAAAAGCAACAACGATCGAAAAGGCAAGGCCTCCTACCTGGGAGCTTCCTAACTACTCCAGGTCGTCAGCGGCTGTCACGTAGTAGTAGGCACCCTCGGGAGAGTAGTAGTCATCAGTGGTGTCGGCTGGCTCCTGGGATCCATCATCTGGTCGCAACAATCGGGTATGGGGGAAAAGAGGTAGCAAAGCAACAGTGAGTACTCATCCAAAGTACTCGCAAGACTTACATCAGATCAAAACTAAGTATGCATCTGTATCAGAGGAATGGGTTGTATCTGTGGACTAAACTGCAGAATGCCAAAAGAGAAGGGGAAAGCCTAGCCTATCGAAGACTAGAATCTTCAAGCAGCTCTAAGCATCTTGCAGCATTAGAAGTGATAAGAGTGGCATATTATAATATTAGTTAGTATGTTGTAACATTTCCCAGAGATCACTTTCTCGACTCCCTGCGAGGAAACAGTCCCGGAGCCATCATATCCATTACATGCCTCAGCATCCAGTTCTAGTTGTATCGATCAGGATACAACTCCAAGCTTCCGTTACCGTGGAGACAGCTATTGGAATAGATATAATACTTCCCTGCAGGGGTGCACCAACTTACCCAACACGCTCCATCAACTCCGGCCGGACACACCATTAGGTCATGACCGGCCTCGGTCGATCAACACACCGCATTCCTACCTAGGCTCAACAAAGAGGCCAGCACGCCGGTCTACATCCTAAATGCGAAGGGGTGATGGTCCATCGCCCTTTGCAATCCTACACGCTACGTATGCAGCCGGTGAGTAGACCTAGCCTCCCTTATACAAGGCGAGGCATTCTAGTCCAACCCGGCGCGCGCTGCTCCATCGCTGACGTTTGTTGAGCTTTCGACTGATACATACGACGTAGAGTGCCCATACTTATTCCATGTGGTGGTTAGTGCGAAAAAAGACCAGAGGCCTACTCGGGTCAAATATCCAAACCATTAGTGTCTTGATAGTGCGGTAACAATCAATGATCCACGATATGTGGTCCTGTCGCCCCGTCTCATGGACTTGCGGCAAGGGCTAAGAATGCCCGGCCGCGCGGCGTGGAAAACTTGCGGGTATCCTCCAGATCAACCCAACTTCACATCACTCATGGGTACCCCTCGGGGCCGACCCGATGTCATCATGGCTCTATGGTAAGTCAAAGTAACTGTGTGTCTAAAACAGCAAGGGGGAAACCTGAGGAATCACCCTCGATGGATTCCCACTCGATGTAACCATCAAGATGGACTTGGAGGAATCACCCTCGTTGGTCCATACTTGAGGGGTTGCACGACAGAGTCATTATCGGGAGTGGTCAAGGAGGAATCACCCTCGATGACCATGACCGAATAGCTACACTATAGGGTTAACATCAGAAGTGATGATGAGGTATCACCCTCGACACTCGATAGTAACTCTGCAGAGTCATACAACTAAGGGGGGGTGATGTGCGGTGTCGGGGCCTGGACATCGATCACGTTGATCGAGTAATCGAACATAAAGTGGGGCAACTGGGACAAGGTGGGGGTCACTCATGGATCTCTAACCAACCTATACTAAGCAGTTTAGAATAAGTAGGTAAGGTATAAAAGCAGGTAACAAAAACAGGCTATGCATCAGAATAGGATCATACAAAAAGCAGTAGCAGTTCTAATGCAAGCATGAGAGGGAAATAAATGGGCGATATCGGAATGCTCAAGGGGGGTTTGCTTACCTGGAAGCTTTGCTGCAAAAGAAGGGTCGTCGGCGTGGTAGTCGATCACAGGGGCAGCATCGGTCTTGGGGTCTACCAGAGAGAAGATGGGGAAGAAATAGTAAATACAGAGCAAACAGATGCATCACTAAGCATGACATGACGACAGGCAGAGCTAGGGTTGACCTAACGTTGTGCTACACGCTGTAGACGGAGGGGGAAAACATCCAAGCATGATTTCCCAATGTTAGACGGATTCCGGACAGAAGAAAGAGAGGGGATGGTTCCATGTTCAGCATGCTAGGATCATGTGACAGATGAACGGACAGCGTATTCGGATTCACTGGATTTTTCTAATCAACTTTCATGTAGAAAATATTTTCATCCGAGATACGATTTATTTTCTACGATTTTCTAAAGATTTAAACATTTTCTGGAATTATTTAAATTAACAAAAATTCATTATGACATCAGCATTGCGTGGGGATGACGTCAGCAGTCAACAGACTCGCTGACCAGGGTCAAACCAGACCTGTGGGTCCAGTGGGACCCACATGTCAGGCTCTGTTAGTCTAATACTAATTTAAACTAAATTAACAATCTAATTAGAGGGGTGGGCCCCTGGTGTCAGTGACTAACTAATGATTAAAACTAATTAACAGATTAATTGATAGATTTATTTATTTATAAAACATTTTAAACAAGTGGGGCCCACACGTCAATCTCACTGGGTAGCCCACTCAGTAGTTGACTGGGTCAACCCAGTCAAATGGGGCACCCGGGCCCACTGGTCAGCGACCTAGGGGCGGGGCCCACTGTGCCACGTCGGCGTCGGCGTCGGAGAGAGCTCCGGCGACCAAATCCGTGATGGAGCATCACCGGACTTCGCTGGAAAAACGCTACGGGGCACGGGGCGAGGTGCGGCTAGGCGCATTCGATCGGGCGTTCGACGCCGCATCCATCTACGGTGGCGAGAGGCGGGGCTGTTTCCAGAGATCGGGTATCGATGGAAAGGAGCTAGAGGGCACGGGGAGGATCGATCGCGAGCTTGTTGCGCTCCTAGGAGCACCAGGAGCACAACGGAGGCCTCAGGCAAGCGCGACAAGAACCATGGCCACGACGACGAGGTGATTTACGGCGACGAGCTCTCGGCAATGGAGACGAGGTAGCTACGGTGCGCGAGGGGTCAACGAAGAGGAGCAAGGGACGACAAAGCTCACCGTGTGGCTCACACGTAGGCCCGTGACGGTTTAGGAGCTACAGAGGTGGCGTCGGAGACCAAGGAGGCGGTGACGACCGAAGATGGGGAACGGCGGATTCCTGGTGCTTCAGTGCCTCTAGGCTCCAGCTGCGGCCACCAGACATCGAGGAGGACGATGACGAAGACGACAAACGCGTCGACGAAGCGATGCGGTGGCTGTGGCCGCGGAGACGACCGAGGCACGGTGGTGACCTCGTCGGCCTCCTCTCCAAAACAAAGGAGAGGGAGAGAGAGAGGACGAGGGGGGGTGGCAGGTGAGTGGGGGAGTGGGGGAGGGGATCGAGCGGGTGTGGCCTACCATATCCCCTCGTCGGAGCCGGCGAGGGGGTCTGGTGGAGACGCGCGCGCGCGGTCGCTCGTATAGTGGTGAGGGGAAGAAGACAAGGGGAGTAAGGTGGGCCGGCCCAGTGCAATGGGCTAAGGCCCAGGGGCAGGGGGGCTTTCTCTCTCTCCTCTGATTTTCCTTTTTCCTTTTTCTTTTTTGCAGCTTTTGCATTTTCTTTTAGCCACTAAAGACTTTTGTGAAATATGTAGCTGGTCCCAATAGTTAGATGCATTGATCCTTACTGCCACAAAAATGTTGGGAATGTTTTGAATCCCTTTGGATTTATTCAAAAAGAAAAGGGCATTTTAAAATACTGTTTTGGCTCTATTAAAAAGCATTAGGCCCATTTAGAGTTGATGATGATGTTGTGTTCCTTAACAGCAAAGAGTTTTGGATTATTTGCTAAAAGGTCAACATTTTTCCAACAAGTTTTGATCAACTTCATTTTGCACTTTGAAATTGAATACAATTCAGAGAAGGAATTTGAAATGAGATATTATCCCAACATGATTATCATTGCAAATCTCGGTAGCTTAGCATCATCATGATGGATTACTGTAGCACCATTACATAGGGGTGTTACAATTCTCCTCCTCTAAAAGAAATTCTCGTCCCGATAATTAAGAGGTAGAAGGGAAAAGATCAGGATATTCAACACGAAGGTTATCCTCGTGTTCCCAAGCGGCTTCATCTTTAGTATGATTTGAACATTGCACCTTGAGGAACTTGGTAACCTTCTGGCGGGTTAGACATTCAGCTTCTTCAAGAATGCGGCTCGGATGCTCTTTATAAGTGAGATCATCTTGCACTTCAATCAGTTTTGGATCCACTTCACATTTCTGATCCTTGAAGCATTGATGAAGTTGTGACACATGGAAGACGTCATGGACGTGAGAGAACTGAGGTGGCAACTCCAATTGATAAGCCACCGGTCCACGACGGGCAAGAATGCATAAGGGACCAATGTAGCGCGGAGCTAGCTTGCCCTTGATTCCGAACCGATGTGTGCCTCTCAAAGGAGTGACACATAGATAAGCTTCTTCACTAGGTTGATAAGTTGAACCCCAGTGTTTACGACCATAATTGCTCTTTTGGCGGGACTGGGTCGCCTTGAGATTATCCCGGACAATGCGAACCTGCTCTTTAGCTTGTTGAATAATGTCTGGACCAATGAGCACCCATTCCCCAGTTTCTGACCAATTCAGAGGGGTTCGATACTTACGTCCATAGAGCACTTCAAAGGGTGCCATCTTCAAGCTCGCTTGATAACTGTTGTTATAAGAGAACTCCTCTTAAGGGAGAGATTCTTCCCACTTCTTGCCGAAATAAATAACACAAGCCCAAAGCATGTCTTCAAGAATTTGATTGACTCGCTTGACTTGGCCTTGGGATTGGGGATGATAAGCAGTGCTACAGGTAATATGAGTTCCCATTGCCGCTTGGAAACTATCCCAGAACTTTGAAGTGAATATACTACCGCGGTCTGAACTGATCTCCTTCGGAATCCCGTGGAGTGACACAATTCGGGAGATATACAAGTTTGCTAACTGACTAGTAGTGATTGTCTCCTTGACTGGAAGAAATTGAGCAACCCTCCAGAATTGGTCGATGACGACAAAGATAACATCGTTACCTTTCTGAGACTTGGGAAGGCCAATGACAAAGTCCATCTAAATCTTATCCCATTTCCATTCAGGGATAGGGAGAGGTTGCGGAAGTCCAGCCAGTTTCTGATGTTCTGCTTTGACGCGTCGGCAAATGTCACATTCTTCAATATATCGAGCAATGTCTTGCTTCATTTTAGACCACTAGTACTTCTGGCGGATGTCTAGATACATCTTAGTACTTCCCGGATGAATAGAGAGAGGGGTGTCATGTGCTTCTTTCATCTCCTTCTTTGTCATAAGCTCAAACCGGGGTACTACAATACGATCTCTGAAGTATAAGGTTCCATCTTCACCAAGTGAGAAATCTCTGAATTTCTCTAAGGCAAGATCCCTTTTCATCAAATCAACTAGCCTTCAGCAGGGTTGGTTCCAGGACAAGGTTATTCAGAGAACCCTGTGGAACTAGTTGAAGGTTCAGCTTGCATAGCTCTTCATAAAGGCGGGGTTGAGATTTGAAGACCATGTGATTATTGCAATAAGACTTGGGGCTCAGGGCACCGACCATTACATTAGCTTTGCCAGGGGTGTAGGATATACCGCAGTTGTAGTTAGCAATAGCTTCCATCCATCGCCGCTGACGGAGGTTCAGATCTGGCTGAGTAAATAGGTACTTCAGACTCCGATGATCGGTGAAGATCTCGCAACGATTACCGAGAAGGTACTGTCGCCATAGCTTTAGTGCATAGATAACCACAGCAAGCTCGAGGTCATGAACTGGGTAGTTCTCTTTGTGAGGATGCACTTGACGGGAGGCATAAGCAATCACCTTGCGCTCTTGCATTAGGACACATACTAATCCTTGACGTGAAGCGTCGCAATAGATGACGAAGTCCTTGCGAGAATTAGGGGGAGCAAGCACTGGGGCAGATGTCAGCTTGTCCTTGAGTGCCTAGAAACTTTCCTGACACTTATCAATCCAATCAAACTTAACACCTTTGTGTAGCAGATTGGTTAGTGGCTTGGCGATCTTGGAGATGTTCCCAATGAAACGGTGGAATAGCTGGCAAGTCCGAGAAAGCTTCCGACTTGCTTGACAGTCTTCGGAGGGGTCCAGTCAAGAATATCATGAACTCGCTCTGGGTTGACGGCAATACCATCCTTGGAGATTACATGACCAAGGTAGGTTACTTTAGGAAGCCAGAATTCACACTTGGAATACATGGCATAAAGTTGATGTTCTCGAAGCTTCTCTAGAACAAGTCGAAGATGTTCATCATGTTCTTCTTTGTTCCTCGAATATACCAGGATATCATCCAAATAGACTACGACGAACTTGTCGAGTTAATCCATGAATATGTAGTTCATCAGACGAGAGAAAGTAGCTGGAGCATTGGTTAAACCGAATGACATGACGGTGTAATCATATGAACCATATCGAGTAACGAAGGCAGTCTTGGGAATATCCTCTTCACGAACACGGATCTGGTTGTAACGCAACCTCAAGTCGAGTTTAGAGAATATCGATGAAACAGCCAGTTGATCATACAGATCATTGATCCGAGGAGCGGGATATTTGTTCTGAATTGTAGCTTTGTTGATAGGACGGTAGTCTTGGAAGAAATGGTTCGTTCCATCCTTCTTCTTGATGAATAGGGAAGGTGCTCCCCAAGCAGAGGAACTTGGATGAATGAAACCCTTGCAAAGAGATTTGTCGATTTTCTCCTTAAGTTCAAGGAGTTCATGAGGCGGCATCTTGTAGGGTCATTTGGCGATAGGAATAGTGCATGGTTTCAAGTTGATGATGAAATCGACAACCCGATGTAACGCCCTCGATGCGGCTATATCTCCCACGTGTCGAAGCATGACTTAGAGGCATAACTGCATTGAAAGCAATGTCGCAAGTGAGGTAATCTTCACAACAACCCATGTAATACAATAAGGGAAAAGGATACATAGTTGGCTTACACTCACCACGTCACACAAATACATAAATAACATTACATTCATCCAAATTCACTCAAGGTCCGACTACAGAACCAAAATGAAGATAAACCCCAAATGCAACATAGTCCCCGATCGCCCCAACTGGGCACCACTACTGATCATCTGGGAAAGACACGTAGTAACTCCGAGAGTCTTCATTGAACTCCCACTTGAGCTCAGTCATATCATCTGGAGCAGTATCATCAGTCCCTGCATCTGGTTTTGGAAGGAATCTGTGAGTCACGGGGACTCAGCAATCTCACACCCTCGCGATCAAGACTATTTAAGCTTATGGGAAGGGTAAAAGTATGATGTGGAGCTGCAGCAAGTGACTAGCATATATGGTGGCTAACATACGCAAAAGAGAGCGAGAAGAGAAGACAAAGGCACGGTCAATGATCTATGATCAAGAAGTGATCCTGGAACAACCTACGTCAAGCATTACTCCAACACCATGTTCACTTCCCGGACTCCGCCGAGAAGAGACCATCACGGTTACACACACGGTTGATGCATTTTAATTAAGTTAAGCTTCAAGTTATCTACAACCGGACATTAACAAATTCCCATCTGCCCATAACCGAAGGCACGGCTTTCGAAAGTTCAAATCCCTGTAGGGGAGTCCCAACTTAGCCCATCACAAGCTCTCAGGGTCAACGAAGGATATTCCTTCTCCCAAGACAATCCGATCAGACTCGGCATCCTGGTTACAAGACATCCTCGACAATGGTAAAACAAGTCCAGCAACACCGCCCGAATGTGCTGACAAATCCCGATAGGAGCTGCACATATCTCGTTCTTAGGGCACACTCAGATGAGCGCTCCATACAACTAAAACCAAACCTCGAGTTTCCCCGAGGGGGCGCTGCAAAGGGCTCTAGTTTGAACCAACACTTAGAGGAGCACTGGCCCGGGGGGTTTAATAAAGATGACCCTTGGGCAGGCCTACCCAAGGGAAAGAAAAGGCTAGGTGGCGAATGGTGGCATTGCTGGAAGAGTTTTATTCAAGGCAATCTGTCAAGGGGTTCCCATTATAACCCAACCGTGTAAGGAACGCAAAATCCCGGAACATAATACCGATATGACGGAAACTAGGGCGGCAAGAGTGGAACAAAACACCAGGAATAAGGCCGAGCCTTCCACCCTTTACTAAGTATATAGATGCATTAATTAAATGAGAGATATTGTGATATCCCAACAAATATCCATGCTCCAACATGGAACAAACTCCAATCTTCACCTGCAACTAGCAACGCTATAAGAGGGGCTGAGCAAAGCGGTAACATAGCCAAGCAACGGTTTGCTAGGACAAGGTGGGTTAGAGGTTTGACATGGCAATATGGGAGGCATGATAAGCAAGTGGTAGGTATCGTAGCATAGGCATATCAAAAGAGCGAGCATCTAGCAAGCAAAGATAGAAGTGATTTCGAGGGTATGGTCATCTTGCCTGAAATCCCGCAAGGAAGAAGAACGAGTCCATGAAGAAGACAAACGGACATAGTCGAACGGGTCCTCAAAAATGCGACGTTATCAGAACCAACCCGAAGAAGCAACACCGGAAAAAAGCACACAACATAGTAAACAACCAACACATGAACATGGCATGATATGCGGGATGCGGTATGTGATGCATATGCATGATTTGGAAAGGAATGATTGAACCTGGCCTCAACTTGGAAATCCAAGAGTGCCACTGGAAAGGGGAGCGGATTTCGATCGAAATCGATATAAAGATCGCCGGAATCGGATGCACGGTTTGGAAATGGCAAGCAAAACAAATATGGCACCGGTCTGCGATTAACAGCATGAGACCATCTAAATGCATCAAGATAAATAAGCTACTGCACTCAAACATAACAACAAAATACATGGAAGGGATCCACTCAAGATGCTTGACAAAAGATGAACACTGAGCTACGGCTAATTCACTCATTAACAGGTTCAAACAAGCATGGCAAAAGTGCAAATGATAACAGGTTTCAGACTTAGTAAAATTAACAGCATGTCAGGAATTTAACATCAGGATGCAATGTTTAGAGCAAGATAACTACATGCTACAGGAACATATCATGGCAAAGCAAGGCATGACATGAAACTACTCAATGCATACAACAAAAGTCCCTTAGTGACCATGAGCCAAAAGGGATCAGAAAATACAATTTCAAGCATGTGAACATAGCAATTAACGAAAACAGATTCAGACTTAGTGAAAAACTGGAGCATGGCAAAACAGATAACGAGTAGGCATGTTTACGAGCTCGATGCACTCACTACAAGGCATTTCATGACAAACTAAGCATACACCCTGTAAGTAGACATGGCATATAAGCTAGACATGGCAAGAACGACAATATAGCATGCACGGATCAACTACAACAAGCTTGGCAAAATTGCTAAACATGTTAACAATCTGCCAGGAACATTTTATAGCAAAAGTAGAGCTCGATTGACTCAAGCTAGGGTGCTCCATAATTGAAAACAAAGACATGGATGGATAGAGCACAACATTATCTACAAAACATCCTTAGTAATCATGCTCAAAAGAGGCATAGATCTCTCGGTAGCAACATGAACACATGGCATAAAAATAATAACAGGACAAAGAGTTAGAATATTTCTAAGTCCCTGAAATCAGCAACATTAAGTAAGCTACTTTGCATGCTTGTGGTAGTCACCATAGAGATCACAAAAATACATGGCATACACCCCTGTAAAGATGGCATGGCATAGTTCAAAACACATGTAGAGCTCAGGATCATAGCATGCACACATTAATCATGGCAAAAATGACAAAAGTGCATATGCTGATACGGATCTGAAACTAACATCGCATGGCCCTCTTCCAACAGCATTTCGGGCATCAAGATGAGCTCAAATGAAAATGATGCATTGAGATGAAATGGAGTACTCGTTGAGACGAACATTTCCATATGCTACACGCGCAAAACGGAGCCACGGATGCAGAGTTATGACATGATAAAATGCCCAAAAATACTGGGGACTTAGCAGATTTTTAGGCGAGCGAGACAGCTAAAGTACGCACTGAGCGATGGATAGAGGAGTCTCGCTCACCCTATGTCTTGGGCCAGATCTGGAGAGGAGGCAGGCGGGCCAGGTGGATCTGGGCTGGATCTGGCCTATGAGGTCCACGCGGAGGTCAACGCGGCCGTCGTCGTCTCCCTCGATCCCGATCGGATCGGTGAGGCAGGGGCGGCAACAGCAGTTCCGACCGGTGAGGCGAGGCGGCGAAGGAGGGGCCTGTGCCGGCGAGGGGCCAAGGCAACAGGCACGGAAGTAAAGGCGCAGTGGGTCGCGGGTGTCGGCGACTTGCTGACCGGCGCTGGGACGTCGAGGAGGCCGAGGAGCTCCTGCTCCGGCGAGGAAGAATGGCGGCGGGGCGGCGCGGTGTCGAACGCCGGCGAGTTCGGCGGCGAGCGCGGTGGTCGGCGCCGGGCGAAGGGCGGCAGCGGGGCGCCGGAGAGGTGACATACGGGCGGCGGTGGCGACCGGGCCCGTCCGGGCCCGCGATCGGCTCCGCGGGCCGGCGCGGTGGAGGAGAGTGGCGGCGACAGGTGGCGCAAGGGGAGTGGTCGAGCGGGGCGGCGGCGCTGACATGGCACGCCCTCATTGGGCAGAGTGAGGTGGCGGCGGGATGGACGCGTCCGGCGGCGGGACAGACATGTCCGGCGGCGTGCGGGGGAATTTTTAGGGTTTCATCTCCGCGAATTTTTTGGTGGGGATCACACACATATATATAGGTAGAGGGAGCTAGGAGAGTCCAAATGAGGTGTGGTTTTCGGCCACGCGATCGTGATCAAACGGCCTAGGTGATAGAAGGGGTTTAGGTGGGTTTTGGGCCACTTTGGAAGGGTGTTGGGCTGCAACACACACGAGGCCTTTTTGGTCCCTCGGTTAACCGTTGGAGTATCAAACGAAGTCCAAATGGTACGAAACTTGACAGGCGGTCTACCGGTAGTAAACTAAGGCGGCATGACAAGTCTCGGTCCAATCCGAGAACGTTTAACACCCGCACACGAAAAGAGGTAGAAAGGGACACCGGGTGACATAGGAGCGCCGGATTGCTAAACGGACAACGGGGAAAATGCTCGGATGCATGAGACGAACACGTATGCAAATGAAATGCACATGATGACATGATATGGAATGCATGGCACGCAAGCAATGACAAGGCAACAACAGAGAATAACTAGAGGACACCTGGCACATCGGTCTCGGGGCGTTACAACACTCCACCACTACGAGAGGATCTCGTCCCGAGATCTAGAATGTCGCCGGAAGGAAAACGGAAGAGAAAGAGAAGAGGTAAAACTAAGTTGCTTCTTTGAGCAATGAGTGAAACAAAAGAACCTTGAAAAGGTTAAGACATTTCGAGAAAAGAATACAATGGAGATGAACGAAGTTGAAAACACTTCATTAGAAAAGAGGAACAAGGAAGAACAACTTCGGGCAGCACTCCGATTGAAAAGAAAAGGAATTGAATAAGAACTTGATAAGATGAGAAGATACTTGATGAAATCACAACACTTTGCCTCCAGAACTGTTGAATGAATGGAACAAGGGGTAAGAAAGATCTCAGACGGCACTCCGGTTGAAAAGAGGTGCAAGGCTTGATATGGCAAAAAGAACTTGAGCAAAAGGGCACAACACTCCGGTTAAATGGATAAGCACGAAAAGAACAAGATCTTCACAACTTGAGATGGAGAGAGTAGAGCAAAAGATCACAATACCTTCGGAACAATTGTAGGAATGGAATCAAAAGAACGGAGGAGAAAAACAACATCTTCTACCTCAAATGAGCTTGAAAAGAATATTTAGGAGAAGGGTCGAACATAGTTGTTGGAAACCCAACAACGAAAAGGAAAATCTTGATGTGGGCTTATGGAAGACATCTCAAAATTATGAGGTGACAACTTGCCACTCACGGAAAAGATTTGATTGGATTGATATCAACAAGGAGACGAGAAAACGATTTCGCCGGGAGGATAAAAGAAGAACATGGATCATTTATAAGCACCATAGATAGCAACAATATTTAGGGAAGGCTTTAGGTGAAATATAACCCAAGATAATTCCAATGAAGAGGTTGATGGATTTAAAATATCTCATTCTTGATAACTTGTGAATCACGAAGCACGAAGGGAAATTATCATGAATGACGTAACACCACCTCAAAAGATATGCATGAAAGAATTGCACTCCGGATTGCAAGAAGAAGAAAACTTGAGCTCCTTAGAAAAGAATCTGGATTAAAACTTCGAGAAGAAATTACATCCTTTATGAACCATCATGTAGAGCCTCCATGAAGAACTCCGGTAATAAAGAATGATCAACCGAAAGGAAAAGAGAAGTTGAAAACACAAGGTGAATCCTTGCAATGATTGAATGAAGCTTTGCGACAAGATAAAGTGGAAACTTGGAACTCCGGAAGAAAAGACAAAGCATCTCAAACCAAGAATGTGGTATGATGAACCACTCCGGAATAAAGAATTAATCCCTTGGATGAAACAATAATAAGAATTACGTTATGCATATCCTTCACCAATTTAGATTGATGACAAGCAACAGATTTTGCACACTACTTTTTCTCGTAGAAAGGATGAACATAGATATAGAGCAACTTGAGAAGGTCTTCAACGATCCACGAGTAGCATTTGGAAAGCACGAATGCATTGATATGATAAACGAAGGAAGAAGAATCTTGGAAGAACCACCGGTAGTATTGAAACAACGAATAAATTGGCATGATAACCAAGGAAGAGAACTCTTGAACGAACCACCGGTAAGAATTGAAAATGAACGAATTAAAGGGGTGAATCACCGGTAAGAATTAGCAAATGAACGAAGATACGATAAAGAAGCACCGGGAAGAATTGAAAAATGAATGAAGATACTTGGGGGAATTTGATACGTGACAACGAAGAGATCATGAATTGATTAGAGGATATTTGAACAATTCACCGGTAAGATTGGAGAATGATAACTGAAAGCTGAGAATGAATAAACCTGAATTGCTGGACTCTGGATAATCAAATTGAGAAGACTCCTGAATTGCTCCGGATGGGTGAAAACAATTCTGACAATCGAAAACAATTATGAGAGGATGGCCTCAAACTAGAACCATGAATCTTGAAGAGAATGGAGCAAGATATGGAAGAAAACTCTTCTTCGGTCTTCAAATGTTGAAAATGACAATGAGAAACACCACCATGAATTGTTGAGATACTCCGGGATGAAAAATAGAAAGGTTGAGCCAACGATGAAAAGAATTTGAAAGATCTTGGAGAAAGACATTTGACTGATGTCAATTCATTCTTACGTCAAACTTTAGAAGATTTGAGAATAGCTCCGAGAAAAGTAGAAGAGTCAGGTTAGATCCTGGGAAAAGACCTGTGGGTTAGGGCCCACTGAAAAGATATACCATTGAACGATTTAAAATAGAGATAGCGCCGGTAGAATTAAAAGGCTTGAATGAGATAACAACCTCGAAATAGGTTGAACGGATCTTGAATGACAAGACGAGCCTTTTGAGATATCATGAGCACTCCGGAACAAATGAATAGCGAGAAGTGAATTATTATGAGGTGCACCGGTATGAGAAGGCATTTGAAACGAGGAAAGGATATGATCAACAAAGCTTGAATTGGATCCACCGGAGAAGAAAAGAATGAAGAATGATGAACTAGAGGCTCCGTTAGTATCTTTCTGAGAATCACCGGGTAAGAACATTGACGGAAAATAATGGAGAGACTTCGTAAACATAAGATAGATACTAGATAAAGGAATCTTAGTCCTTGAAGAAAAAGGGTGGGTGGGCGGGAAAAACAAAGGCAACTTGGAGATGGATGAAACAAACACCGTTGAGAAGAACTGCCACTTGATCTTGCGGATGTTGAAATGAACGGATCCACTTGAAGAGAGACACGCCGGTTGAAAAGAATTGACATGACAATCTCAATAAACGAGAAGGATTAGTATTCACATAGGAGTATGAGAACACCGCTTAGGAAAAGGTATGGAATCAACATTTGACTTCGAAGCAACTCGAATACCACAACTCAAAACAAAACAAAGGATTGGCTTGCAGAATAAGCCGGAACAAACATATGATAGAGATTCCGTCCGAAGTTTTCGTGGTGGGGCCTACACGGGCTCGATCGTACAACACCATCATGTACAAGGCAGTGCACATGACATACGAAGCGTCCCCGAGTCAGCATAGCCAAGGACTCATTAAGACACAACGAGACCACTGTAAAACCAACTGTGGATAGGCGGACCACTAGACGTCGAACCACAAATTCATATCATACATCTGTCAGAAAGATATCCTAGCAGCTACTTGAATTCCCACTTATAAACTCCTGAAACTTTCCGGTTATGCAATCAGGTGTTGGGGATACAGGGGAAGCATAATATCTCACCCAAAACTAACAATACCTACATCCAGCTGTATCCATCCTTCAACACATAACCAAGAAACCTTCGGAAATTGTTTACCTCAACCTTCGAAAAGCATCCGTTATACGAGTTATGGCAATACTCCCGAACTCCCGCCCCAGTACTGGGTGGCGTCGAGGTTATCTCACCAACAACTGCATAAAAGAGATTTTCGATGTCGGCAAAACTCAGGTATTCCAGAATTGCAACGATAAAATTGTGATGACAACACCTCGGAGCTCAACTCCCCGGGACACTGCCACAACCCCTAAATGTCAGGAGGCACCAAGAACAATGTTCTCGTCACAACACCATCAGAACGATTCCAAGATACCCGCGTGATCCTAAATTTTTTTTAGTGAAATTTGAGAAGAGAAGAGTCAAAACTCTACGTCAGGATGCCTCACCAAAGCGACGAAGGGACTGAGGAGTAAAAATAATTCCTAACTCTCCGATATATATAATTCCTAAATGACTCAAAACATTTTTCTAGACTCAACAACGCCAGCGATTCGATCAAGCAGGGGGCTCCTAAGGTCGGGGAAGGCTCTGATTACCAACTTGTAACGCCCTCGATGCGGCTATATCTCCCACGTGTCGAAGCACGACTTAGAGGCATAACCGCATTGAAAGCAATGTCGCAATTGAGGTAATCTTCACAAGAACCCATGTAATACAATAAGGGAAAAGGATACATAGTTGGCTTACACTCGCCACGTCACACAAATACATAAGTAACATTACATTCATCCAAATACACCCATGGTCCGACTACGGAACCAAAATGAAGATAAACCTCAAACGCAACATAGTCCCCAATCGCCACAACTGGGCACCACTACTAATCATCTGGGAAAGACACGTAGTAACGACGAGAGTCTTCATCAAACTCCCACTTGAGCTCGATCATATCATCTGGAGCGGTATCATCGGTCCCCGCATCTGGTTTTGGAAGGAATCTGTGAGTCATGGGGACTCAGCAATCTCACACCCTCGCGATCAAGACTATTTAAGCTTATGGGAAGGGTAAAAGTATGATGTGGAGCTGCAGCAAGCGACTAGCATATATGGTGGCTAACATACGCAAAAGAGAGCGAGAAGAGAAGACAAAGGCACGGTTGATGAACTATGATCAAGAAGTGATCCTAGAACAACCTACGTCAAGCATTACTCCAACACCGTGTTCACTTCCCGGACTCCGTTGAGAAGAGACCATCACGGTTACACACACGGTTGATGCATTTTAATTAAGTTAAGCTTCAGGTTATCTACAACCGGACATTAACAAATTCCCATCTGCCCATAACCGCGGGCCCGACTTTCGAAAGTTCAAATCCCTGCATGGGAGTCCCAACTTAGCCCATCACAAGCTCTCACGGTCTACAAAGGATATTCCTTCTCCCAAGACAATCCGATCAGATTCGGCATCCCGGTTACAAGACATCCTCGACAATGGTAAAACAAGTCCAGCAACACCGCCCGAATGTGCCGACAAATCCCGATAGGAGCTGCACATATCTCGTTCTCCGGGCACACTCAGATGAGCGCTCCGTACAACTAAAACCAAACCTCGAGTTTCCCCGAGGGGGCGCTGCAAAGGGCTCTAGTTTGGACCAACACTCAGAGGAGCACTGGCCCGGGGGGTTTAATAAAGATGACCCTTGGGCAGGCCTACCCAAGGGAAAGAAAAGGCTAGGTGGCGAATGGTAAAACCAATGTTGGGCATTGCTGGAAGAGTTTTATTCGAGGCAAACTGTCAAGGGGTTCCCATTATAACCCAACCGTGTAAGGAACACAAAATCCGGGAACATAATACCGATATGACGGAAACTAGGGCGACAAGAGTAGAACAAAACACCAGGCATAAGGCCGAGCCTTCCACCCTTTACCAAGTATATAGATGCATTATTTAAATAAGAGATATTGTGATATCCCAACAAATATCCATGTTCCAACATGGAACAAACTCTATTCTTCACCTGCAACTAGCAACGCTATAAGAGGGACTGAGAAAAGCAGTAACATAGCCAAACAATGGTTTGCTAGGACAAGGTGGGTTAGAGGTTTGACATGGCAATATGGGAGGCATGATAAGCAAGTGGTAGGTATCGTAGCATAGGCATAGCAAAAGTGCGAGCATCTAGCAAGCAAAGATAGAAGTGATTTCGAGGGTATGGTCATCTTGCCTGAAATCCTGCAAGGAAGAAGAACGAGTCCATGAAGAAGACAAACGGACGTAGTCGAACGGGTCCTCATAAACGCAACGTTATCGGAACCAACCCGAAGAAGCAACATCGGAAAGAAGCACACAACATAGTAAACAACCAACACATGAACATGGCATGATATGCGGGATTCGGTATGTGATGCATATGCATGATTTGGAGAGGAATGATTGAACCTGGCCTCAACATGGAAATCTAAGAGTGCCACTGGAAAGGGGAGTGGATTTCGGTCGAAATCGATATAAAGATCGCCGGAATCGGATGCACGGTTTGGAAATGGCAAGCAAAACAAATATGGCACCGATCTGCGATTAACAGCACGAGACCATCTAAATGCATCAAGATAAATAAGCTACTGCACTCAAACATAACAACAAAATACATGGCAGGGATCCACTCAAGATGCTTGACAAAAGATGAACACTGAGCTACGGCTAATTCACTCATTAACTGGTTCAAACAAGCATGGAAAAAGTGCAAATGATAACAGGTTTCAGACTTAGTAAAATTAACAGCATGTCAGGAATTTAACATCAGGATGCAATGTTTAGAGCAAGATAACTATATGCTAAAGGAACATATCATGGCAAATAAAGGCATGACATTAAGCTACTCAATGCATACAACACAAGTCCCTTAGTGACCATGAGCCAAAAGGGATCATAAAATACAATTGCAAGCATGTGAACATAGCAATTAACGAAAACAGATTCAGACTTAGTGAAAAACTGGAGCATGGCAAAACAGATAATGAGTAGGCATGTTTACGAGCTCGATGCACTCACTATGAGGCATTGCATGACAAACTAAGCATACACCCAACAAGTAGACATGGCATAGAAGCTATACATGGAAAAAACAACAATATAGCATGCACGGATCAACTACAACAAGCTTGGCAAAATTGCTAAACATGTTAACAATCTGCCAGGAACATTTTATAGCAAAATTAGAGCTCGATTGACTCAAGCTAGGGTGCTCCATAATTGCAAACAAAGACATGGATGGATTGAGCACAAAATTATCTACAAAACATCCTTACTAATCATGCTCAAAAGAGGCATAGATCTCTCGGTAGCAACATGAACACATGGCATAAAAATAATAACAGGACAAAGACTTTGAATATTTCAAGTCCCTGAAATCAGCAACATTAAGTAAGCTACTTTGCATGCTTGTGCTAGTCACCACAGCGATCACAAAAATACATGGCATACACCCCTGTAAAGATGGCATGGCATACTTCAAAACACATGTAGAGCTCAGGATCATAGTATGCACACATTAATCATGGCAAAAATGATAAAAGTGCATATGCTGATACGGATCTGAAACTAACATCGCATGGCCCTCTTCCAACAGCATTTAGGGCATCAAGATGAGCTCAAATGAAAATGATGCATTGAGATGAAATGGAGTACTCGTCGAGACGAACATTTCCATATGCTACACGCGCAAAACGAAGCCACGGATGCAGAGTTATGACATGATGAAAATGCCCAAAAATACTGCGGACTTAGCAGATTTTTAGGCGAGCGAGACAGCTAAAGTACGCACTGAGCGATGGATAGAGGAGTCTCGCTCACCCTATGTCTTGGGCCAGATCTGGAGAGGAGGCAGGCGGGCCGGGTGGATCTGGGCTGGATCTGGCCTACGAGGTCCACGCGGAGGGTCAACGCGGCCGTCGTCGTCTCCCTCGATCCCGATCGGATCGGTGAGGCAGGGGCGGCGACGGCGGTTCCGACCGGTGAGGCGAGGCGGCGAAGGAGGGGCCTGTGCCGGCGAGGGGCCAAGGCGACGGGCACGGAAGTAAAGGCGCAGTGGGTGGCGGGTTTCGGCGACTTGCTGACCGGCGGTGGGACGTCGAGGAGGCCGAGGAGCTCCTGCTCCGGCGAGGAAGAATGGCGGCGGGGCGGCGCGGTGTCGAACGCCGGCGAGTTCGGCGGCGAGCGCGGTGGTCGGCGCCGGGCGAAGGGCGGCAGCGGGGCGCCGGAGAGGTGACAGACGTGCGGCGGTGGCGACCGGGCCCGTGATGGGCTCCACGGGCCGGCGCGGTGGAGGAGAGTGGCGGCGACAGGTGGCGCAAGGGGAGTGGTCGAGCGGGGCGGCAGCGCTGATGTGGCATGCCCTCATTGGGCGGAGTGAGGTGGCGGCGGGATGGACGCGTCCGACGGCGGGACAGACATGTCCGGCGGCGTGCGGGGGAATTTTTAGGGTTTCATCTGCACGAATTTTTTGGTGGGGATCACACACACATATATATATAGGTAGAGGGAGCTAGGAGAATCCAAATGAGGTGTGGTTTTCGGCCACGCGATCGTGATCGAACGGCCTAGGTGATAGAAGGGGTTTAGGTGGGTTTTGGGCCACTTTGGAGGGGTGTTGGGCTGCAACACACACGAGGCCTTTTTGGTCCCTCGGTTAACCGTTGGAGTATCAAACGAAGTCCAAATGGTACGAAACTTGACAGGCGGTCTACCGGTAGTAAACTAAGGCCGCATGATAAGTCTCGGTCCAATCCGAGAACGTTTAACACCCGCACACGAGAAGAGGTAGAAAGGGACACCAGATGACATGGGAGCGCCGGATTGCTAAACGGACAACGGGGAAAATACTCGGATGCATGAGACGAACACGTATGCAAATGAAATGCACATGATGACATGATATGGAATGCATGGCACGCAAGCAATGAGAAGGAACCACAGCGAATAACTGGAGGACACCTGGCACATCGGTCTCGGGGCGTTACAACACTCCACCACTACGAGAGGATCTCGTCCCAAGATCTAGAATGTTGCTGGAAGGAAAACAGAAGAGAAAGAGAAGAGGTAAAACTAAGTTGCTTCTTTGACCAATTAGTGAAACCAAAGAACCTTGAAAAGGTTAAAGCCATTTCGAGAAAAGAATACAACAATGAAGTTGAAAACACTCCGTTAGAAAAGAGGAACAAAGAAGAACAACTTCGGGCAGCACTCCGATTGAAAAGAAAAGGAATTGAATAAGAACTTGATAAGATGAGAAGATACTTGATGAAATCACAACACTTTGCCTCCGGAACTATTGAATGAATGGAACAAGGGGTAAGAAAGATCTTAGACAGCACTCCAGTTGAAAAGAGGTGCAAGGCTTGATAAGGCAAAAAGAACTTGAGCAAAAGGGCACAACACTCCGGTTAATTGGATAAGCACGAAAAGAACAAGATCTTCACAACTTGAGATGGAGAGAGTAGAGAGAAACACCACAATACATTCGGAACAATTGTAGGAATGGAATCAAAAGAACAGAGGAGAAAAACAACATCTTCTACCTCAAATGAGCTTGAAAAGCATATTTAGGAGAAGGGTCGAACGTAGTTGTTGGAAACCCAACAACGAAAAGGAAACGCTTGATGTGGGCTTATGGAAGACATCTCAAAATTATGAGGTGACAACTTACGACTCACAGAAAAGATTGGATTGGATTGATATCAACAAGGAGACGAGAAAACTATTTCACCGGGAGGATAAAAGAAGAACTTGGATCATTTATAAGCACCATAGATAGCAACAATCCTTAGGGAAGGATTTAGGTGAAATATAACGCAAGATAATTCCAATGAAGAGGTTGATGGATTTAAAATATCTCATTCTTGATAACTTGTGAATCACGAAGCACGAAGGGAAATTATCAAGAATGACGTAACACCACCTCAAAAGATATGCATGAAAGAATTGCACTCCGGATTGCAAGATGAAGAAAACTTGAGCTCCTTAGAAAAGAATCTGGATTAAAACTTCGAGAAGAAATTACATCCTTTATGAACCATCATGTAGAGCCTCCATGAAGAACTCCGGTAATAAAGAATGATCAACCGAAAGGAAAAGAGAAGTTGAAAACACAAGGTGAATCCTTGCAATGATTGGATGAAGCTTTGCGACGAGATAAAGTGGAAACTTGGAACTCCGGAAGAAAAGACAAAGCATCTCAAACCAAGAATGTGGTATAATGGACCACTCCGGAATAAAGAGGGAGCTAGGAGAGTCCAAATGAGGTGTGGTTTTCGGCCACACGATCATGATCGAACGGCCTAGGTGATAGAAGGGGTTTAGGTGGGTTTTGGGCCACTTTGGAGGGGTGTTGGGCTGCAACACACATGAGGCCTTTTCGGTCCCTCGGTTAACTGCTGGAGTATCAAACGAAGTCCAAATGGTACGGAACTTGACAGGCGGTCTACCAGTAGTAAACCAAGGCCGCATGACAAGTCTCGGTCCAATCCGAGAACGTTGAACACCCGCACACGAAAAGAGGTAGAAAGGGACACCGGATGACATAGGAGTGCCGGATTGCTAAACAGACAACGGGGAAAATGCTCGAATGCATGAGACGAACACGTATGCAAATGAAATGCACATAATGACATGATATGGAATGCATGGCACGCAAGCAATGACAAGGAAACAACAGCGAATAACTGGAGGACACCTGGCACATTGGTCTCGGGGCATTACACCCGAGCAGGGGGTATTCCTGGAAGTTCTTCTGGAAAGACGTCTTGGAAGTCATGAACGACTGAAATCTTTTCAATTCCCTCAAGAGGTGCTGCGTTCAACGCATTCAAGACATAAAGTCATGCTTCAATGTTTTGAACCATCTGAGCATGGTAGCTTACTATCTCATCGGAAGGATGTAGGAGATGAACGACTTTGGTGGCACAAATGATAGAGGCGGTATGTGCTTTCAACCATTCCATTCACAGAATGAGGTCAATATTGGAAGACTCCAGAATAATGGGAGAAATAAGGCATTCCAACCCTTCAATCTCAACGGGAATGTCATGACCAATCATGGTAGTTTGACATCAGACCGCAGGGGTGCGTACCACTATTGGAGTGTTCATGGGCTCGCATCGAATGTCGTGTGCGTATGCAAAATTTTTTGACATGAATGAATGCGTTGTTCCTGAATCGAATAAAATAGAAGCCGTTACTGAATTAACAAGAAGAGTACCCATCACAGTGGTAGGCTGGTCTTGAGCTTCATTCAGATCAACATGATTAGCCTGACCACAACCATAAGGTTTGGCATTGTTGTTATGGGGCTGATTATTACGGCCAGTTAAAGGCATAGCTAGTTGGTTCTTTTTTTGATTGCACTCTGGACGGCCACATCTGAAGCACATAACATCATTAGGATTTGGAGCAGGAGCTTGGGGTGGTACATCTTGAAGACTCTGCCTCTGCAGTGGAGGAGGTAGATGAGGTGCGGCATAGAACTGTCTTGGTGCAGGTGCAGTTGGACGATACATGCTGTGGGGAATCCATATCCGATGCTTCTGCGCTGACGGGCCCAAAGACGAGTCAGCATCACGGCTGCACCTGAGGGATCCCTGGTGTTCTTGAAGACCAGTGTCAACCTGAATAGCCTTGTTCACCAAGGTAGCAAAGTCGGCAAAGTGTTGAACGAGCAGTGCTAGCTTGATATCAGGGTGAAGTCCATCACGGAACTTTTCTTGCTTACAAGCATCAGTTGCAATGTCTTCTTCAGCACAACGTGACAAGTCCAAATATTCCCGCCGATAAGCATCTACAGACTTGTTGCCTTGGGTGAGGTTGCGGAACTCGCGCTTCTTCCTGTCCATGATTCCCCGAGGAATGAAGTAGGCACGGAAGGAAGCTTGGAAATTCAGCCAAGTGATGACTGTTTCGGTAGGCCGGGTACGCCTGTGGTTGTCCCACCATTAAGCAGCGGGACCCTTGAGGAAGAAGGATGCAAAGGTGACATAGCTAGCAGGGGCTACATCAGCAGACTCCATCTCATAGGTGATATCATGGAGCCAATCATCAGCATCGAGTGGCTATGTTCAGCTGCGGTAGATAGTTGGGTTGAGGCGCATGAAATCCTGCAGAGTTACTAGGGTTGGCTGTTGATTCATGTTGGGGCGAGGAAACTGAGCCATCATTCCTTCCATGAATTTACGATTCAGCTCAAACTGTTGCATCATTCTAGCAAAGAATTCGGGCGGTGGTGGATCGTTGGCACCACGGCCATGACCAGCAGGTCTAACCATCTTGCTAACATGTAACAGGGGTAGTTCAGCATCGAGGATCTATAAAGACAAAGGATTGTTCATGATGAAACATGATTAGTGAAAGAGGTATGATGGATACCACATAGTAGTCAACACGACAGTGTGTGTACTATTCAGAATACTATTCTAAGGAATAACTATGGCTTATCCAACTTTGGGGTGAATGTGGTTACGGGATCCTAATGTTAGAGTTAGTAAATTCGCTTAACCCGAATGGAAGAGAGATCAGAATCCCAGAGTAAAGATCGAGGAGTAAAAGATCCTAATACCACCCAATGGCGACGTGGGCCGGTAAGCCACACGACGACCATGTAAGTAAATCAGGTTTTTCATAGACTAGACTCAACTTCGGCCAAGGAGTTGGAAAGGGGGCTACCTACAGGCAGTTGGCTCTGATACCAATTTGTGACGCCCCCGACTCAATCATACACTAATCTTACACGCAAATGTGTCCGATCAAGATCAGGGACTCACAGGAAGATATCACAACACAACTCTAGACACAAATTAAAATAATACAAGCTTTATGTTACAAGCCAGGGGCCTCGAGGGCTCGAATACATAAGCTCGAATACACAAGAGTCAGCGGAAGCAATAATATCTGAGTACATACATGACTTAAACAAGTCGGCCTTAAGAAGGCTAGCACAAAAGCAACTACGATCGAAAAGGCAAGGCCTCCTGCCTGGGAGCCTCCTAACTACTCTAGGTCGTCAGCGACTGTCACATAGTAGTAGGCACCCTCGGGGGAGTAGTAGTCATCACTGTTGTCGCCTAACTCCTGGGATCCATCATCTGGTCGCAACAATCGGGTATGGGGGAAAAGAGGTAGTAAAGCAACCGTGAGTACTCATCCAAAGTACTCACAAGACTTACATCAGATCTGAACTAAGTATGCATCTGTATCAAAGGAATGGGTTGTATCTGTGGACTAAACTACAGAATGCCAGAAGAGAAGGGGAAAGCCTAGCCTATCAAAGACTAGCATCTTCAAGCAGCTCTAAGAATCTTGCAGCATTAGAAGAGATAAGAGTGGCATATTATAATATCAGTAAGTATGTTGTAACATTGCCCAAAGATCACTTCCTCGACTCCCTGCGAGGAAACAATCCCGGAGCCATCACATCCATTACATGCCTCAGCATCCAGTTCTAGTTGTATCGATCGGGATACAACTCCAAGCTTCCGTTACCGTGGAGACGGCTATTCGAATAGATAGAATACTTCCCTGCAGGGGTGCACCAACTTACCCAACACGCTTGATCAACTCCGTCCGGACACACCACCAGGTCATGACCAGCCTCGGCGGATCAACACACCGTGGTCCTACCTAGGCTCAACAGAGAGGCGAGCACGCTGGTCTACATCCTAAATGCGAAGGGGTGATGGTCCATCGCCCTTTGCAATCCTGCACGCTGCGTACGCGGCCGGTGAGCAGACCTAGCCTCCCTTATACAAGGCGAGGCGTTCCAGTCCAACCCAGCGTGCGCCGCTCCATCGCTGACGTTTGTTGAGCTTTTGGCTGATACATACGACGCAGAGTGCCCATACGTATTCCCACATGGTGGTTAGTGCGAAAAAGGCCATAGGCCTACTCGGATCAAATATCCAAACCGTTAGTGTCTTGTAGTGCGGTAATGATCAATGATCCATGATATGTGGTCCCGTCGCCCCATCTCACGGACTTGTGGCAAGGGCTAAGAATGCCCGTCCACGCCGCGTAGAAAATTGGCGGGTATCCTCCAGATCAACCCGACTTCACATCACTTGTGGGTACCTCTCAGGGCCGACCCGATGTCAAGGAGGAATCACCCTCGATGACCATGACCGAATAGCTACACTATATGGTTAACATCAGAAGTGATGATGAAGTATCACCCTCAGCACTCGATAGTAACTCTGCAGAGTCATACAACTAAGGGGGGGTGATGTGCGGTGTCGGGGCCTGGACGTCGACAACGTTGATCGAGTCATCGAACATAAAGCGGGGCAACTGGGACAAGGTGGGGGTCACTGATGGATCTCTAACCAACCTATACTAAGGATTTTAGAGTAAGCAGGTAAGGTATAAAGGCAGGTAACAAAAACAGGCTATGCATCAGAATAGGATCATACAAAAAGCAGTAGGAGTTCTAATGCAAGCATGCGAGGGAAAGAAATGGGTGATATTGGAATGCTGAAGGGGGGTTTGCTTGCCTGGATGCTTTGCCGCAAAATAAGGGTCGTCGGTGAGGTAGTCGATCACAGGGGCATCATCGATCTCGGGGTCTACCGGAGAGAAGAGGGGGAAGAAACAGTAAATACAGAGCAAACAGATGCATCACTAAGCGTGACATGACGATAGGTAGAGCTAGGGTTGACCTAATGTAGTGATACACGCTGTAGACGGAGGGGGAAAACATCCGAGGATGATTTCCCAACGTTAGACGGATTCTGGAGAGAAAAAAGAGAGGGGATAGTTCCATATTCAGAATGCTAGGGGCATGTGACAGATGAACGGACCGTGTATTCGGATTCGTTGGATTTTCTGAGCAACTTTCATGTAGAAAACATTTTGTTCCAAGATACGGTTTATTTTTCTATGATTTTCTAAAGATTTGAACATTTTCTGGAATTATTTAAATTAACAGAAATTCATTATGACGTCAGCAGAGACTCCCTGACCAGGGTCAAACCTGACCTGTGGGTCAAGTGGGACCCACATGTCAGCCAATGTTAGTCTAATAGTAATTTAAACTAAACTAACAGGCTAATTAGAGGGGTGGGCCAATGGTGTCGGTGACTAAATAATGATTAAAACTAATTAACAGATTAATTAACATATTTATTTATTTTATTTATAAAATGTTTTAGACAAGTGGGGCCCACACGTCAGTCTCACTGGGCAACCCACTCAGCAGTTGACAGGGTGAACCCAGTCAACTGGGGGACCCGGGCCCACTTGTCAGCGACCTAGGGGCGGGGCCCACTATGCCATGTCGGCGTCGGGGCCGGAGAGAGCTCCCGCAACCAAATCCGTGACGGAGCATTGCGGGACTTCGCCGGAAAAACGCTATGGGGCACGGGGAGAGGTGCGGCTAGGCACGTTTGATCGAGCGTTCGACGCCGCATCCATCTACAGTGGCGGCGCGGCCCGTAACGGGCTAGAACGACGACGTCGAGAGGCGGGGCGGTTGCCAGAGATCGGGCAGTGATGGAAATGGAGCTAGAGGGCACATGGAGGCTCGGTCGCGAGCTCGTTGTGCTCCTGGGAGAACCAGGAGCACGGCGGAGGCCTTAGGCGAGCGTGACAAGAACCATGGCCACGATGGCGAGCTCTCGGCAATGGCGACGAGGTAGCTACGGTGCACGAGCGGTCAATGAAGAGGAGCAAGGGACGGAGAAGCTCACCGTGTGGCTCACACGTAGGCCCGTGACTGTTTAGGAGCTATAGAGGTGGTGTCGGAGACGAAGGAGGCAACGGCGATTGGAGATGGGGAACGAAGGATTCCCGGTGCTGCAGTGCCTCTAGGCTCCAGCTGCGACCACCAAACATCAAGGAAGACGATGACGAAGACGATGGACGCGTCGACAAAGCGATGCGGTCGCTGTGGCCATGGAGACGACTGAGGCACGGCGGCGACCTCCTCGGCCTCCTCTCCAAAACAAAGGAGAGGGAGAGAGAGAGGACGAGGTGGGAATGTGACACCCCAAGACCGATGCGCCAGGTGTCTTCCAGTTATTCGCTGTTGTTGCCATGTCATTTGTTTGCATGTTGCATTTCATCATGTCATCATGTGCATTGCATCATCATGTTTTTGAAACTTGCTTCCGTCCGGGTCTCCCCATTCCTTCCGTTGTCCGTTCTGAGCCCACACACACTTGCACGCGCCCGTGGCACCTCCGAAATATTATTTTATAAGTGGTCGGAAAATGTTCTCGGAATTGATTGAAAGTTGGCGTGTGGTGTTGTTATGTTGTCAGTAGAATGCCTCTCAAGTTTCATCGCATTCGCAGTTCGTTTGACGCCCCAACGTTTAACTATAGCGGCAATATAGTCGGTCTATCGTCGGACGTTTTCGGTCTCCGAAAACTGTTGCCGGGCTTTCCCTCTCTTTCCTCCCTAGTCCGTCTACACAGGCCATCACCTACCGCTAGGCCCAACCTAACCTCTCTCATCAGCCCGCGGCCCTCCTCGCGTGCGCGTCCGAAAGCTGTCCCGGACCCGACCCGGACAGTCGTTACCGTTGTGTCCGGATCATCCCCAAACATCTACAAAACATCTCCGTTTTGTTATTTGGGCTTCCTAACCTGTTTATCCGAGACTGTTCAATTTCGATCGGATGATCCAAACTCCCTCCTTTCCTTATATATAAAGCAGCCCCTAACCTATTTTAGACTAACCCTAGAATCTAAACCATTGTCCCATCCACCCGACCCGCCGCCGCACTCCCACCAAATCCCCTCGGGATCCATCCCCAACCTACCAGGCTCCTCCTTCCTTGGGATCATGCCCGATCCAATCCAGACACACCGAACCATCCATCTCCTCCATCCAATCAAGCCAGTCCATCACCGCAGTCTCCTACTCCTCCTGCCGAGCTACCACGTCCACAGCGACGCCGCGCCTGAGCCCCGCTGCCTCCTCTGCTTCCTGAGCGCCACCACAGCAACAGATGCAGGCCCTTCCTCGTCCCCTTGTTCCGCCAAGCCGCCCGAGCGCGTCGCCTCACCGACTCCACTGTCGCTCCCTCCGGCGGCCTCGCTCGTCGGCATCCTCACCACCAGCAGGAGCCCCACGACGACGCCATGGATGGCTGCAGCCCAAGCTCGCGTCCGTCACCGCAACAGAGTCACCACCGGAGCGCAGTCGCCCTTCCACCACCGTTGAGCGCCACTACAGGAGGCAAGCTGCACGCCATGGCCTCCCCTACTCGCTGTTGCCGCTGCTCGCCTCGCCGTTCAGATCAGGCCGGGAACCGCCTCCCCGACGGCCTCTTGTCCGGACCCTGCCACCGTCAGAACTCCGGAGCGCGACGCCAGGGACCTCCCCGTCGCGCCATGTTCCTGCGCCCGCTGCCCCCTGCCTTGACCGCCTCCTGTTCGTCAGGAGACGACGAGCGCCTCGAGCTTTGCCCGCCTCGTCTCCATCCGTCGCCGGTTGCCTCCCCGACCCGCCGCTTCTCGCGCCCCGCCTCACGCCCGAGCGTCGCGAGCGAGCGCGAGCTCCTGTGCCTTCCGCCTCGTCCCGACCTCCTCCAACCGTCGCCCTCTGCTTCGAGCTGCTGTCCGTGCCTCGATCTCCTCCAAGACCGGCCGGATCCATCTTCCCGCGCCTGGGCCCGCCCGTCCGCTCCATCCCGCTGCTCGCCGGAGACCCAGGCGTCCCCGTCGTCGCCGTTGACTGAGTGCGAGCTCGACCCCTGCCTTCTGTCGTGTCCTCGTTCGAGCGCTCGTGCACGGCCCTGCGTTGACCGGTCCAGCGCCAGCGTGGACAAGTGCCACGTCACCCGTGCGAGCCCTCCTCTGCTTCGCCGTGGGCTGCCAGATCCGCCCCGCTAGGCCTCCTCTTCGACGCTGGGCCTTAGCCCATGGCTGAGCTGCCCCAGCGCCCCTCTTGTTTTTTTCCTCTTGTTGGGATAGCCAGTTTCGTCCCATATAGTGTTTTTTCCTCGAGACGAATTTAGCTATTTTTCCAGGTTTTGCTGTTTTGCAGAACAACCCGCATACTTCATGCATTTAATATCTCCACAACCATGCATCGGATTAAAATAAACTATATATGAAAAATGCTTAGAATCTTGTCTAGCTTCATAATATCCAACTTTCAACCATGTTTAAAATGTTTAAACTGCTGTTTCCATTAATTTGCTCTTATGCCATGCTAAAATGCTTTATTTCATAACTAAATAATCGTAGCTCCAAACTTAACAAACTTTATATGTAAATGGGGTAGAAAATTTCCTAGTTTAACATGGTGCACTCATCTTGCATGTTTAACAACTCTAAAATATGTATTAGGGCAGAACAGTACCAAATCTAATATATGCTCATGAGGATTTTTCTGGACTTGTTGCTTGTTGTTTCCGGCCTCATTTAAACTTGCCTAGTTAGTTAGTTTTATTATGCTTAATCTCTTGCCATGTTTAACAACTTTTAATATTGTTGGGTACCTAAACGAGAGAGAACTAAATAAGTCATGTGGTGTTCCGTCAATATGCAACTCGTTGCATATTGTACTCCACTTAATTTGTAGGATTGTTTGTGCATTTTGCCATGCCATGCTTCATTAAACCGGACATGCATCATACTTGATTGTGAATCATGCCATGTTTATGTGATGGTTGTTTTCCATGTTGCTTGCCTCTTTCCGGGTCTTCTCTCGTTAGCTTCGGTTTCGTTCCGGAGTTGTGAGGATTCGTTCGACTACGTCCGTTTATCTTCTTCATGGAATCGTTCTTCTTCCTTGCAGGATCTCAGGCAAGATGACCATACCCTCGAAATCACTTCTATCTTTGCTTGCTAGTTACTTGATCTATTGCTATGCCGCGATACCTACCACTTGCTATATCATGCCTCCCATATTGCCAAGTCAGCGTCTAACCCACCTTTTCCCTAGCAAACCGTTGTTTGGCTATGTTACCGCTTTGCTCAGCCCCTCTTATAGCGCTGTTAGTTGCAGGTGAAGATGAAGTTTGTTCCATGTTTGGAACATGGATATGTTGGCATATAACAATATCTCTTATTTAATTAACGCATCTATATACTTGGTAAAGGGTGGAAGGCTCGGCCTTATGCCTGGTGTTTTGTTCCACTCTTGCCGCCCTAGTTTCCGTCATACCGGTGTTATGTTCCTTGATTTTGTGTTCCTTACACGGTTGGGTGTTATGGGAACCCCTTGACAGTTTGCTTTGAATAAAACTCCTCGAGCAAGGCCCAACCTTGGTTTTACCTTTTGCCTCACCACCACCTACCCTTCCCTCGGGTCGGCCAGCCCGAGGGTCATCTTTATTTTAAGCCCCCCCGGGCCAGTGCTTGTCTAAGTGTTGGTCCAAACCAAGTAGACCGCGGGGCCACCTCGGGGAAACTTGAGGTTTGGTTTTACTCGTAGGATGTCTCATCCGGTGTTGCCCTGAGAACGAGATACGTGCGACTCCTATCGGGATTGTCGGCACATCGGGTGGCTTTGCTGGTCTTGTTTTACCATTGTCGAAATGTCTTGTAACCGGGATTCCGAGTCTGATTGGGTCTTCCTGGGAGAAGGAATATCCTTCATTGACCGTGAGAGCTTGTAATGGGCTAAGTTGGGACACCCCTGCAGGGTTTTGAACTTTCGAAAGCCGTGCCCGCGGTTATGGGAAGATGGGAATTTTTTAATGTCTAGTTGTAGAGAACTTGACACTTGACTTAATTAAAATACATCAACCGCGTGTGTAGCCGTGATGGTCTCTTCTCGGCGGAGTCCGGGAAGTGAACACGGTCCTTGTGTTATGCTTGAACGTAAGTAGTTTCAGGATCACTTCTTGATCACTTCTAGTTCACGACCTTTGTATTGCTTCTCTTCTCGCTCTCTTTTGCGTATGTTAGCCACCATAAGCTTAAATAGTCTTGATCTCGCGGGTGTGAGATTGCTGAGTCCTCGTGACTCACAGATACTTCCAAAACAGTTGCAGGTGCCGATGATACCAGTGCAGGTGACGCAACCGAGCTCATGTGGGAGCTCGATGAAGATCTTGGTCGTTGTTTTGTTTTCTTTCCTTTTGATCAGTAGTGGATCCCAGTTGGGACGATCGGGGATCTAGCATTAGGGGTGGTCTTTCTTTATTTTGGTTCCGTAGTCGGACCTTGATTGTATTCTGGATAATGTATGATATTCATGTATTGTGTGAAGTGGCGATTGTAAGCCAACTCTTTATCCCTTTCTTATTCAGTACATGGGATGTGTAAAGATTACCCCTCTTGCGACATGCCTACCATGCGGTTATGCCTCTAAGTCCTTCCCCGACACGTGGGAGATATAGCCGCATCGTGGGTGTTACAAGTTGGTAATCAGAGCCGTCCCCGACTTAGGAGCCCCCAGCTTGATCGAATCACTGACGTTGTTGAGTCTAGAAAAATATTTTGAGTCTTAGGATTATATATATCGGAGAGTAGGATTCTTTTTACTCCTCAGCCCCTTTGTCGCTCTGGTGAGGCATCCTGACGTAGAGTTTTGACTCTTCTCTTCTCAAATTTCACTAAAAAAATTTTAGGATCACGCGGGTATCTTGGAATTGTTCCGATGGTTTTGTGACGAGAACATTGTTCTTGGTGCCTCCTGACATTTAGGGGTTGTGGCAGTGTCTCGGGGAGTTGAGCTCCGAGGTGTTGTCATCA
This sequence comes from Triticum urartu, assembly GCF_056163025.1. Taxonomy (NCBI): domain Eukaryota; kingdom Viridiplantae; phylum Streptophyta; class Magnoliopsida; order Poales; family Poaceae; genus Triticum; species Triticum urartu. The sequence continues at coordinate 312,341,800 of NC_141874.1, read as the reverse complement.
CAATTTTATCGTTGCAATTCTGGAATACCTGAGTTTTGCCGACATCGAAAATCTCTTTTATGCAGTTGTTGGTGAGATAACCTCGACGCCACCCAGTACTAGGGCGGGAGTTCGGGAGTATTGCCATAACTCGTATAACGGATGCTTTTCGAAGGTTGAGGTAAATGATTTCCGAAGGTTTCTTGGTTATGTGTTGAAGGATGGATACAGGTGGATGTAGGAATTGTTAGTTTGGGTGAGATATTATGCTTCCCCTGTATCCCCAACACCTGATTGCATAACCAGAAAGTTTCGGGAGTTTATAAGTGGGAATTCAAGTATATCGTAGCATATCCTTCCAACAGACACAGCATACGACAGGGGTCTATCATATGTTTGTTTCCGACTTATTCTGCAAGCCAATCCTTTGTTTTTGTTTTGGTTTGTGGTATTCGAGTTGCTTCGAAGTCAAATGTTGATTCCATGCCTTTTCTAAGCGGTGTTCTCATATTTCTATGTGAATACAAATCCTTCATGATAATCGAGATTGTCATGTCAATCCTTTTCAACCAGCACGCTTCTCGTCAAGTGGATGCGATCATTTCAACATCCGCAAGATCAAATCTCAGTTTTCCTCAACGTTGTTTGCTTCATCTGTTTCCAAGTTGCCTTTGTATTCCCTCCCACCCACCCCTTTTTCTTCAAGGACACATATATCTTAATCAAGTATCCATTTTATTCGTGTGAACTTTCTTCATTCTTTTCCTTCAATGTTCTTACCCGGTGATTCTCATGAAGATTCTAACGGAGCTTCAAGTTCATCATTCTTCGTTATTTTCCTTCTCCGGTGGTTCCAACACAAGCCTTTCAGGGTTGATCGTATTCTTTTCCTCGTTTCAAATGCATTTTCCATGCCGTTGCACCTCTTAATTTCTCACCTCTCGCTGTTCATTTGTTCTGAAGTCCTGAAGATATCTCAGAAGATTCGCGTTTCCTTTGCTAATTCGTTTAAGCTATCTCGAGGTTGTTGGCTCATTGAAGCAACTTAATTCAACTGACGCAATCTCACTTTCAAGTAATCATTCAATGGTGTTTCTTTTGAGTGGGCCCTAACCCATAGGTATTTTCCCAGGATCTTACCTGACTCTTCTAATCTTCCCAGAGTTACTCTTAAATTCATTTCAAAGTTGATGTAAGAATGAATTATCATCAGTCATATGTATTTCTCCAAGATCTGTCAAATTCTTTTCATCGTTGGCTCAACCTTTCTATTCGCCATCTCGAAGTGCCTCAACAATTAATGGTGGTGTATATCATCATCATTCTCAACATTTGAAGACCTAAGAAGAGTTTCTCTCAAATCTTGGTTCGTTCTCTCAGAGATGCGTGGTCCTAGCTTGATGCCATCCTCTCAAAATTGTTTTCGATTGTGAGAATTCTTTTCACCCATCTGGAGCAATTCAAGAGTCTTTTCAGTCTGTTTCTCCGGAGCCCATCATCTCAAAATTATTCATTCTCAGCTTTCAGCTCTCATTCTCTAAATCTTACCGTTGCATCGTTCAAATATCCTCTAATTAGTTCATGATCTCTTCGTTCTCATGTATTTAAATCCTAGCAAGCATCTTCGTTCATTTGCTAATTCTTCCCGGTGTTTCTTTATCTTTTCTACGTTAATTTTCAATTCTTACGGTGGTTCTTCCAAGATTCTTCTCCCTTCGTTTATCATATCAATTTATTCGTTGTTTCAACCCTTACGGTGGTTCGTTGAAGACCTTCCCAAGTTGTGCTATATCTCTCCTCAATCCTTTTTCAAGAACAATAAGTAGTATGCCAAATCCGTTGCTTGTCATCAATTTACTTGATGAAGGATAAGCATAATGTAATTCTTACTCTTGTTTTCTTTCAAGCGATTAATTCCTTATTCCGGAGGTTCATCAAAATTCTTTATTTCATTTGTTCATCTTTCTATCCAGAGTTCCAAGTTTTTTCTTGGTTATATCATCGCGAAGCTCCAACTAATCTTTGCAAGGCTTCAATCTTATTCTTTGCATCCTTCACTTCCTTTTGATCATTCTTTTATTACCGAAGTTCTTCATGGAGGCTCAAAATGATGGTTCATCAAGGATTTAATTCCTTCTCGAAGTGCTCATCGAGATTCTTTTCAGAGGAGCTCAAGTATTCTTCATCTTGCATTCCGAAGTGCAATTATTTCTATCTTATCTTTTGAGGTGGTGTTATGTCATTTTTGACAATTTTCTTTCGTGTTTCACGATTCACTTGTTGTCAAGAATGAGGTATTTAAATCCATTAATCTCTTTGTTGGAATTATCTTGGGTTATATTTCACCTAAAGCTTTCCCAAAGGATTGTTGCTATTTATGGTGCTCATAAATGATCCAAGTTCTTTATTTATCATCCCGGTGAAATAAGCTTCTCGTCTCCTTGTTGACATCTATCCAATCTATTGTTTTCGTTTGTGGCAGAATTTCACCTCAAGTTTTGAGATGTTTTCATAAGCCCAGAAACAACTTATTGTTTTGTTGTTGATATTTCAACAATTCCGTTCAAGCCTTCTTCGTAGGGATATTTCTTTCAAATTCAATTGTGGGAGGAGTTGCCGTTTTCTTCACCATCCTTTTGTTCCGACGACCTACCTTCTATTCTTTCATCCGGAGGCATTGTGATGTTTCTCTTTTCTCTCATCTTCTCGAATGGTGAGGATCGTGTTCCTTTCATGCTTATCCAGTTAACCGGAGTGTCGTGCCCTCTATTCAAGTCCTCTCATCTTATCAAGTTTTCCATCCCTTCTCAACCGGAGTGCTGTTTGAAATTGTTCTTACCCCTTGTGCCATTCTTTCAATAGTTTCGGAGGCAGTGTGTTGTTGATTTCATCAAGTATCTTATCATCTTGTCAAGTTCTTGTTAATTCCTTCCATTTTCAATCGGAGTGTTGCCCAAATTATATCATTCTTTTTCTCTCTCTATCTTGTTTTAACCGGAGTGTGGTCGTAATTGATCCTTATCGTTCCTTGTACTTCTCGTTTCTACCGGAGTGCTTGCATGCACTTTTTGTCCATTGCAACCCTTTTCTTATGTCTTTCTACCTACAAGGTTCTAGTAATGTTCCTTGTTCCTCTTTTCTAACGGAGTGTTTCAACTTTGTTCATCTTTGTTGTATTCTGTCTTTCTATTTGTTCAATCTCGCAAAGTTCTTTGGTTTCACTCGTTTGTCAAAGAAGCAACTTAGTTTTACCTCTTCCCCTTCATCTTCCGTTTCTCTCCGGTGCCATCCTAGATCTTGGGACGAGATCCTCTTATAGTGGTGGAGTGTTGTGACGCCTCGAGACCGATGCGCCAGGTGTCTTCCAGTTATTCGCTGTTGTTGCCATGTCATTTGTTCGAGTGTTGCCTTTCATCATGTCATCATGTGCATTGCGTCATCATGTTTTTGTAACTTGCTTCCGTCCGGGTCTCCCCGTTCCTTCCGTTGTCCGTTCTGAGCCCAGACACACTGCACGCGCCCGTGGCACCTCCGAAATATTATTTTATAAGTGGTCGGAAAATGTTCTCGGAATGGGTTGAAAGTTGGCGTGCGGTGTTGTTATGTTGTCAATAGAACGCCTGCCAAGTTTCATCGCATTCGGAGTTCGTTTGACGCCCCAACGTTTAACTATAGCAGCAATATAGTCGGTCTATTGTCAGGCATTTTCGGTCTCCGAACACTGTTGTCGGGCTTTCCCTCTCTTTCCTCCCTAGTCCGTCTACACAGGCCATCACCTACCGCCAGGCCCAACCTAACCTCTCTCGTCAGCCCGCAGCCCTCCTTGCACGCGCGTCCGAAAGCTGTCCCGGACCTGACCCGGGCAGTCGTTACCGTTGTGTCCAGATCATCCCCAAACATCTACAAAATATCTCCGTTTTGTTATTTGGGCTCCCAAACCTATTTATCCGAGACCGTCCAATTTCGATCGGATGATCCAAACTCCCTCCTTTCCTTATATATAAAGCAGCCCCTAACCTATTTTAGACTAACCCTAGAATCTAGCCCATTATCCCATCCACCTGACCCGCCGCCGCACTCCCACCAAATCCCCTCGGGATCCATCCCCAACCTACCAGGCTCCTCCATCCATGGGATCATGCCCGATCCAATCCAGCCACACCGAACCATCCATCTCCTCCATCCAATGAAGCCAACCCATCACTGCAGTCTCCTACTCCTCCTGCCGAGCTACCACGTCCCAGCGACGCCGTGCCCGAGCCCCGCTGCCTCCTCTGCTTCCTGAGCGCCACCGCAGGAATAGATGCAGGCCCCTTCCTTGTCCCCTTATTCCGCCAAGCCACCCGAGCACGTCGCCTCCCCGACCCGGCTGTCGCTCCCTCCGGCGGCCTCGCTCGTCGGCGTCCTCGCCACCAGAAGGAGCCCCACGACGACACCATGGATGGCTGCAGCCCGAGCTCGCGTCCGTCACTACAACAGAGTCACCACCGGAGCGCGGTCGCCCTTCCGCCGCCGTCGAGCGCCACTGCAGGAGGCAAGTTCCACGCCATGGCCTCCCCTGCTCGCCGTTGCCACAGCTAGCCCCGCTGTCCAGATCAGGCCGGGAACCGCCTCGCCACCGCCCTCTCATCCGGACCCTGCCACCGTCAGAACTCCGGAGCGCGACGCCAGGGACCTCCACATCGCCCCAAGTTCCTGCGCCCGCGGCCCCCTGCCTCGACCGCCTCCTGTTCGTCAGGAGACGATGAGCGCCTCGAGCTTTGCCTGCCTCGTCTCCATCCGTCGCCGGTTGCCTCCCCGACCCGCCGCTTCTCGCGCCCTGCCTCACGCCCGAGCGTCACGAGCGAGCGCGGGCTCCTGTGCCTTCCGTGTCGTCCCGACCTCCTCCAACCATCGCCCTCTGCTTCGAGATGCCGTCCGCGCCTCGATGTCCTCCAAGACCGGCCGGATCCATCTTCTCGCGCTTGGGCCTGCCCGTCCGCTCCATCCCGCCGCTCGCCGGAGACCCAGGCGTCCCCGTCGTCGCCGTTGACTGCGTGGGAGCTCGACCCTTGCCTTCTGTCGCGTCCTCGTTCGAGCACTCGAGCACCGCCCCGCGTTGACCGTTCCAGTGCCAGCATGGACAAGTGCCGCGTCGCCCATGCGAGCCCTACTCTGCTTCGCCGTGGGCCGCCAGATCCGCCCCGCTGGACCTCCTCTCCGACGCTGGGCCTTAGCCCATGGGTGAGCTGCCCCAGCGCCCCTCTTTTTTCCCTCCTGTTGGGCTAGCCAATTGCGGCCCATATAGTGTTTTTTTTCCTCGGGACGAATTCAGCTATTTTCCCAGGTTTTGCTGTTTTGCAGAACAACCCTCATACTTCATGCATTTAATATCTCCACAACCATGCATCGGATTAAAATAAACTATATATGAAAAATGCTTAGAATCTTGTCTAGCTTCATAATATCCAACTTTCAACCATGTTTAAAATGTTTAAACTGTTGTTTGCATTAATTTGCTCCTATGCCATGCTAAAATGCTTTATTTCATAACTAAATAATCGTAGCTCCAAACTTAACAAACTTTATATGTAAATGGGGTAGAAAACTGCCTAGTTTAACATGGTGCACTCATCTTGCATGTTTTACAACTCTAAAATATGCTTTAGGGCAGAACAGTACCAAATCTAATATATGCTCATCAGGATTTTTCTGGACTTGTTGCTTGTTGTTTCCGGCCTCATTTAAACTTGCCTAGTTAGTTAGTCTTATTATGCTTCATATCTTGCCATGTTTAACAACTTTTAATATTGTTGGGTACCTAAACAAGAGAGAACTAAATAAGTCATGTGGTGTTCCGTTAATATGCAACTCGTTGCATATTGTGCTCCACTTAATTTGTAGGATTGTTTGTGCATTTTGCCATGTCATGCTTCATTAAACCGGGCATGCATCATACTTGATTGTGCATCATGCCATGTTTATGTGATGGCTGTTTACCATGTTGCTTGCTTCTTTCCGGGTTGTTTCTCTCGTTAGCTTCGGTTTTGTTCTGGAGTTGTGAGGATTCATTCGACTACGTCCGTTTATCTTCTTCATGGAATCGTTCTTCTTCTTTGCGGGATCTCAGGCAAGATGACCATACCCTCGAAATCACTTCTATCTTTGCTTGCTAGTTGCTCGATCTATTGCTATGCCGCGATACCTACCACTTGCTATATCATGCCTCCCATATTGCCATGTCAGCCTCTAACCCACCTTTTTCCTAGCAATCCGTTGTTTGGCTATGTTACCGCTGTGCTCAGCCCCTCTTATAGCATTGTTAGTTGCAGGTAAAGATGAAGTTTGTTCCATGTTTGGACCATGGATATGTTGGGATATCACAATATCTCTTATTTAATTAACACATCTGTATACTTGGTAAAGGGTGGAAGGCTCTGCCTTATGCCTGGTGTTTTGTTCCACTCTTGCCGCCCTAGTTTCTGTCATACCGGTGATATGTTCCTTGATTTTGCGTTCCTTACACGGTTGGGCGTTATGGGAACCCCTTGACAGTTCGCTTTGAATAAAACTCCTCGAGGAAGGCCCAACCTTGGTTTTACCTTTTGCCTCACCACCACCTACCCTTCCCTCGGGTCGGCCAGCCCGAGGGTCATCTTTATTTTAAGCCCCCCCGGGCCAGTGCTTGTCTAAGTGTTGGTCCAAACCAAGTAGACCGCGGGGCCACCTCGGGGAAACTTGAGGTTTGGTTTTACTCGTAGGATGTCTCATCCTGTGTTGCCCTGAGAACGAGATACGTGCGACTCCTATTGGGATTGTCGGCACATCGGGTGGCTTTGCTTATCTTGTTTTACCATTGTCGAAATGTCTTGTAACCAGGATTCCGAGTCTGATCGGGTCTTCCTGGGAGAAGGAATATCCTTCGTTGACCATGAGAGCTTGTGATGGGCTAAGTTGGGACACCCCTGCAGGGTTTTGAACTTTCGAAAGCCATGCCCGCGGTTATGGGCAGATGGGAATTTGTTAATGTCCGGTTGTAGAGAACTTGACACTTGACTTTATTATAATGCATCAACCGCATGTGTAGCCGTGATGGTCTCTTCTCGGCAGAGTCCGGGAAGTGAACACGGTCCTTGTGTTATGATTGAAAGTAGGTAGTTTCAGGATCACTTCTTGATCACTTCTAGTTCACGACTGTTGTATTGCTTCTCTTCTCGCTCTCTTTTACGTATGTTAGCCACCATATATGCTTAGTGCTTGCTGCAGCTCCACCTCACTACCTTTTCCTACCCATAAGCTTAAATAGTCTTGATCTCGCGGGTGTGAGATTACCGAGTCCTCGTGACTGACAGATACTTCCAAAATAGGTGCAGGTGCCGATGATGCCAGTGCAGGTGACGCAACCGAGCTCAAGTGGGAGCTCGATGAAGATCTTGGTCGTTGTTTTGTTTTGTTTCCTTTTGATCAGTAGTGGAGCCCAGTTGGGATGATCGGGGATCTAGCATTTGGGGTGGTCTTTCTTTATTTTGGTTCCGTAGTAGGACCTTGATTGTATTCTGGATAATGTATGATATTCATGTATTGTGTGAAGTGGAGATTGTAAGCCAACTCTTTATCCCTTTCTTATTCAGTACATGGGATGTGTAAAGATTACCCCTCTTGCGACATGCCTACCATGCGGTTATGCCTCTAAGTCGTGCCCCGACACGTGGGAGATATAGCCGCATCGTGGGTGTTACAGGGAAGGTGAGTGGGGGAGTGGGAGGGGGGATCAAGGGGGCGCAGCCCGCCTTATCCCCTCATCGGAGCCAGCGAGGGGGCCTGGTGGAGACGCGCGCGTGCGCGGTCGCTCCTAAAGTGGGGAGGGGAAGAAGGCAAGGGGGTAAGGTGGGCCGGGCCAGTGCAATGGGCTAAGGCCCAGGGGGCAGGGGGCTTCCTTTTTTTTGCAGCTTTTGCATTTTCTTTTAGCCACTAATGACTTTTGTAAAATATGTAGCTGGTACCAATAGTTAGTATGCATTGATCCTTACTGCCACAAAAATGTTGGGAATGTTTTTGATCCCTTTGTATTTATTCAAAAAGAAAAGGACATTTTAAAATGTTGTTTTGGCTCTGTTAAAAAAGCATTAGGCCCATTTAGATTTGATGATGATGTTGTGTTCCTTAACAACAAATAGTTTTGGATTATTTGCTAAAAGTGAACATTTTTCCAACTAGTTTTGATCAACTTCATTTGCACTTTGAAATTGAATAGAATTCAGAGAAGGAATTTGAAATGAGATATTATCCCAACATGATTATCATTGCAAATCTCAGTAGCTCAGCATCATCATGATGGATTACTATAGCACCATTACATAGGGGTGTTACAGGGGTGACGGCCGATTGAGCAACAACACACAATCACAAACACATCTACAACTTTTTCATCTGTGTCTTGTCCCTCCCTCGTTCTTACTCCCTCGTTCTTCGTTGTTCTCCATGTTGGAGAGATGCAAATCGTGAGGCTGTAGGGGCGGCTTGACCGTCCTAGGGCAGCCCATAGCCGCCGCACTCCCCGACGGGGTCCCTCCCAGGAGTGTTGGGTTTTGGGTCCTCAAAAGCTGTCGCTGGTCGACTTGCGAGTCACGCTTCTGCTGTGGCTCCTTCGACATGAGCTGCGGTGCACCACCCTCAGTGTCGAGGGTAGATGTGGCGTGTTCGTGTGCAAACACACTTTTTGGCGACTCTACTGGGGACTGAAGATCAATCATCATCATCCATCATGTCTGGCAATGACAAGATTCCCACGCCCTCGGAAATCAACGCCGATAACATAATTAAGCCTAATGTTGAGGAGTTATTGGAGGAACGTCGCCGAGCTTATGAGGAGTACAAGAAGGCGTGTGAAGAGAAGGAGATGCAGGAGTTCCTTGCTAAGTTCAAGAAGGATCGTCAAGGCAATATCACTCCGGTTGGAGAAATCAAGTTTCCTCCTCTTCATGATGAACATGTTAAACCCTCTGTGAGTAATACCTTCTCTTCCGAGGTATGGGCTGAAATAGATAGTTGCATTACTGATAGTAATAATCTTTTATACCAAATTTTCTTGGAAAATACTAATGCTCAAAAAAGTATGCGTCAATCATCTATTGGTAATGTTGGTGTGCCTTTTACCGCAGTGATCCCTAATCCAACTTTGCCTATTTCATTGGCGCCTCCTGTGCCGATGAATTTTTATCCTAGCCCAACCAATCAAATTGTTGCTGTATCCATTAATCCTATCATGAGTATGCCAAGTTCGATGGTGACGCCGAACCAAACCCTACCCACAAGTGCAAACGTTGTTAGATCATTGCCGAACTACAGTTCGGCATACTTTCCACAATTCACACCTGTAGCTACTAACCATACTCCTCCTATGCCAATCCCACAAGCTTCATCGTCCACTACAGATGATGGTCTAGCTAATCTTAGAGAGGATATGGCTAAGTTGATCTGAGAGAATTTTAGAGTTGAGTTACCAAGGAACCAGATTTACCAAAAGCCATATCCAGAATACTTCAATGCAATTCAATGCCCTCCGGGATATAAAATTCCAGATTTTGTCAAGTTTAATGGAGAGGGCACAAAAACCACATTGGAGCATGTTAGTCAATACTTGGCACAATTGGGTGAAGCAGGCTCACTAAATGAATTGAAGTGCATTTATTTCCTTTATCTTTGACCAGTACCGCATTTTCATGGTTTGCCGCTTTACCACATGGTTCTATTCGTTTATGGTCGAAACTAGAAGAAAAATTTCATGATCATTTTTATAGTGGCGATAATGAGCTTAAGTTGTCACATCTTACATCAGTTAGACAAAAGCATGATGAATCAGTCTCCTATTACGTCAAGAGATTTAGAGATACAAAAAACCGGTGCTATAGTTTGGTGATAACCGAGAGAGATTTGGCTGATCTTGTGCTTAGTGGTTTGAGAACTCACATTAGAGAAAGGCTAGAAGGACATGAGTTTTTAAATATCAACCAAGTCTTGCAAAGGGCTTTGGCTCAAGAAAGCCAAAGCAAAGATCTTAAAGAGGTGCATAGATATAAAACTGATCGTCCTAAGGTGAATATAGTTGAGTATGATAGTGACCACTCGGACGATGAGGGTGATATTTATGCTACTAAATTTGTTTGTCCATCTAAGGCCAAACCATTTACTTGCAATCATTTAAAGCCGATTCATAAGAATCATGATGAAGAGATGAAATTTACTTTCAACATTGCTAAGTGTGACAGAATATTTGATGTTTTATTGCAAGCGAAGATTATTAGAATATCTCATACTTTACCACCGTTTGAAGAGCTGAAACGGCATGCTTATTGCAAGTATCATAATTATTTTTCTCATGCTACTAATGATTGTTATCTTTTTCGACAACAGATACAATCGACCATTAATGACATACGATTGAATTTTTCTGAGATGCAAGTTGACAAGCAGCCTTTCCCAATGAACACCATGGATTTGGAGGGGAAGAAGATGTTAATTCAGCCCAGCATAGCCAAATCAGATAATAAGAATAATATTGTCATTGGTGAGCCCAGTAAAAATAAGGAGAGCGACAAGGTCTTGGGGAGACAAGTTGTGCTTGATAAGCAACCTGATGGCAAGGAGATAATCAAGATAACCATTAAGAATCCTACACTTAGGGGGCAACCACAAATGCAAGAGAACACTCATGCCTAATTTGTGAAGCCCAAGAGTCCAGAGGTTGGCAAGTGGAAGACGAATGAAGCTAAAGTGCAGCGCAAGAAAATCAAGCTAACTTTTGATATGTTGTTGTCCAAGTATGGCAATCAAGCCGGCGGTTCTAGCTCTAATCGGTCATCAAATTTGAAGCGCTCAAGGTCACCTCCTCGGGAAGACTTTGAGCATCATGCAAGGCCATATGGGTCGTGGGCACCGAGACCATGGATGGTGCCACCCCCTATGTGCTACATGGGAGGTTTCAATGGAGGATGGGGGTAGCCCCCAATGGCCGCTTATGCTTTTCATCCGGGGTGGGCAGAACCAAGGAGGCCCATTCGTGAGAGGCTCTCTTATACCACAAGAGGCCATTTGAACAAATGTGTCAATTGGCCATTGCAAGATAATCATGGAAGGGTTGGCAAGCACGTGTGGCGTGCTAAATCACCAAGTGCTGAAATTTCATAGCCTAGCAAGCAAAAGGAGAAGACTACTAGTGCTGAAACTATTATGATAGGCACTAAAGAATTAACAATCAAAGAGCCGATTATTGTTGATAATCCGGCTGATTCTAATAAAGATGCGGTTGCTATCCAGCAGGGTCCCATGGCTAATGATGATGATGCTAGCACAGGGAAGGCCAAGTCAAGGGATCCAAAATATACTCAGCCTAAGTGGTGTCCTTCTGGTCTGACCAAGGCACAAAAAAGGAGATTGCCGTGCATGAGGAGCCATGAGAAGGAGGAACAAGAAGTAGAGAGGCAAAGGGATAAATTGTTCAATGAATGTCGTCCCATGGTACCCCCAAAACAAGTGTGGAAGCCTAAGCAAAAGGAAAAGGTAGCAACTTCTGCATTGATCATAGCTACACCTACACTACCAACAGAGGATGATGCGGCTGCCATTACATCGTCCACATCACCTATTACTTCCTCTTCACTTGGAGATATTTCAAAGTCAGGGGACATGCTTGAGGATGGAGATGATATGCTTGATTATGAGTCTACACCGGTTCATGAAGGTATGGATATTAATATGGTGTATTACTTACCCGCATAATTTCGTGCTATAGATGAAGAAAGGGAAGTAGCTCAGTTGGATTTTGGTCCTAAAAATGCAATATTCGAGAAGCCAAAATAACCACTTGAAGCCATTGTTCCTTAAATATCATATTAACGGATCACCGTTTGCTAGAATGCTTGTTGATGGTGGTGCTGTGGTGAATCTTATGCCATATTCGGTCTTCAAAAAATTGGGGCTGCGTGATGAAGAGTTGATAAAGACCAACATGGTGCTCAATGGATTTGAAGGTAAAGAGAAAACTGAACCAAAGGTGTGATGTGTGTGGAGCTCATGGTGGGAAGTAAAACTTTGGCTACCGCATTCTTTGTCGCCGAGATGCAAGGTAACTACAATGTGATATTAGGCACGATTGGGTTCATGAAAACCAATGCATGCCATCTACTATGCACCAGTTTTTAATTCAGTGGGTTGATGATGAAGTAGAAGTCATTCATGCGGATAATTCGTCTTGTGTTGCTTTGGCCGATGCATCGGTGGATTGGCAACATTCCAATGTTACTTGCTTGACAGGGTGCGACTTATCAGAATTTGATTTTCTTAGCACCACAAAAAGTGGTTTCGTGCCCGTTTCTTTAAAGTAGGTTGGCGATAATCGACTCCAAGGTATGATGGATTTAAATGGATCCTAACTCAGAGAGGTTACAAAAGCGTCTTGTAAAATATCGGTCCAATGAGAACAATATGTATGAGTCCATAGAAGAGTTAGATGATATGGATAAACTAGGACAAGGTTTTACATCAGCCGATCCATTAGAAGATATATATGAGATGGTTCAATACCTAGGCCGACATTTGTAAATGCAAATTTAAGAGCCGATCATAAAGCTAAGTTGATCGAGTGAAAGAGTATGTTTGTTGCTCTGCATGGGAATATCATGAGATGCCAGGTTTAAGCCGAGAGCTAGTGGAGCATCGGTTACCTATAAAGGCCGGTTTTACACCATTCAAGCAATCGACCAGAAAGTTTAATCCAAAAACATATGACAGGATCAAGGAAGAGATCGGTCGTTCGCTGAAAGCTAACTTTATTAGACCTTGCAGGTATGCCGAGTGGATTTCTAACTTTGTGCCAGTAGAGAAGAAAGGCTCTGGCAAGTTGAGGGTGTGCATTGATTTCAGAGATTTGAATAGACCTACACCTAAAGATGAGTATCCCATGCCAATAGCCGATATTCTTATTAATGATGCTTCTGGACATAAGGTCATTAGGTTTCTTGATGGTAATGCGGGGTATAATCAGATTTTTATGGCCGAAGAGGACATGTCCAAAATGGCTCTTCGATGCCCCGGTTTCCTTGGTTTATTTTTTGTGGACGATGATAACGTTTGGATTAAAGAGTCTCGGTGCCACGTATCAAAGGGTTATGAATTTAATTTTTTCATGATTTACTTGGTGTTATACTTGAGGTCTATATTGATGATATTGTTGTCAAATCAGATGCTTTTGAATCTCACTTAGCCGATTTGCGTTTGGCTCTTGAAAGAATGAAGAAATATGGGCTGAAATTGAATCCTTTTGAAGTGTGCCCTTGGTGTATTGGCTGGGAAGTCTCTGAGTTTCATTATTCATGAAGATGGCATGGAAATTGATCCCAAAAAGATAGAAGCTTTACAGAAAGTAGAGGCTCCAACATGCAAGAGAGATATGCCAAACTCCTTGACAAGGTCATTTATTTGAGGAGGTTCATAGCCAATCTATCAGGGAAGGTTGATGCATTTACTCCTATCCTTCAGTTAATGAATGATGTTGATTTTACTTGGGGGGGGGGGTGAGGGAGTCCTGGATTAGGGGGCCCTCGGACAGCCGGACTATATCCCTTGGCCGGACTGTTGGACTATGAAGATACAAGATTGAAGACTTCGTCCCATGTCCGGATGGGACTCTCCTTTGTGTGGAAGGCAAGCTTGGCGATTCGGATATGTAGATCTCCTCGCCTGTAATCGACTCTGTGTAACCCTAGCCCCCTCCAGTGTCTATATAAACCAGAGGGTTTAGTCCGTAGGACAACAACAATCATACCATAGGATAGCTTCTAGGGTTTAGCCTCTCCGATCTCGTGGTAGATCAACTCTTGTAATACTCATATCATCAAGATCAATCAAGCAGGAAGTAGCGTATTACCTCCATCGAGAGGGCCCGAACCTGGGTAAACATTGTGTCCCCCGCCTCCTGTTACCATCCGCCTTAGACACACAGTTCGGGACCCCCTACCCGAGATCCGTCGGTTTTGACACCGACATTGGTGCTTTCATTGAGAGTTCCACTGTGTCGTCACCATAAGGCTTGATGGCTCCTTCGATCATCGGCAACGATGCGATCCGGGGTGAGGTTTTCCTCCCCGAACAGATCTTCGTATTCGGCGGCTTCGTACTACGGGCCAACTCGCTTGGCCATCTGGAGCAGATCGAGAGCTACGCCCCTGGCCATCAGGTCAGGTTTGGAAGCTTGAACTATACCACCAACATCCACGGAGACATGATCTTCAACGGATTCGAACCCATGTCAGGTGCGCCACACAGTCACGATGAGCATGATTTAGCTCTGCCATCGGACAGTGTTCGGGAGATCACACCTGTAACTACTCCGGCCCTCAATCCAGAATAGATTGCGCCGTCCGTGGATGGGTGGATGGACCCTGCCACGGAGGCCGCACACTCAGCGGCGATAGAGCCGAATACTGACTTCACCTCCTATGAGACCTGTGTTGCCGGACACCCGGATTCGTCCTCGGCCATAGACTCCGAACCGCTCACGTCCGTGCCCATCCAATCTGACTGGGCATCGATCATGGAGTTCACCTCCACGGATATCTTTCAGTACTCGCCCCTAGGTGACGTGCTAAACTCATTACGGTCTCTCTCCTTGTCAGGAGACCCTTGGCCAAACTATGTCCGGCTCGAGTGGGAAGCGGACGGGAAAGAAATTCGTTCCCCACCCACCACCGACTTAGTAGCCACTGTCGACGACCTAACCAACATGCTCGACTTCGACTCCGAAGACATCGACGGTATGGACGATGATGCGGGAGATGAACAGGAACCACCGCCCACAGGGCGCTGGACTGCCACCTCATCATATGATATATACATGGTGGACACCCCCAAAGAAAGCGATGGCAATAAGGCAACGAAGGATAATCCCCCCGAGAAGCAATCCAAGAACCGACATCATTGGCGCCGCTCTAAGGCCCTCCATAGCAAAAACAGCGATACCGGCACAGGAGACAATAACACTGCAAATAGTGCCGAAGACGAAGACAATCCCCTCTAGCCAGGCTTTGAGCAGGAGGATGGGCAAGCCAGCCCTAAGGGACAGGCAGCTGACGGAGAATTAGAGGATGACAATTACATGCCTCTCTCCGAAGACGAGGTGAGCCTCGGTGATGAAGAATTTATTGTGCCTGAGAATCCCGTCGAACAGGAGCGCTTCAAGCGCCGGCTTATCGCCACAGCAAAAAGCCTGAAGAAAAAGCAACAACAGCTTCAAGCTGAGCAAGATATGCTAGCGGATAGATGGACTGAGGTCCTGGTAGCCAAGGAACACGAACTCGAGCGCCCAATCAAAAGTTTCCCAAAGCGCAGGTTGCTACCCCAACTTGAAGAGGAAGCATTAAAGCCTGCACTTCCAGCGTATGATGCGGCAGACCGGCCACCTCGTGGCCGGGACAAAGTGGCATATAAGCCCGAAGTCTAGCTCGCACCCCGGCGCCAGTCAAACAAAAACAGCAAGGCCCGAGGTAACACGCAGGACCTGCGAGACGTATTGGAAAACAAAGCAGGACACAAAAGATCGATCTTCGGATCACGAGGGCGCGCCCCAACACATGACAATGACCGTCATGCCGGATATACCAAAAGCAAATCCGGCCCGGCCGAACACAGCAGACAAGACTCGTACGAACTATGTCATGACATAGCCCGGCACAGAGGCGCCGCACACCCCCTATGCTTCACTGATGAAGTAATGGATCATGAATTCCCAGAAGGGTTTAAACCCATGAACATTGAATCATACGATGGTACTACTGACCCCGCGGTATGGATAGAGGATTTCTTCCTCCACATTCACATGGCCCGCGGGGATGATCTACACACCATCAAGTACCTCTCGTTAAAACTCAAAGGACCAACTTGTCATAGGCTAAATAGCTTGCCAGCAAACTCCATCGAAAGTTGGGAGAACCTGACAAACGCATTCCTGGACAACTTCTAGGGCACTTATGTGCGACCACCGGATGCTGATGATTTAAGTCATATAACACAACAGCCCGTAGAGTCAGCCAAGAAATTTTGGACTCGGTTCCTAACCAAAAAGAACCAAATTGTGGACTGCCCGGATGCCGAAGCCCTAGCGGCCTTTAAACATAACATCCATGACGAGTGGCTCGCCCGACATCTCGGCCAAGAGAAGAAAAAGTCCATGGCAGCCCTCACAACACTCATGACCTTCTTTTGCGTGAGCGAGGATAGCTGGTTGGCCCGTAGCAACAACACATCAAGCAACCCTAGCACATCGGATGCCAGAGACAGCAACGACAAGCCACGTCGCAACAGATACAAGCGCCGCAACAACGGCGATAACGCCGAAGACACGACAGTCAATGCCGGATTCAGTGGCTCTAAATCCGGTCAGCAGAAAGGGCCGTTCAAAAGAAACAATCCGGGTCCGTCCAGTTTGGACCGCATACTCGACCGCTCGTGTAAAATTCACGGCACCCCCGATAAGCCAGCCAACCACACCGATAGAGAATGCTGGGTGTTCAAATAGTCCGGCAAGTTGAATGCTGAAAGCAAGGAAAAAGGGCTGCATATCGACGACGAGGAGGAGCCCTGGCCGCCGAACACAGGAGGACAGAAGAAATTTCCTCCCCAAGTGAAAACGGTGAACATGATATACGCAACCCATATCCCCAAGCGGGAATGGAAGCGTGCACTCAGGGACATCTACACGCTGGAGCCAGTCGCCCCAAAGTTCAACCCATGGTCTTCTTGTCCAATCACTTTTGATCGCAGGGACCACCCCACTAGTATCCGTCATGGCGGTTCTGCCGCATTGGTCCTTGATCCTATCATTGAGGGATTCCACCTCACTCGAGTCCTTATGGACGGTGGCACCAGCTTGAACCCGCTTTATCAGGATAAAGTGCGCAAAATGGAAATCGACCCCTTGAGGATCAAACCCACAAAACCACCTTCAAAGGTGTCATACCAGGTGTAGAGGCCTATTGCACGGGCTCAATCACACTAGAAGTTGTCTTTGGATCTCCGGATAACTTCCGAAGCGAAGAGTTAATCTTCGATATCGGCCCCTTCCGCGGTGGCTATCACACACTACTCGGACGAACCGCATTCTCTAGATTCAATGCGGTACCACATCTCAAGCTCAAAATGCCAGGACCTCGTGGGGTTATAACAGTTAACGGAAACACAGAATGCTCGCTCCGCACGGAGGAGCACACTGCGGCCCTTGCAGCAGAAGTGTAAAGCAGCCTTCTGAGGCAAACCGCCAATTCGGCGACAAGGTCCACAGACACATTCAAGCGAGTCCGGAATAACCTGCAACAGAATCACTAGGTGCGTTCAGAGATCACCTAGCAATTCGGCCTCCATCCTAGTCCCAGTCAAGCGACGAAATTTGTGCCGCGCGTACATAACTACGCACTAAAGATACCATGGGTATAGGCGGAGGCATGGCTATGGCACGTCCTACAACGCGGTTCAACCGCCTCAGGACCAGTATATCTTTATCATTTTCTTCCTTTCAGGACCCTATTCTCTGGAGGCCCTCTCCGGTAGCTAGATCATCAGACCCATCATGGGAGGGAAGCACCAAGGGAGCAAGAAGCTTTGACGTACAAGGGAATCCCCAGGTGGTCTCTCATACCGATCATTATACCTATTTTACATACCCGCACGTAGCTCGCCCTTGGATCGGACATGTCAGATAGTCCTATTTTTGCTTATTGTACTACTTATACACATACGCTTTGACGTATCCCATAAATAACAATGCACAATGTCAGCTTATTATTACATTTCTTCTTCTTCTTTTTTCCTTGCTTGCCTATTCACGACAAGTTGCTCCCGTACATTTTGGTACCTTCAGTACACCAGGGGCTGATAACCCGCAAGTATAGGGGATCACAACAGTTTTCGAGGGTAAAGTATTCAACCCAAATTTATTGATTCGACACAAGGGGAGCCAAAGAATATTCTCAAGTATTACCAGCTGAGTTGTCAATTCAACCACACCTGGAAACTTAATATCTACAACAAAGTATTTAGTAGCAAAGTAATATGATAGTGGTGGTAACGGTAACAAAAGGTAACAGTAGTAAAAGTAATGTTTTTGGTATTTTGTAGTGATGATAGTAATAGCAATGGGAAAGTAAATAAGCGAAGAACAATATACGGAAAGCTCGTAGGCAATGGATCAGTGATGGAAAATTATGCCGGATGCGGTTCATCATGTAACAGTCATAACCTAGGGTGACACATAACTAGCTCTAGTTCATTGATATATTGTAGGCAAGTATTCCGAATATAGTCATACGTGCTTATGGAAAAAAACTTCCATGACATCTTTTGTCCTACCCTCCCGTGGCAGCGGGGTCCTTACGGAAACTAAGGGATATTAAGGCCTCCTTTCAATGCAGAACCGGAACAATGCATTAACATATAGTGAATACATGAACTCCTCAAATTACCGTCATCACTGGTAAGTATCCCGATTATTGTGACTTCGGGGTTAACGGATCATAACACATAATAGGCGACTATAGACTTGCAAGATAGGATCAAGAACACTCATATATTGATGAAAACATAATAGGCTCAGATCTGAAATCATGGCACTCGGGCCCTAGTGACAAGCATTAAGCATAGCAAAGTCATAGCAACATCAATCTCAGAACATAGTGAATACTAGGGATCAAACCCTAACAAAACTAACTCGATTACATGATAGATGCCATCCAACCCATCACCGTCCAGCAAGCCTACGATGGAATTACTCACGCACGGCGGTGAGCATCATGAAATTGGTGATGGAGGATGGTTGATGATGACCATGGCGACGGATACCCCTCTCTGGAGCCCCGAACGGACTCCAGATCAGCCCTCCCGAGAGGTTTTAGGGCTTGGCGGCGGCTCTGTATCGTAAAACATAAAACACGATGATTTCTTCTCTATGATTTTTTCTCCCCGAAACTCAATATATGGAGGTGGAGTTGGAGTCCGAGAGGCAACAGGGGGCCCACGAGGTAGGGGGGCGCGCCCCCACCCTCGTGGAGAGAAGGTGGGCCCCCTGGCCTTCATCTTTGGCAGGAATTTTTCTTATTTTCTGAAAAGTGGCTCCGTGAAGTTTCAGGTCATTCCGAGAACGTTTGCTCCTGCACATAAATAACAACATGGTAATTCTGCTGAAAACAACGTCAGTCTAGGTTAGTTCCTTCAAATCATGCAAGTTAGAGTCCAAAACAAGGGCAAAAGTGTTTGGAAAAGTAGATACGTTGGAAAATTACGTGAAGTTGAAAATTCAAAGATCAAACAGGACAGTTGGACAATTACGTGAAGTTGAAAATTCAAACCTCCTCACAAAGGTACTGGTGAGATAGTGATACTGGCTGCACTTCTCTTCCTCGAAGCTCACAAGATCAGCGTTACGCAAATATGCGTTAAATTCTTCCTTAATTCCCGCTCGATCCATAAAGTTCTCAGAAGGCCATTCACAAGGACGCACTGGAGTGTCTCTTGGTGGCTCTTCATCAGCATCACGCATTGCAAGCCTGGGTCCTTGCTTCCTTGAAGAACCACCTTGGAACATTTTCCTAAGCATATTTCTTCCTCTGGAAAATTATGAAATTTTTTTAGTAACTTCAAAATAAAAGTAAACCAAACTCAATAATATTGGTAGAAGCTACTCCTATAAGTTCCTAGGGCCTATATCATGCATCAAAACTACTTTTGACCATATAAATTTGACATGCGAGCTCAAGAACAGGGTCACCTAAGCAGCAAAAATTTGTAATGAATAAAGCACTAGAACAAAAACTAATTGGACCAATGGAGGAGTCACATACCAAGGAACAATCTCCCCAAGCAGTTTTGTGAGAGGTGCTTTGAGCAAGGAGATAAAAAAATGGTAGCAAGATGAGCTAGAACTCATGCTTGAGGTGGTTATTCGTGTTTGTGTGAGGAAGATGAAGTGTGGGGGTGCAGGAATAAGTGGAGGAGGGCCACCGTGGGCCCATGAGGCAGGGCGCGCGCCCTACAGGGGTGGGCGCGCCCTCCACCCTCGTGGGCAGGTGGTTCACCCTCTAGTGTGTTCTAAGTTCCATAAATCCTCAAATATTCTAGAAAAAATCATATTTAAATTTCAGGGCATTTGGAGAACTTCTATTTTTGAGGTATTTTTATATTGCACGGATAATCGGATAACAAACAGAAAAATATTTTATTTTATTTTATTTAATATAAATAACAGAAAGTAAAAGTGGGGTACAAAAGGTTGTGCCTTCTAGTTTCATCCATCTCATGATCATCAAAAGGAATCCACTAACAAGGTTGATCAAGTCTTGTTAACGAACTCATTCCGAATAACATGGAACCGGAGAAATTTCGAATAACACTATGTTACCTCAACGGGGATATGCACATCCCCAATAATAAGAATATCATATTTCTTCTTGACAGTAGGAAGAGGAAATTCAAAACCTCCAAATATAATCGATGGAATTTTTCCAATAGAATTGATACTGTGAACTTGAGGTTCTTTCCTCGGAAAGTGTACCGTATTCTCATTACCATTAACATGAAAAGTGACATTGCCTTTAGTGCAATCAATAACAGCCCCTGCAGTATTCAAAAAGGGTCTTCCAAGAATAATAGACATACTATCGTCCTCAGGAATATCAAGAATAACAAAGCCCGTTAAAATAGTAACGTATGCAACTACAACATGCACATCCTCACAAATACCGACAGGTATAGCAGTTGATTTATCAGCCATTTGCAAAGATATTTCAGTAGGTGTCAACTTATTCAAATCAAGTCTACGATATAAAGAGAGAGGCATAACACTAACACCGACTCCAAGATCACATAAATCAGTTTTAACATAGTTTCTTTTAATAGAGCATGGTATAGTGGGTACTCCTGGATCTCCAAGTTTCTTTGGTATTCCACCCTTAAAAGTATAATTAGCAAGCATGGTGGAAATTTCAGCTTCTGGTATCTTTCTTTTATTTGTAATAATATCTTTCATGTACTTAGCATAACGATTGGTTTTGAGTATATCGGTTAATCTCATATGCAGAAAGATAGGTCTAATCATTTCAGCACAACGCCCAAAATCCTCATCATCCTTTTTCTTGGATGGTTTGGGAGGAAAAGGCATGGGTTTCTGAACCCGTGGTTCTCTTTCTTTACCATGTTTCCTAGCAACAAAGTCTTTTTTTATCATAACGTTGATTCTTTGATTGTGGGTTATCAAGATCAACAGCAGGTTCAATTTCAATATCATTATCATTACTAGGTTGAGCATCATCTTGAACATTATCATTAGTTTCAGGTTCATTACCAGATTGAGTTTCAGCATCAGAAATAGAAATATCATTTGGTTCTCAGGTGTTTCAACAATAGGATCACTAGAAGCATGCAAAGGCTTATCATTTTTCTTTTTGTTCTTTTTAGAAGAACTAGGTACATCTATGTTATTTCTCTGAGAATCTTGCTCAATTCTCTTAGGATGGCCTTTAGGATACAAAGGTTCCTGAGTCATTCTACCAGTTCTAGTAGCCACTCTAACAGCCTTATCATTATCTTTACTATTCAATTCATTGAGCAAATCATTTTGAGCTTTAAGTACTTGTTCTACTTGAGTGGTAACCATAGAAGCATGTTTACAAATAAGTTTAAGTTCACCTTTAACATTAGCCATATAATCACCCAAGTGTTCAAGCACATTTGAATTGTATTTCAATTGTCTACCAAAATAAGCATTAAAGTCTTCTTGCTTAGCCATAAATTTATCAAACTCATCTAAGCATGGGCTAGCAAACTTAGTAAATGGGATTACAACTTTATCATATCTATAGAGAGAATTTTCCTTTACTACCTGTGTCGGGTTATCAAGACCATGAGTTTCTTCAATAGGTAAAGCACTAAGATTATATATTTATTCAACAGGCGGTAAATTAAGATCATGTACTTCTTAGGAGGTAAATTCTTAACATCTTCAGCTTTAATACCTTTTTCTTTCATAGATTTCTTTGCCTCTTGCATATCTTTAGGACTGAGAAATAGAATATCCCTCTTCTTCGGAGTTGGTTTAGGATAGGCTCAGGAATTGGCTCCGGAGGTGTCCAATTATTTTCATCTGTTAACATATTATTCAATAGAATTTCAGCTTCATCCGGTGTTCTTTCCCTGAAAACAGAACTAGCACAACTATCCAGGTAAACTCTGGAGGCATCGGTTAGTCCATTATAAAAGATATCAAGTATTTCATTTTTCTTAAGAGGATGATCAGGCAAAGCATTAAGTAATTGGAGAAGCCTCCCCCAAGCTTGTGGGAGACTCTCTTCTTCAATTTGCACAAAATTATATATATCCCTTAAAGCAGCTTGTTTATTATGAGCGGGGAAATATTTAGCAGAGAAGTAATAAATCATATCCTGGGGAGTACGCACACAACCAGGATCAAGAGAATTAAACCATATCTTAGCATCACCCTTTAATGAGAACGGAAATATTTTAAGGATATAAAAGTAACGAGTTCTCTCATCTTTAGTGAACAGGGTGGCTATATCGTTGAATTTAGTAAGATCTGCCACAACAGTTTCAGATTCATAACCATGAAAAAGATCAGATTCAACCAAAGTAATTATATCAGGATCAACAGAGGATTCATAATCCTTATCAGTAACAAAGATAGGTGAAGTAGAAAAAGCAGGGTCGGGTTTCATTCTAGCATTTAGAGATTGCTTACTCGATTTAGCTAATAATCTTTTGAGTTCAGTTCTATTTTGGCACGCTAAAATAGCTAAAGAAGCTTCTTGATCAAAGACATAACCCTTAGGAATAACAAGTGATTCTTCATCATCACTTTCATCAGTATCATCAAATTCAATATTTTCAATCTCTCTAGCCCTAGCAAGTTGTTCATCAAGAAAATCACTAAGTGGCACAGTAGTATCAGGCATAGAGGTAGTTTCATCATAAGTATCATGCATAGCAGAAGTGGCATCATCAATAACATGCGACATACCAGAACGAATAGCAGAAGCAGGTGTAGGTGTCGCAAGCTTACTCATAACAAAAGGTGAATCAAGTGCAGAGCTAGATGGAAGTTCCTTACCTCCCCTCATAGTTGAGGGATAGATCTTGGTTTTTGGATCTCTCAAGTTCTTCATAATGATAAGCAGATATAAATCCCAAGTGACTCAAAGAATAGAGCTATGCTCCCCGGCCACTGCGCCAGAAAATAGTCTTGACAACCCGCAAGTATAGGGGATCACAACAGTATTCGAGGGTAAAGTATTCAACCCAAATTTATTGATTCGACACAAGGGGAGCCAAAGAATATTCTCAAGTATTAGCAGCTGAGTTGTAAATTCAACCACACCTGGAAACTTAATATCTGCAGCAAAGTATTTAGTAGCAAAGCAATATGATAGTGGTTGTAACGGTAACAAAAGGTAATAATAGTAAAAGTAATGTTTTTGGTACTTTGTAGTGATGATAGCAATAACAACGAGAAAGTAAATAAGCGAAGAACAATATATGGAAATCTTGTAGGCAATGGATCAGTGATGGAAAATTATGCCGGATGCGGTTCATCCTGTAACAGTCATAACCTAGGGTGACACAGAACTAGCTCCAGTTCATTGATATAATGTAGGCATGTATACCGAATATAGTCATACGTGCTTATGGAAAATAACTTGCGTGGCATCTTTTGTCCTACCCTCCCGTGGCAGCGGGGTCCTAATGGAAACTAAGGGATATTAAGGCCTCCTTTTAATAGAGAACCGGAACAAAGCATTAACACATAGTGAATACATGAACTCCTCAAACTACGGTCATCACCGGTAAGTATCCCGATTATTGTCACTTCGGGGTTAACGGATCATAACACATAATAGGTGACTATAGACTTGCAAGATAGCATGAAGAACACTCATATATTGATGAAAGCATAATAGGTTCAGATCCGAAATCATGGCACTCGGGCCCTAGTGACAAGCATTAAGCATAGCAAAGTCATAGCAACATCAATCTCAGAACATAGTGGATACTAGGGATCAAACCCTAACAAAACTAACTCGATTACATGATAGATGCCATCCAACCCATCACCGTCCAGCAAGCCTACGATGGAATCACTCACGCACGGCGGTGAGCATCATGAAATTGGTGACGGAGGATGGTTGATGATGACGATGGCGACGGATTCCCCTCTCCGGAGCCCCGAAAGGACTCCAGATCTGCCCTCCCAAGAGGTTTTAGGGCTTGGCGGCGGCCCCGTATCGTAAAACGTGATGATTTCTTCTCTCTGATTTTTTTCTCCCCGAAACTCAATATATGGAGGTGGAGCTGGAGTCGGAGAGGCAACAGGGGGCCCACGAGGTAGGGGGCGCGCCCTAGGGGGGCAGGCGCGCCCCCACCCTAGTCCAGAGACGGTTGCCCACCTGGCCTTCATCTTTGGCAGGTATTTTTCTTATTTTCTGAAAAGTGGCTCCGCGAAGTTTCAGGTCATTCCGAGAACGTTTGCTCCTGCACATAAATAACACCATGGTAATTCTGCTGAAAACAACATCAGTCCGGGTTAGTTCCATTCAAATCATGCAAGTTAGAGTCCAAAACAAGGGCAAAAGTGTTTGGAAAAGTAGATACGTTGGAGACGTATCAGGGGCTTCAGTGTACCCCATAGCACGGCAAGAAAAGTCCAAACACTTTCGATAGTGCGGCACCCCGAACTTATAGCATTATTGTAACGTCCCAAATTTTCAATTTGGAATGTTATACACTAGATCATCATTGCATATCATATTTTATTGCATTTTGGTTGATCCTAGAAATTCTACGCGACACAAGGACCCTCGGAGAGAGTTGGGGATTTCGTTATTTTCATATTTGAGTTTTCTCAAATTTTGAAAATAGGATCATTTGATTTTATTTATTTTTTCTTCAGTTATTTCTATTATCAAAATATGAGAGAGGGAATAAAATGACTTTCCCAAAATAAAGAAATATTGAGGATTTAATAAAAAATCAAATAAGATTTTATTTTGGATTTATTTGCTATTTTATTTGAATTTAGGAAAAATGCGCGTTTTTTCAAAATTGGATTTAGGCCCCAAATAAATGTTCATCCTACGTGGCTTGATTTTAGAAGCCGGGGAAAATTTATCTCGGGATTTTTTGAGTCCGTTTAGTATTCCTTTTGTTTTTTCTAAGCGTAATTTTTTTTAAAAAGTCGAACCGACCTAACCGGGCCGTGTCCGACCAGGACACCTGGCCCGGCCGGCCTTTTTATAGCCGCGAGGGCCCGACCGGAGCCACAGCCCCAGCCGAAACCCTAGCTGCCTCGATCCGTGCGCCGCCGCCGCCTCGATTCGCGCACACCGCTGCCTCCCGCCGCCGCCGCAACGGAGCCGCGCCGCTCCGCCGTCGTTCACCGGAGCCGCACGAGGTAGCCGTCGTCGCCTCGGTTTTCACGAAGAAAACCGATCGGTTTTTTGCGAAAACCTAGATCCGTTTTTTTTATTTTCTCCAGTTCGGTTTATTTTTCCGGTTTAGTTTATTTAGCGAGCGTTCACTCGTTCGTTCATTTTAACGAACACATTCATCGTTTAGATCCAGATAACGAACAATCGTTCATTAATCTGTTCGTCGTTTTTCTTTTTCTCGGATTTATTCCGCGATTTTTTGATCGTGATTTCTGATCCGATTTTCGTTCTAGTATAACTTTTCGCTCGCTTATCGGAATCAGGCGATTCAAGCGCTTGGAGTTTCGTCTCGAGACCCTCTCTCCATTTAACCAGCTCAAACAAGTTTTTGCCTCTGTAAAATTTGACCTAGATCCAGAATAGTAAACGAAGCTTGTTTCTTTTGCCATTTGTCTTTCGTTGCTTCGTTCGATTTGGTTCTTTTTGCCAACCGGAGTTCTTAAGTTGAACTTTCTGGTATTTGAGTTTTACCTGTGCATTAGTTGAGTACTTATTGTATGCTTGTTTGTTTGCGATAGAGTAGCCGGAGTGCGCCACTTGTTACTTTGAATCGCTAGGTTTTGTGGATCATCAGCAAGGCAAGTAACACTTTGATCAATAATCCTACTACCCAGTTTTTATTGCATTAGATCAATCCTCACACATTGCATGATTAGGATCTAATTAAATTGTGGGTTTGGGAAGTACATGAGGTAGTACCTATCACCTGTCTTATTATCAAACCTTTGGGAGTTACTTCTACGTTCGCTTATTATGCCATGCTATGCTAGTAGACGTGGATTGGGTGAGTGTATCCATGACAGATGTGAGATTGTTAAATTAATGGTTTATCTAAGGTGGCAACTTAAATACACATCTGGGTGGATTGAGGCACCTGGGTATTCCAACGATTTCCTGTTTTTCTTTTGGACTGCCACCCAGGCTCAAAGGGA
This sequence comes from Triticum urartu, assembly GCF_056163025.1. NCBI lineage: Eukaryota > Viridiplantae > Streptophyta > Magnoliopsida > Poales > Poaceae > Triticum > Triticum urartu. The sequence goes on along the minus strand of NC_141874.1, from coordinate 312,315,375 downwards.
TCATGAGATTATTCGTACTAGAAACTTCCATGTGCAGCCACAAGCTACTATGGGCTCTAGCATAGTTGATTAAGTCGTGCGAACTCTTACAGTGGTAGACTAGCAGATGTAGGGGAAAGTAGGTGTAACGGTCTACCCGATCGTAAGGTGCTAGCGCTTCTGAAAGACTATGTCTCGGTCATCCGTTTCTCAAACACCATGTAGTGCGAGAATCCCAGCGGAGGAGATTGAGTCTTGTGGGGAAAAGTGCGCAAACCTCTGCAGAGTGTATAAACTAATCATGGTTAGCTGTGTCCCCGGTTATGGACATCTTGAGTATCTAGTACTTGGATTATCATGTGAATCTCATCATATTACTCTAAATAATTTTGTTGGGTTTTAATGATGATGCTTAATTGGGATTGAGAGGGTGTCTACACTCTCAATGTTTAACAACCACCATGATAGTTAAATAAAATTTATTCCTTCGCCGTAGGAAAAAATTGGCTTTACACAAAACTGTAACCATAGAGCTTTCCACCAGCCAAATATGCATATAGTATAGTATTATTCCTTCATTGCTCTCTATGTGTTACATTGCCAGCATATTCCATGTGCCGGCCTGTTTCGGGCTGCAACGTTTATGTTGCAGACTTTTCAGACGACGAGTAAGGAGCCTTTTAGGTCATGGTTCTATACTCAGTGATGCCGTTGGAGTTGATGGACTCACTTATGTTCCAAGCCTTCCGCTGTTATCGTTATTAGATGGCCTTAAGCCATATTTATTGTAATAAGTTCTCTTTTGAGACACTCGATGTAATAAGGGTGTGATTGCTACTCTATTATAAATCCTTCAAGTACTGTGGGGTGTCAGCATTACTGATCCAGGGATGACACCTGAGCACAGAGATTGGACCGTTTGAGGTCTGGTTGCTACAATTATATGCATCAGCTCCGAATCATGTCTTGGGTCAATAGTTGGGTTTGCTCGGCTCCCATGTTTTGGTGCCTTACGTTCTGCTATATCGGCTAAGGTAGCACTGGGAGAACTACTGCGATTGTTTCTCGGTTCTTCCGGATGAGCACCTCAGTAGAGAAAGCCGAAAACTGATTGTCATGATGCGGTGAGAGCTGGTCGCTGTTCGCGAGGTCCCAAATCCATAAAGATTTTTTCTGCTTCAGGCGACGAGGCGGCCTTGTCCGATTTAGGCGCTCATAGCGCCCCAAGTTCGGCCTTCCGAATACTAGGGGCTTCGCCAAAATTTAAAATTTTATACTTCTATGGCTAAGTGAGAGTGATAAAGCTTTATAGTCCGATTACCTGGTTCGTTGTGCTGAACACCTTCGAAGGACCCAAAACTGGGATAAAGAGTGATCAGATTTATCCCGAACACCTCAGTACTAGCTACATGGGGGCAGAAGCCGACAACTAGCCAACTCTCAGATTTTATGAACAGCCGCACAGAAGGTAATATTTTAAATCAACAAGCGTTATATAGCGCAGATGAACTCGTTTTCATATTGCAGGATCACATCAGTACATTCATTCAAATATTACATCCTTAGAACATTCCTCCACCACAAGGTGGGCACCCTTCAGGATGCTGTCATAATACTTTTCGGGGCGGCGATGCTCCTTGCCCTCCGGCGGCCCCTCCTTCACCAGCTTCTCGGCGTCCATCTTCGCCTAGTGCACTTCAGCTCGGGCAAAAGCACTGCGTGCACCCTCAATGCAGATGGACCGCTTTATGACTTCAAGCTGTGGGCAGGCATTCACAAGCCGCCTCACCATGCCGAAGTAGCTGCCAGGCAGGGGCTCGCCAGGCCACAACCGGACTATGAGACCCTTCACGGCCTGTTCGGCCTCCTTGTGGAGCTCGACCAGTTGCTTCAACTGGTCGCTCAAGGGCATCGGATGTTCGGTCCCAGTATACTGAGACCAGAACAACTTCTCCGTTGAGCTCCCTTCCTTGGCCCGGTAAAATTCCACGGCATCGGACACACTGCGGGGAAGATCTGCGAACGCTCCTGGAGAGCTCCGAACTCGGGTAAGTAAAAGGAAAGTTTCCTTCACATGTTTGCTTTGCATAATGAATTCCTTACCCTCCGCTATCTCCTGGACCGCCTGAAGCTCCTGGAGGGCCTTGTGTGCTTCGGCCTTGGAATTTTTTGCATTCTCAAGGGCCTTCGTAAGCTCAGACCCTTGCGTCTTAGAGTCACGCTCCAAGGACTCATATTTTTGACGAAATCCTGGAGCTCTTGCTGCACCTCGCCGACCCTAGCCTCTTGCTTCTCGCGCTCAGTGCGCTCCTTGGCCGCTTTGTCTTCGGCCTCGGACAGCGCCTCCTTCAGGGCCGCCACTTTGTCGTGGCCCCTAGCAAAATTCATGATGATCCCGTGACTTAACAACCGCATTCTTTTTTATTCCTTATCAATATACGAACGGGTATTACTTACCTTTGTTCTCTTCGAGCTGCCTCTTGGTAAGGCCGAGCTCTTTTTCGGACCGCTCAAGGTCCCTCTTCAGTATGGAGACCTCCGCAGTGCGAGCGGCAGCGGCCAGCAACGAAGCCTGCTTATTCACATAAGACACATTCTGATTAGACTCCTCTGATTATTATTTGATCCTCTGTTCGGCCTTTCTTTGCGAACGCCAAACAGAGCATCAGGGGCTACTCTCTATGCTATAACATTTTCTTATAAATTGATTACTTACCTCAAAGCCTGTTAGGAGGCTGGCATAGGCTTCAGTCAGTCCGCTTTTAGCGGACTGAACCTTCTCTACCACCGCACTCATGACAGTGCGGTGCTCTTCGTCAATGGAAGCACCGCGAAGCGCTTCCAGCAAGTTGTCCGGTGCCTCTGGATGGACAGAGGCCATCGGCACAGACGGCTCGCCCCCCTTAGTGAGGGGTCGCCCGACAGAGTCCGGAACCACTGGAGGTTCCGGCGCAGTATTCGCCGGGGGCCGGACTTGCTGCCCCCGTCATTAGGGCCCATGGGAGCCTTGCCTCCCATGCGCCCAGCGTCTAGGAGGTCGCCTTGGGGCGCCCCCAGAACTACCTTCCCTTGGCTTGGTGCCCTTCGGGACAACACCTCGGCGTCATCCGTAGGGCGGGGGGAGGAGGCGGTCGGGAGCGAATCACTGTTCATCTCCGACAGGCCCAGAGACCCATCCGAAGAGGATATGTAGAGACGGTCCTTGGGTAGGCTGCATGATCATGTTCGGCATGATAAGAAACAATAAAACGAAATATACCAGAACCTTATGGTATCCGGATACTTATGGCTTCGCCAGGGGCTTGTCCCTGGGCAACCACTCCTCGTCGTTGAACGCGACCGTGGTGGAGCGGTCCGGAAGGAGGGCTCTTCCCTTCTTGGACCCTTCGGCCTCCCCAGATGTGGCGGCCTTCCTTTTCTTCTCTCCCCCGGCTGGAGGGGGAGAATTTTCCTCTTCCTCCTCCTCGTCTTCGTGGGAGGAGGGCATCTCGGTGTTATCGGACGACGAGTCTGATACAACCTTGCACCGGAGATCTTTCCTGGTCCCCGCGGCCTTCTTCTTGGCCTTCTTCTCCGGCCCCTCATAGGGCGCCGGATCCAGCATCTCCGTCAGGAGAGTACTTGCTGGATCTTCGGGCAGTGGGGCCGGACAGTCGATCTACTCCGCTGTCGCGACCCATTCCTGTCAAATAATGTGGAGGCTCAGGTCCCTCACATAATTATACTAGGGAAAGAAATGCCTTATGGGATATAAGGAGCTTACCGGATTAGCGGGGTGCTTTGTGCTGAGTCCGCGGTCCTCGGTAAGGGGAGGAGGTACCTCGGTAGACTTGAACAACACCCTCCAGATGTCCTAGTGGGTCATGTCGAAGAGCTCTCGCAGCGTCTGGTGCCTTGCCGAGTCGAACTCCCACATATTGAATGCCCGTCTTTGACACGGGAGGATCCGGCGGAAGAGCATGACCTGGACCATGTTGACAAGCTTGATTTTCTTGCTTATCATGTTTTTAACACAGTTCTAGAGTCCAGTCAGCTCCACCAATGAACCCCAAAATAAGCCCTTCTCCTTCCAGGAGGTTAGCCGCATGGGGATGCCAGATTGGAATTCGGGGGCCGCCACCCAGTTGGTGTCACGCGGCTCGGTGATGTAGAACCACCCTGATTGCCACCCCTTCACGGTCTCCACATAGGAGCCTTTGAGCCAGGTAACATTGGGCATTTTGCCCACAATGGCGCCTCCGCACTCCGCTTGCTGGCCGACCACCACCTTCGGTTTAACATTGAAGGTCTTCAGCCACAGGCCGAAGCGGGGCTTGATGCAGAGGAAAGCCTCGCACACGACGATAAATGCTGAGATGTTGAGGATGAAATTGGGGTCTAGATCATGGAAGTCCAGCCCGTAGTAGAACATGAGCCCGCGAACAAATGGGTGGAGGGGAAATCCCAGCCCGCGGACGAAATGGGTAAGGAATACAACCCTTTCATGGGGACCGGGGGTAGGAACAATCTGCCCCGCACCTGGGAGCCAGTGCGTGATATCTGCGGCCAGGTATCCGGCTTCCCGGAGCTTCGTGATGTTCTCCTCCGTAATGGAGGAGGCCATCCACTTGCCTCCCGCTCCGGACATGTTCGAAGTGTTTTTGCGGAGAAGATGCGAACTTGGGCGTTGGAGCTCGAGTGCACGAGAATGGATAGGCAGGGAAGAAGAAGGCGTGGGTAAAAAAGAGGAGTCCTTATCTGTGTATAAGGGCGGTAGAAACTGTGTGCCTCCCCACTTGCCTATTAAAACTCGCTTATTCCCCAAGCGTCGTGATTGATGGCGCGGTTGGGTTACCCATGCCCGTGTTGATGAGGATCCCGGGATAAGGGGACACGATATTTGCTTCGACAAGACGTGCTAAGAAAACTGGCTCGCAATATGTGCTGTAGCTGATTCAGAAAAACGGTTCGAATAATAACCGGGGCCATGGCGTGATGTCATGTTATGAAAAGTTGTCAGCAGATTAGATTTGTGGAAATATTATACTCTCTATGGTGATATGTGGAATTTGTTTTGCAGAGCCGGACACTATCCTTGTGTTCAAAATCTTTTATGGAGTATTCGGAGGAGGAACCCACCTTGCAATGCCAAAGACAATCTACGCGCCGGACTCATTGACATTGAAGCCTGGTTCAGGGGCTGCTGAGGGAGTCCTGGATTAGGGGGTCCTCGGACAGCCGGACTATATCCCTTGGCCGGACTTTTGGACTATGAAGATACAAGATTGAAGACTTCGTCCCGTGTCTAGATGGGACTCTCCTTTGCGTCGAAGGCAAGCCTGGCGATTCGGACATGTAGATCTCCTCCCTTGTAACCGACTCTGTGTAACCCTAGGCCCTCCGGTGTCTATATAAACCGGAGGGTTTAGTCCGTAGGAAAACAACAATCATACCATAGGCTAGCTTCTAGGGTTTAGCCTCTCCGATCTCGTGGTAGATCAAATCTTGTAATACTCATATCATCAAGATCAATCAAGCAGGAAGTAGGGTTATACCTCCATCGAGAGGGCCCGAACTTGGGTAAACATTGTGTCCCCCGCCTCCTGTTACCACCCGCCATAGGCGCATAGTTCGGGACCCCCTACCCGAGATTCGCCGGTTTTTACACTGACAGGGGGCAAAACAGCAAGAGGCATTTGATATGATTAAGAAATATTTGTGCACTCCTCCGGTTAGAAAGTGCCCATGCACAGGGAGCAATTTAGACTTTACATTGCAGTGGAGGAAGGTGTTATTGGTGCTGTGTTGACTCAAGTGACTGAAGGAAAGGAGCATGCTATTACTTATTTGAGCCGACGCATATTGGACGCCAAGACAAGGTATACATTTGTTGAGAAATTATGCTTATGCTTATATTATGGTTGCATAAAATTGAGACATTATCTAGTGCCTAGTACTTGCATTATAGCTTGTCAAACCGATGTTATCAAATACATGTTGCATAGGCCAATTCTTAGTGGTAGAATTGGCAAGTGGGCTTATGCTTTAATTGAATATGATTTGGCTTATGAATCTCTGAAATCAATGAAAGGCCAAATTTTTGCTAATTTTATTGTTGAGCATCGGATTGATGACAAGCATGATATTATTATAAACCTTGTCTCATTAGTAACATGGAGATTATATTTTGGTGCTTCAGTTTGTAGCAATGGCCAAGGTGTTAGTATTGTTTATATATCTCCTCATGGCGTTGTTTTTGAAGCCTCATGCTGCTTAGAATACTTTTGCACAAATAATCAAGCCGAATTTGAAGCATTGTTATTTGGCTTAGAGATGTTGCTTGCCATAGGTGCTACACATATTGAGGCTTTTGGTTATTCGTTATTAGTAGTGCAACAAACATCCAAAGTCTTTCAATGTTTTGACGAATCACTTAATATTGAGGATAATCCAAGGAGATGGCATGAGCTATTGTCTGAAGCTTTGTGGGCACATAGGATCTCAAGGCATGGTGCTACAAAGGTGACTCCATATGAGCTCGTATATGGTCAGGAGGCCGTTTTACCAGTGGAAGTGAATTTGAATGCTTTGATAATAGCCAAACAAAATGATTTATCGGTGGTGGACTTCTATAACTTGATGATGGATAATAGTGATGAAGTCGTCGATAAATGTTTGGCTGCTTTAAAGGCCTTATAGAGAGATAAGTTGAGTGTGGCAAGAGCTTACAATAAGAAGGTCAAGTTGAAGGATTTTCAAGTTGGTGATCTCGTGTGGAAGGTGATTCCACCAATTGGTTCAAAAGACAGAAAATTTGGGAAGTGGTCTCCAAGTTGGGAAGGTCCTTTCAAGATTACATGGGAAGTTCCCGGAAATTCATATTTGGTGGAATCCGTACAAGGCACATTACTACCTCAAGCTCTCAATGGCAAATATTTCAAGCAGTACCACCCAAGTGTGTGACAAGAAGCCTAGATAGGCAAACGACCGATATATAACTATCGCCCTAAGCAAAGATATGTCTGATAAATAACTACCGCCCTTAGCATAAACTTGGCCAATATATAATTATTGCCCTAAGCACATATAACTGGCCGATGGAGTGTTGATATCGTCCTTAGAACAAAACATGGTACAAGTTATTTTTCGGCATGCTAGCTTTGCCGAAAAATAGAGGGGCATGTGTTGACGCTCAAAAGTGGCACAATCATAAAAGTTGCTTTAACCTATGTCAATATTAATTCAAACTTATGATTGAAAGTTACCATGGGATGGCTTTCTTCAAGAAGATCAAGATGGATATGAAAGTGGTCTAAAACGGAGCTCGGATGGAAAATTTATGGCAAGTTCAGAGATGCTGAAGGTGACACCATATTAAAGAATGGCTTGGAACCGAATTAATACGGCTTATAATGCAAAATGTTTCAACATGAAAGTTGTGCGTATCATCGAAACGGTTGATTTTGATATAAAAACGTCTCATTCGGAGGTCGTATGCAAAAGTTAGAGGCGAAAATGCGTGGTTGCATGAGGATGGCTAGGAACTCTAGGAATAATCATCCGGGTTTTGGATTTCTCCAAGGATGGCCGGACACTCCAGGGATGTTAGTCCGGGTTTTGGATTTTTCTACCGCAAGTTACAAACTGAACCGTTTTGGAAAGTTGGATTCCGAGTTAGTCCCAAACTAGGGTTTTGAACGTGAATTCTAACCTTTCCTTGCCCGGGAAGTCCATCCGCCTCTTATATACCTAATGGGTGATGGACGATTGAACAACAACACACAATCGCAAACACGTCTACAACTTTTTCATCTACTTCTTGTCCCTCCCTTGTTCTGTATTGTTCTTCGTGTTGGAGAGCTGCAAATCGCGAGGCTCTAGGGGTGGCTTGACCGACCTAGGGCAGCCCATAGCCGCCGCACTCCCCGACGGGGTCCCTCCCGGGAGTGTAGGGTTTCGGGTCCTCAAAAGCTCTCGTCGGTCGATTTGCGAATCGCGCTTACGGTGAGACTCCTTCGACGTGAGCTGTGGTGTACCACCCCCGGTGTCGAGGGTACACATGGCGTGTTCGTGTGCGAACAACCACGATGTCAAGGATTTTCTTAATCCTATATGCAATTCCCTTTGTTCGGCGATATGTTACTTGCCCGAGATTCGATCGTCTGTATCTCCATACCTAGTTTAATCTTGTTACCGAAAAGTCTCTTTACTCGTTCCATAATACAAGATCTCATGACTAACTCATTAGCCACATTGCTTGCAAGCTCTTCATGATGTTGTGTTACCGAGAGGGCCCAGATATATCTCTCTGCCACACGGAGTGACAAATCCTAGTTTCGATCCATGTCAACCCAAAAGACACTTTCGGTGATACGTGTAGAGCATCTTTATGATCACCCAGTTATGAAGTGGCATTTCATAGCACACAAGGTATTCCTCCGCTATTAGGGAGTTGCATGATCTCATGGTCTTAGGAATAAATACTTGACATGAAGAAAGCTATACAAATAAACTCAAGTGATACAATTGAATGCTAAGCTTACAGTTGGGTCTTGCCCTTCACATCATTCTCTTAATGATGTGGTCCCATTATCAAGTGACAACTCACTTCTATGGTTAGGAAACCTTAACCATCTTTGATCAATTATCTAGTCTACTAGAGGCTCACTAAGGGAATAGTATTTGTTTATGTATTCACAATTGTATTTAAGTTTTCGGTCAATACAATTCTAGCATGAATAATAAACCTTTATCATGAACAAGGAAATATCGGCATATTTACAACAATATCGGCATCAAACAGACAATGAAATGGACATAAACCCACTTTACATCATCCAAAATATCACCACAGTTCATTGCCGGACAAGTTCTAAACTTATACACAACTAAAAAACAATAATATAAACGGAGGAGGAGTAACAAGATCACCAGTTGCTCGCTGACCCTTTCCCCTTCTGATCACCGAGGCAACTGTTGGGTTGTCGTCGTCGGAGGAGCCATGGTCGTTTCCGTTGTCGGACGAGGAGTCGGAGATGAAAATGAGCCCCTTCATCTGTCGGACGACCTTGTCCCGCGGCTGCTTTAGCTTCACCACCCGAGCCGCCTCCGCCGCTGCCTCCGCCTCCTCACGCTCCCACTGCTCAATGGAAAACTGGAGGGTCTTCGTGTTCTTCCTTCGTAGCCGACGATCATTCATCTCTGCCATCATCAGTGATCGGTGATAGACCCAAGCAGGGAGCTGCTCATCCTTGCCAGGCTTCGCTGGCAACCCGCAGCAACAACACACCGATTGCTCCAGCGCGTCGCTCTCCCTTGCCTCCGTCCTGTTGTGGCGGCCGACATAGGCCTCTGATGCCGGCATGTGTGTCTAGGCTGACAAAGCGGGCACATGCACCCACTACTACCCTTACAGAGCAGCGACCGGTGGGGGAAGGGACGACATGGGTGCGGCACGGACTGCACAACCATTGCAGAGCAACGCGCAACGTAGGAGGGGCCAGCTCCTACGCGAATGTGGGAACGGTGAAGGGACCAGAAAAGAGCTACCCCCCCACCCCCCGTGTCCACCTTGGACCGCTCTAGTGCAATGCGGAGGGCCAGCTACTCGCCGACATTGAGGTCGTGGTTGGAGCGGATGCTGATGACCCACAAGTGTAGGGGATCTATCGTAGCTTTTTGATAAGTAAGAGTGTCGAACCCAACGAGGAGCAGAAGGAAATGATAAGCAGTTTTCAGTAAGGTATTCTGCTCAAGCACTGAAATTATCCGTAACAAATAGTTTTGTGATAAGGTAATTTGTAACAAGTAGAAAGTAATAAAAGTAAATAAGGTGCAGCAAGATGGCCCAATCCTTTTTGTAGAAAAGGACAAGCCTGGACAAACTCTTATATGAAGGAGAACGCTCCCGAGGACACATGGGAATTATCGTCAAGCTAGTTTCCATCACGATCATATGATTCGCGTTCGGTACTTTGATAATTTGATATGTGGGTGGACCGGTGCTTGGGTGCTGTCCTTAGTTGTACAAGCATCCCACTTATGATTAACCCCCATTGCAAGCATACGCAACTACAACAGAAGTATTAAGGTAAACCTAACCATAGCATGAAACATATGGATCCAAATCAGCCCCTTACGAAGCAACGCGTAAACTAGGGTTTAAGCTTCTATCACTCTAGCAACCCATCATCTACTTATTACTTCCCAATGCCTACCTCTAGGCCCAAACAATGGTGAAGTGTCATGTAGTCGACGCTCACATGACACCACTAGAGGGACGACAACATACATCTCATAAAAATATCGAACGAATACCAAATTCACATGATGTGACGCTCCGGACACACCCGCCGGTGGTCGTTACTCCTGGTGGGATCTAGACTGGCCCCACAGATCAATACTAGTCTTTTCTGCGCACTTTGTCCGCACTCATGTGCACCCAGGAGCAACTTCCCGGTCGGTCACCCATCCTGACACTACTCCAAGCTGAGCACGCTTAAGTTTGGAGTTCTATCCGAATGGGCTACCGCAAAAGTAGGAATTCCTTATTGATATGAGTAGTCTATCATCCCTAATAAGCCAGGCTATCACATACACCTCCACTCAGAGGAACTGATGTCCTCATCGGGCCACAGAAACATTCCCTCTTGGCACAAACGTTTGTGCATCCAGTCCGGTACATGTGGCATGTTGTGTGCCACGACGGGTCACAAACGTCATGAACAACATGACCGCGCACCTGTCCGCAAACATCCGTGTAACCGCAAGGGTCGGCTCTGATACCAACTTGTAACGCCCCGGACACACCCGCCGGTGGTCGTTACTCCTGGCGGGATCTAGACTGGCCCCACAGATCAATACTAGTCTTTTCTGTGCACTTTGTCCTCATTCATGCGCACCTGGGAGCCACTTCCCGGTCGATCACCCATCCTGACACTACTCCAAGCTGAGCATGCTTAACTTTGGAGTTCTATCCAAATGGGCTACCGGAAAAGAAGGAATTCCTTATTGATATGAGTAGTCTATCATCCGTAATAAGCTAGGCTATCACACTCCCTTTCTATAGTCCCACAGAAATGTAAAAACGTTGCCTGTGTGACATTTTGGCGGAACTGCACAAAACGCTCTTAAGAAAAAAGTGATTTGTGCTGGTCACCAAAAGGTCGCAGTAGCAACGAGGTGAAATGGATAGCCCTGTTTGCAAAAGGAGGTAGAAAGGAAACAATTACTGCCCAATAACACGAGTTGAAGACACGTACGCCGACAGAAAGTAGCATATTCCATGTCAGAAGGGAAAGATAGCAGCATGGTGGTTTATCAAAAATGGTTTGAGGACGAGATTGGAAGATGGAAAGTACACCGGCCGAGATACATTTTAAGCAAACAACTAAAGAAGATCCACATGCAGGATTTTCCACATGAAACAATGTGGGAAGATGGGCAGTGGAGCAAGGTCGGAGGAAGCTGTACCTGAGGGTCATCGGGATGAAACTAGGAGGGCGCCAGTGGCCAGGATCTGCCCATACTGCAACAGCAAGCAAGTGGCGAAGGCCCTGCCGCGCCGAAACTTGGTCAGAGAGAACGGTGGGTACCGCCGATCGCGACATGCTGCCTCAACGCCGTCGAACAGAGAAACGATGCACATCCTCCCTTTCCGCCAGCAGACGGGATGCGGCCGGATCATTGACCAACGGCGAGAGAGAGAGAGGCCACCTCTTCCTTGTGTGAGATGGTGTGACGAGAGACAAACCCTGTCATGCAGGCTCCATTGTATATAGTGGAGCGGATTTTTCTTTTTTCCCGACGACAATCATTGTATATTATGTATGTGCCATTAAGGAATACAACTTTATTTAATACTAATGCGTCAAGTCGAACTTTGTTCCGTCTACGCGTGGTACATGACCCTCCTTCGAGTAAACAACCGCTACACGCGTCAAGTTATCACGTGGGCTGCCGTTCGTACAGAAATGAACTCCACTGTACCCGTGTGGGTTTGCCCGGGAATGAGACGTGAGTACGTGCGTCCTGCGTGCAGCTCTTCTTTAGGTGCAGGTACGTATGTGGGTGGGTGTGAGAGAGATGGTTTGTCCAAAATAGAGGCAATGTGTCAACGATATCTCAAACAAAAAACGTAACATATGCAATGTGTGTGAAACAGAGTCATGGATGTATCATATATAGACAGAGTGATCCATGAGAAGAGAGTTGAGGGATCATCGGCGAGAGATATTAATAAAATCAAAAACAGGGATGAAGTGTGTGGATGCACAATCGATAGAGTGCCCTCGAATTTGTGTTTGCCCACGTCAAAGATACATGGCGACTTGTCAGGACCCCGATCCTAAGTCACACCGATCTAGCATGTAACACTTCATATCACTTTGCGGCCTCACGCACGGTATTCCCACGGGTGCCACCTTACCTGGCCCGAGACCATTTACGCCTTTTGGCTCACGTATATGATAGTGTCGCTAGCATCCATATGACAGAGAACCCGGGCCGACATGACTAGTCGTGAAACCAAAGTGGCAATAACTTACGGGGACATGCATACATGAAACAACATAGAACATGTCGGTCATCATCTTGTGAATCCGGGATGTAGCAATTAGGGTAACAGGACTCCGAGAACCCGGGCTATAGCAGGCTAGCAGGACTCCGGAAGTCACCAAGTGATATTTCCCCGAAGGGACAGACACAGGAACAAAGTGAATCACATGCCAACCAGTCTAAGTGTTCCGGAGCAGTAGTACTGGGCTAGCAGGACTCCGGTAAACCAGGCTGTAGCAGACTACCAAGGATCAGTGGAAGCACCAGACTACATTTCCCCATAAGAGAGGCTACCAAGGATAAACAACTAGATTGTCGGATCCCACACATACCAAGCATTTCAATAACATACACACAATATGCTCGATATGTGCAAATACAACATGGCATCACAACAAAACTCTAGGAATCAAAGTATTTATTCATTAGGCTCCGAGGAGCGAGATATTACAAACATGGGTCTCATGACCCAACATTCAGAGCATACAAGTTAAAGCACATGTGGAAGCTTAACTTGTCTGAGTACAGAAAACTACACATGAAAAAGGGCTGAGAAGCCTGACTATCTACAAGACCCTGCCGAGGGCACTAGATCGTAGCTGAGGTATCAAGCTAAACGTCGAAGTCCACACAGAACTACTAGCGAGACTGAAGTCTCTCTGCAAAACATAAAATAAGCAAACATGAGTACAAATGTACCCAACAAGACTTACATCAGAACTACCTACATATGCATCAGTATCAACAAAGGGGGTGGTGGAGTTTAACTGCAGCAAGCCAGCTTTGACTCAGTGGCTATCTTAAACTACGACTACAAGTAACTCTTTTGAGGTGGCGCACATGAGTCCACATATTCATCATATCAATACACCACTATGGATCCGCTCCCGTCTCACTACGAGAACGCCATCCATAGCACTCACGCTTATCTTGCGGATTTTAGAGTATCCACTTTCACTTGTCTATGAACTGTATAGGCAACCAAGTAGTCCTTTACCGAGGACGTGGCTATTCGAATGGATGATGTTAACCTTGCAGGGGTGTACTTCTTCACACACGCTCTCACCACTTACCGCCGTTTACATGACATGTACTCGACAACCTTCAAGAGGAAACCCAACGAGGGTGTCGGCCACCGCCTACCTAAACACTCAAGTCTCTAGTCCAGGTTTATCGCCTATCCAGGTTCCATCCGCAGGGAGTCCGGCCGAGGTTTCCACATACGTCCCCGAACGATGTGTACAGGGTTTCCGAGACACCAAACGGTGTATCTACCGCATCATAGCCCACCCCTACGGTCAGCGCTACGCACGGCCGCCAACACATATCCTACAAACACCAGAAACTGGTTGCAACTCCTGGACAGAGGACTAGGGTGGTTAAGAAGCCGAGAGGGTCCATTGGTTTCGGGCCCAATGCATGGTAGTAGTTGGTTCTTAAATCACACATTCAGATCTCGGTGCTTAAGGACGGTTCCAATGAAACAACCCACCATGTACTCGTACATGGCCTCTCATTGATACCTTTACCAAATCATGTTCAACACACTTAGCTCACACACAGTAGGACATGTTCACAACTTTTCAATTCATCCCCGATGAATCAGACCTGACACAACTCTAAGCAATAGCAGGCATGACAAACAAGCATGAATGAGTAGGCACATCAGGGCTCAAACAACTCCTACTCATGCTAGTGGGTTTCATCTATTTACCGTGGCAATGACAGGTCATGCAGAGAAAAGGGGTTCAACTACCGCAACATGTAACAGTTGAATCGTTGTTGTCCTAATGCAGTAAAAGAGAGCAAGAGCGAGAGAGTGGGATTCTATCAGAATGAACAAGGGGGTTTTGCTTGCCTGGCACTTCTGAAGATAATATAGTTTTTCATCGGTGTCATCGATCACGTCGTCGGAAACACGTCTACTTAGAGTGGACAATCACCGGCAAACGAGAGGGAACACAATCAATGCAATGCAACAAACAAGATGTATGATCATGGCATGTTAAGGTACTGAATTCACCTAATGCAATAGTTAGTCATATTAATTGAAGTGGAATTCAAACATATAGCAATTCCAACTCCAAAACTACATACCATATATTCCATAATCATGGATTGTCCTAGTTGGTGATGTTAACTTGCTCAAACATGCATGAACATGGCATAAACAGATTCTTCATATTTTCTGATAATTTTTCATATATAAATTATTTCATTTGGAGTTACGGTTTATTTTCTATGAACTTTAGAAGTTTAGGAAAATTTCTGGAATTTTCTGAATTATTTTAAATCCAGAAAATGCTTAACTGTGTCAGCATTACGTCATGCTGGTGTCAGCAGGTCAACTGGGTCAGCCAAGTCAAACCTGACCAGTGGGACCCAGTGGTCAGTGACCCTGGGCTTGTTAGGTCATGGACAGGTGGGCCCGGTCGATGGCCACGTCAGCACAGTCAACACTGACACGCCGGTCCACCGGGATTATCTTAAGTCTAACTAATTTTGTTAGGGGTTTAAATAAATCGGTGGGGCCCGGCTGTCAGTGGCTTAGGGGCTTAGTTAGCAGGGTGATTAACCCCTAACAGCGGCTATCACCGGCGACTAATCGCCGGCGTAACCAGGACGCGGTAGCGTTGCCCGTCCGGCCAACTCCGGTGACGGGAGCAAGCGGGGCTGGTCTCATTGGAACGGCCGCGATGCGGCGCGTCCAACGGTGGTGGTTGCAGGGGCTGGGGCGGCCGGAGACGATGTCGAGGAGCTCGGCCGCGGCGGCCGGCGTTCGGGTGTGCGCGGGAGCGCAACTGCGCTGTGCAAACGGACGGGGCGAAGCACTGGAGATGCTCTATGTGGTGCAGCGAGCTCGATGGACATGCGCTCGGGACCAAATGGTCACCGGAGAGTCGGCGGCGGCGAGTGCAGGCGGCGGCAGGGTTTGGTCATCGGCGAAACGACGACTACGGCATGCACCCGAGAAAACGGAGAGGGGGAGGAGGAGCAGCAGCTCATAGCGTTTGCAGCAGGCGTCGAACCGGGCTCGGGGAAGGCCGGAGCTGAGCAGGGCGGCAAGGCGGATCTCCGGCGGCCAAGGAGGGGAAAAGCGATGGGGGCGGCACTTCGGGGCCCTTTCGGTAGCGTGGCTCGGTGAGGAGGTAGGGAACGAGGTGGTGGAGCTCGGGGATAGCTCGGGGCGGCTCAGGGAACACGGTGGACACGGTGACAGCGAGCGGCGACGACGGTCTCGCTCGGGTGGCTGTGGGTGCGAGCGCTGGGGGGAGAGGGAGGAACCAGAGAGGGGGGGAAGAAGCAGGGGTGTCATGGCGCTCTTGGCGCCCTCCAGCAGCAGCGGCAACAAGCAGGAGGTGGACGCATGGCGGTGCGCGCGCGTCGGGCACGCGCCCGTCCTTCTGGCAAGGAGGGTGACGACATGAGGAGGCCAGTGGGCTGGGCCACTAGGTGGGCTGGCCAACTGGGCCGCGACAGGTAAGCCAGTTAAGGTTTCTGCTCTTTTTGTTATCTTCGGTTCTGTTGTCTTTTTATTTATTTATTTCTGCCACTGTTTGAATTCAGACAAATTCAAACAATGCCAAAAAGTTTCTGAAGTATTATATGATGCAGGTATGGACCCTGCTAAAAGCACATAATTGATTTCAGAAGTATTTGAATTTATATTCTAAATATGTGAATATAAATTCAAACTCAAATGCAATAGTGATTTAAATTCAGTGCCCAAAATATTCCATAAAAATGTTCATCATTTTTAGTTGGCCTCAAAACCTTTGCCAAAATATAACAAACATTATTTAAGGCTATTTTGGAAACACTGAATGTATTTTTAGGGGTTTTCCCCTTAATTGATTTTGAGGCTTTGAAATTCCCTCAATTCCAATTTCTTGAAATTAACAAGATGCATGATGCTGATGCAACTAGTTACACACAAATTCTAGGGCTGTGACACGGCTGGCCTACTGGAATTTTAGAGGGTAGAGGTGTAGTTTTTCTCTGTGCCATGGATACCTACCTAAAACATTTGACTATCAGTGTGTGTGTGGGTGGGGGGGGGAGGGGGCAGAAACCTAACTATAGAGTGGTAGATCGACTAGTATATGTGTGGAGAAGGAGAGAGACCTGGCTATGTATTGAGCGAGATCAATCGACATCCATGCATATGTGTAGCAGAGGAATAATGTTGGCAGAAAGACAAAGGTAGAGTGTAGGAGGGTTGGTGGTGGAGTTGCTTCTCACAAATGGTGGGAGAGGTCTGCTAGACAAACGGAGGGTATGAGTGCAATATCAATAAGAGAGGTGTCAGGACCCCGATTCTAAGTCACACCGATCTAGCCTGTAACACCTCATATCACTTTGCGGCCTCACGCACGGTATTCCCACGGGTGTCGCCTTACCATGGCCAGGGACCTTTTGCCCCTTTTGGCTAACGTATATGATAGTGTCATGATTCGACACAAGGGGAGCCAAAGAATATTCTCAAGTATTAGCAGCTGAGTTGTCAATTCAACCACATCTGGAAACTTAATATCTGCAGCAAAGTATTTAGTAGCAAAGTAATATGAATAATGGTAACGGTAACAAAAGGTAATGGTAGTAAAAGTAATGTTTTTGGTATTTTGTAGTGATGATAGAAATAGCAACGGAAAAGCAAATAAGCGGAGAACAATATATGGAAATCTCGTAGGCAATGGATCAGTGATGGAGAATTATGCCGGAAGCGGTTCATCATGGAACAGTCATAACCCAGGGTGACACAGAACTAGCTCCAGTTAATTGATATAATGTAGGCATGTATTCCGAACATAGTCATACGTGCTTATGGAAAAGAACTTGCACGACATCTTTTGTCCTACCCTCCCGTGGCAGCGGGGTCCTAATGGAAACTAAGGGATATTAAGGCCTCCTTTTAATAGAGAACCGGAACAAAGCATTAACACATAGTGAATGCATGAACTCCTCAAACTACGGTCATCACTGGTAAGTATCCTGATTATTGTCACTTCGGGGTTAACGGATCATAACACATAATAGGTGACTATAGACTTGCAGGATAGGATCAAGAACACTCATATATTGATCAAAACATAATAGGTTCAGATCTGAAATCATGGCACTCGGGCCCTAGTGACAAGCATTAAGCATGGCAAAGTCATAGCTACATCAATCTCAGAACATAGTGGATACTAGGGAACAAACCCTAACAAAACTAACTCGATTACATGATAAATCTCATCCAACCCATCACCGTCCAGCAAGCCTACGATGGAATTACTCACGCACGGCGGTGAGCATCATGAAATTGGGGATGGAGGATGGTTGATGATGACGATGGCGACGGATTCATCTCTCCGGAGCCCCAAACGGACTCCAGATCAGCCCTCCCGAGAGGTTTTAGGGCTTGGCGGCGGCTCCATATCGTAAAACGCGATGATTTCTTCTCTCTGATTTTTTCTCATCAAAACTCAATATATGGAGGTGGAGTTGGAGTCGGAGAGGCAACAGGGGCCCACGAGGTAGGGGGGCGTGCCCCCACCCTCGTGGCAAGGTGGTGGGCCCCCTGGCCTTCATCTTTGGCAGGTATTTTTCTTATTTTCCGAAAAGTGTCTCTGTGAAGTTTCAGGTCATTCCGAGAACGTTTGCTCTTGCACATAAATAACATCATGGTAGTTCTGCTGAAAACATCGTCAGTCCGGGTTAGTTCCATTCAAATCATGCAAGTTAGATTCCAAAACAAGGGCAAAAGTGTTTGGAAAAGTAGATACGTTGGAGACGTATCAACTCCCTCAAGCTTAAACCTTTGCTTGTCCTCAAGCAATTCAGTTGACAAACTGAAAGTGATAAAGAAAAACTTTTACAAACTCTGTTTGCTCTTGTTGTTGTAAATAGGTAAAGCCAGCATTCAAGTTTTCAGCAAAGATTATAACTAACCACATTCGCAATAACGCATAGGTCTCAAGTTTACTCATATCAATAGAATAATCAACTAGCGAGCCATAATAATAGAACTCAGATGACAACACTTTCTCAGAACAATCATAATATGATATAACAAGGTGGTATCTCACTAGCCCTTTCTGAGACCGCAAAACATAAATGCAGAGCACCTTTAAAGATCAAGGACTGACTAGACATTGTAATTCATGGTAAAAGAGATCCAGTCAAGTCATACTCAATGTAAACTAATAGCAATGAATGCAAATGACAGCAGTGCTCTCCAACTGGTGCTTTTTAATAAGAGGATGATGACTCAGCATAAAAGTAAATATATAGGCCCTTCGCAGAGGGAAGCAGGGATTTGTAGAGGTGCCAGAACTCGGTTTTGAAACAGAGGTGAATAATATTTTGAGCGGTATACTTTCATTGTCAACATAACAACCAAGAGATGGCGATATCTTCCATGCTACACACATTATAGGCGGTTCCCAAACAGAATGGTAAAGTTTATGCTCCCCCTTCCACAACAAGCATCAATCCATGGCTTGCTCGAAACAACGAGTGCCTCCAACTAACAAGAGTCCCAGAGGGAGTTTTGTTTGCAATTATTTTGATTTAGTTTGCACAAAGCATGGGACTGGGCATCCAGGTGACCAGCCATTTATCTCATGAGTGAGGAGCGGAGTCCACTCCTCTTGAGAATGACCCGCCTAATGTGGAAGATACAAACAGCCCTAGTTGATACATGAGCTATTTGAGCATACAAAATAGGATATTTGTTTGAAGGTTTAGAGTTTGGCACATACAAGTTTACTTGGAACGGCAGGTATATACCGTATATAGGTAGGTATAGTGGACTCATGTGGAATAACTTTGGGGTTTAAGGGATTGGATGCACAAGCAGTATTCCCGCTTAGTACAGGTGAAGGCTAGCAAAAGACTGGGAAGCGACCAGCTAGAGAACGACAACGGTCATGAACATGCATTAAAATTAATCAATATCGAATGCAAGCATGAGTAGGATATAATCCACCATGAACATAAATGTCGTGAAGGCTATGTTGATTTTGTTTCAACTACATGCGTGAACATGTGCCAAGTCATGTCACTTAAATCATTCAGAGGAGGATACCACCCTATCATACCACATCATAACCATCTCAATAGCATGTTGGCACACAAGGTAATCCATTATAACTCATAGCTAATCAAGCATGGCATAAGAAACTATGATCTCTAGTTGTCATTGCAAACATGTTTATTCATAATAGGCCGAATCAGGAACGATGAACTAATCATATTTACAAAAACAAAACAGGTCGAGTTCATACCACCTTTTCTCATCTCACTCAGTCCATCATATATCGTCATAATTGCCTTTCACTTGCAAGACCGAACAATGTGAATAATAATAATAGTGCACGTGCATTGGACTAAGATGGAATCTACAAGCATTCAATAAACAGGAGAAGACAAGGCAATATGGGCTCTTTTGCAGATGAACAATAATGCATATAAGAGCCACTTCAACAATTTAATTATGGTCTTCTCCTATCGACCCCCAAAGAAAAGAAAAGAAATAAAACTATTTACACGGGAAAGCTCCCAACAAGCAAAAGAAGAACAGGAAATCTTTTTGGGTTTTCTTTTTAATTACTACTACAAGCATCGAAAGTAAATTAATTAAAAGCTACAACTATTTTTTTGGTTTTTCTTAAGGTTTATTAAACACACAAGAAGAAAGAATAAAAAGGAAATTAAACTAGCATGGATGATACAATGAAAAAGTATAAGCACCGACATTTAGCAATGAGTGTGTGAACATGAATATAATGTCGGTGGGAAATACGTACTCCCCCAAGCTTAGGCTTTTGGCCTAAGTTGGTCTATGGCCATGGCTGGCCTGGCGGATATCCATAATAATAGTTGTTGGGGTCGTACTGTGATGAGGAAGAAGAAGGCTCAGATTGCCACTAGCTGACAATCATCTCCAGATCCCACTAGTAATTAGACTGTCGTGAAGGATCAAATTGTGGTTCCGGCTTTGGCTCCTCGGCTGGTGCAGGGTTCCGGTAGGCGTGGATAGCCGTCAACGGAACAAGGTACGTGCCTACAGTCAAATCAAACAAAGAAGGAGCAGGCAAGGTAATAGTCTCTGTATAAACCATGGTGCAAAATAATAATATCAGGGATACTCAGGTTTCCACAGTTTCGCGACCAATTAAGCAACGACTAGCAAATAATGCAAAGTAGCATAAAACAGGAAAATGTATGCTAGTGATTCGTGCATCGGAAACCTTCCTTGTTTCCCCTACAGTGATAGTGTCAAAAAATCCCTCCACATCATCACGATGCGGTTCTTCTGTCTAGCCCCCAAAAGGGACTAAATAGATCCGACAAAAATCATAAAGTGACATCTCCTTATGCTCATCATATAAATGAAATTCTACCGTAGGTGGTGAGTTCCTAGAATGAAAATGAAAGTTTTGCACAAAGGTATTTGTCAGCAAGAGATGCTGATCGCATTGGTCGTGGAGGAAAGCGGTAAGGCCTGCAGTCTGAGCCAACTCATGAAAATCTTCATAAATCCCGACTTCTCTTAAGAAATCCTCGGAAGGCCATTCACACGCCCGAACCTCCGCGGTGCGAGGCAGATTATACTTAGGCTTCAGTGCCTTTTCCTTCGAGCTTTGGCTCAATGAGCCCCTCAAAAGTCTCCTCATCATTTTCTGAAAAATTCTGAAATTTTTAGTAACTTCAAAATAAAAGTAAACCAAACTCAATAATATTGATAGCAACTACTCCTACAAGTGCCTAGGGCCTATATCATGCATCAAAACTACTTTTGACCATATAAATTTGACATGCAAGCTCAAGAACAGGGTCACCTAAGCAACACAAATTTGCAATGAGTAAAGTACTAGAACAAAAACTAATTGGACCAATGGAGGAGTCACATACCAAGGAACAATCTCCCCAAGCAGTTTTGTGAGAGGTGCTTTGAGCAAGGAGATCGAAAATGGCAGCAAAACGTGCTTGGACTCGGGTTTGAGTTGGTTATTCGTGTTTGGGGGAGGAATATGAAGTGTGTGGGTGCATGAATAAGTGGAGGAGGGCCATCGTGGGCCCACGAGGCAGGGGGCGCGCCCTAGAGGGGTGGGCGCGCCCTCCACCCTTGTGGCACGGTGGTTGACCCCCCTAGTGTGTATTCAGTTCCATAAATCCTCAAATATTCTAGAAAAAATCATATTTAATTTTCAGGGCATTTGGAGAACTTTTTTTTGACCGTAAACAGTAGGAAAAGCTCCTACTGTGTTAATATATTAAAATAATGTACTGTACAGTGAAGTATTTACATGTGGAGGGGAGGGGGGCTTGTCAACTTTTCTGACAAGTAAGAGGGAGAAAGCTAAGTCAAGAGGGGGCAACTATAAAGTGTTTACAAAATTCAACACAAAAGGCCTACGGTCTTCTTTGACTATATATTGAAGCAGCTCAAAGTCCCTCTTGAATATTTCCAGCCAGGAATTGAGAGATGGGTTTATGGCTCTGAAATGTCTGTTATTCCTCTCTTTCCAAATACTCCAAGCTGCCACCATGAATCTCTCCATAAACATTGGGGAAGCATTGTGATTTTTCTGAGTCATAATAGCTTGAAGGCGGCCAGGGAAAGGTTCCCAATGAATAGCGAGCCTATCCCAACAACGATTGCTGAAGGAGCACATGAAGATCATGTGTTCAATCGTTTCTTCAATATTGCGTCCGCACAGGAGGCAGTCGTGATCATCTCTGATGTTATAATGTCTTCTTTTGAGCATATTCCGAGTATTGAGCCTATCATGGAAAAGTAGCCAAGCAAAAACCTTCAATTTTCATCGTGCACTTTGATTTCCATATCCATCCGAAGACCTGGTGAGGTTGGATGTCCCTGAAGAAGAAGCGATAGTAATCTATAGATTTGGAAGTAGTTCTGGCCCAAACATAATGCCATACATCCGTGGTCGCCGTGGAAGGCTGGATTTCCGCCACAATTATTTGCAAATCTCTGATCTCTGCATGTGCTTGGGGGGGAAGAGGAAGATGGAACGTTTCTCCCAGAGACGTGGTCCGCAAGAAATCCTTGACAGAAATATCCTTGTTCAAAGAGTGGGAAAACGCACGGGGGTGTGAATCTTGAAGAATGTGATTAGCCCAGAGGTCCTTCCAAAACAGCACCGTTGTGCCACAGACAATATTGACCTTGGATATCCCCCTAAATATAGGAGTGAGCTTGAGAATGCCTTTCCACCAAAATGATCCGACTGGGTCGCATGCATGTGGTATTTTTTGTGTGTAGTACGAATCCCAAATGAGTTGGACCCAAGGAATGTCCATCTTGTTATAGAATTTGTGCAAAAATTTGAGAAGCAGGGCGTCGTTTTGGACACGCAGGTTGAGAACTCGAAGGCCTCCTTTATTTTTGGGCTTGCATACCATGTCCCAAACAGCCAAGGAATTACATTTGTCCCCTTGGTTAGTTTTCTTGATCCATAGACACCGTCTCCTTATCTTATCCAATATTTCAATGAGCTTTGGTGGCAGGTGCAGCGTGCACATGGCATATATGAGAAGGGAAGTCACAGTGGAGTTTAGAAGAGCCAGCTTCCCAGCGTTGGACATAAGGGATAAAGTAGAAGACAAACTTCTTTCCACAGAGCTGACAAGAGGCATAAAATCTTGTAAGGTCGGCCGAGACGTGCCCAAAGGGATTCCAAGGTAAGTGAACGACATGGTCCCAATATTACATTCGAAGATCGAGGCCATTTGGGCAGCAAGATCAGGCTCCAAGTTGATAGGAATGAGCATAGATTTGTGGTAGTTTATTTTTAGACCAATGGACTGAGCATACTTGTTGAGGATATTCTTGATGATTAAAGCTTGTCTCGGGCAGGCAGGCATGAGCATGATCGTGTCGTCGGCGTATTGAACAATAGGATAGTCCATTTGGCCGTTGTATGGGAAGGGGAGTTCGATCAGGCCTTCCATATATGCAGCATTGATAGCTGATTGAAGAAGATCAGCCGATAGGACAAAAATGAGTGGAGACAGGGGGTCTCCCTGTCTAACAACACGGCGGCAGTGGAATTGTCTGCCCGGAACGCCATTAAGAAGAACGGAGGATCTGCTAGAGGAAAAGATCGACCTGATCCAAGATAGCCATCTATCATTGAGGCCCATATGTTTCATGATGTTGATCATGGGGTCATGTTCAATGGTGTCAAACGGTTTGACAAAATCCATTTTCAGTAGAACAATTGGGTGCTTAGAAGCTTGGTGATGAATGTATTGGAAAGTCCATGCAAGACAGTCTTGTATAGACCTGCCATGGATGAAGCCATATTGGTTGCGGTGGATGATTTTGAGTATGACCTTTTGAAGTCGGTTGGCCAGGAGTTTTGTAATAAGCTTGAGGCAGCAATTGAGCAGGGTGATTGGCCTATAATCATTAAATGTAGATGGGGAACCATTCTTCGGAATGAGAGTAATCAGACCATCATTAATGCTTTGGAGGTTAATTGTTCCTGCATGAAATTGATCACATAACGTGTAAAAACCCTCCTTGATGATTGGCCAGCAAGCTTTGAGGAAGAGGCCACTAAATCCATCCGGACCCGGAGCTCTGTCCCCTGGCATTTCTTTAATGATCGAGTCAATTTCTTCATGGGTAAAGGGTAGGGTTAGGTGTTCAAGGTCATCGCTGGTCCTAATTAGAGATGGGAGGTCTAACTGCATTTGAGCAGGGCCAGAAGTGCCAAGTCTGTCTGAGTAGGCGTGGAAGAGGGGAGCTTCTTTCCCAGTGTGATCCTCCACTATTAGGCCATCATTAGTTTGTAGGTTCGCAATGTTATTTTTGCGGTACCTATCCGTAGCACAACTTGAAAGAACTTTGTATTTTCATCGCCAAATTTAACCCAACGAATGGTACACCTTTTCTTCCAGTACTGCTTCTGATAGTCCAATAAACGCAGGAGGTGTTTTTTGATGATGGTACGGAAGTTATTTTCAGGTGTTGTGAGACTCCGTTGATTTTCCAATGTGTCCAACTGCAGCAAGGTGTTGTTCGTGTTTTCAATGGCCACCGAAAGCCGGGATATATTTTTACTCCAAGATTTAAGAGTTTGACGAAGAAGCTTGATCTCTTGGCAAAGTAAGGTAGCTGCATTGGGCACATTGATAGGTCTATTCCAAACTTCTTTAACCACATCCATGAAACCCGGGTGAAGCAGCCAATATGATTCAAATCTAAACAGCTTGGCACGAGGTATTTTTGTCTCAATGGTCAGCACGCAAGGCGTGTGATCCGAGGTGGGCTTGCAAAACGGTTTGACCATTGTATTAGGAAAAGCAGTTGTCCAATGAAGAGAGGTGAAAAACCAGTCGAGTTGCTCGAGTAAGGGGTCCTGTTGCATGTTGCTCCATGTGTATAGTCTGCCCTTAATAGGTAATTCAACAAGATTGTGCTTGCGAATAATGTCATTGAAGGTTATCATGTCATTAACATCACCTCCTGGTTTATTACGGTTTTCTAGGCCTCGAATGTAATTGAAATCCCCCAGAAATAAAGAATCATGTCATTTGGAGAAAATTTTCTTTTCGAGGTATTTTTATATTGGACGGATAATCAGATAACAGACAGAAAAATATTTATTTTTATTTTATTTAATATAAATAACAGAAAGTAAAAGTGGGGTATAGAAGGTTGTGCCTTCTCGTTTCATCCATCTCATGATCATCAAAAGGAATCCACTAACAAGGTTGATCAAGTCTTGTTAACGAACTCATTCCGAATAACATGGAACCGGAGAAATTTCGAATAACACTATGTTACCTCAACGGGGATATGCACATCCCCAATAATAATAATATCATATTTCTTCTTGACAGTAGGGAGAGGAAATTCAAAACCTCAAAAAATAATCGATGGAATTTTTCCAATAGAGTTGATACTATGAACTTGAGGTTGTTTCCTCGGAAAGTGTACCGTATGCTCATGTGATGCCCCAAGACCGGTGCTTCAGGTGCCTTCCTTGGTTTTCGAGATTCGCTGGGTGATTTGCTTGTTGCTTGTTGCTTTCATCTTTGCATCATGTGCATTGCATCATCTCATCATGCCATCATGTCATTAATCTTTGCAACTCAAATCAACTAAATAAATCGTATGGATGTTCGGTCCATTTAAATTGAGGGAATTCACATGGTGAGTTCTCTTTATAACATATCGTCCCGATATTAGGGAGCTATATTAAATATTCCATTTTCGGAATCACCCATGAACACACTTGCAAAAATCCCAATGCCTTTGTTATCGCAACTCTTGGCCTCTAACTTTGCCATATGTCCTTTCTTCATTTTTTGGAGCTCCACCTAAATTCTCAACATTTATGGACCTTCCTCTTATCGAGTCCCAGTTCAAACCCATTTGAATCAAATTCAAATGAGTTTGAATTTATATCTTTCAATCTTGCCGTTTCTAATTTTCTTGGGTCAAACTTATTTTTGTGAGTCCAAGAAAATTAACCGCATGTCCAAATTCCTCTTCCAACCTTCTCTTCTCTCCTTTTTCCTTTCTTCTACTTCTCTGTTTTTTTAGAAGAAAGAGGAGAGAGAAGAGAGCTAGCTGGGCCTCCCCTGTTGTGCCAGCCGCAACCTGTAGCTAGGCCGGCCCATTCAGCCCAAGGCCAAGGCCCAGCCGCCACTTTGCTAAACCTAGACCGACCGCAACCCTAGCCCGATCGAAAAACCTCTCTCGCTCCCCTGCTCGAACCTCCAGCGGCGCCAGGAGCCCGATCCCCATCTCCTTTCTACCGTTTCCCTCGATCGCTCTCTCCCTCCAGCGCCGCCTCAGCCTCCCTGGCCTCTCTCTCACGCCGATCCCCTCCACCTCCATGCGCGTTGCTGGCCCTCAAGCTTGCCGATGCCTCGCGCGGCGCTCCTTCATCTTGCGAGACCCGCGCGGTCGCCAGCCAGGGAGACCACCGTGCTGGCCCATAGCTTCGCCATCGCGCCTTGTTTCTCCGCCGGCGATCACGATCGGATGCCGCGTCCTACTCCGCATGTTGCCTCTGCTGCTTGCCTCGACGTCCTGCTCATCCTCGCAGTGAACCATGGTCGTACCCTGCCGCTAGCCTCTGCTCTGCGCGTCTCGCCTCCCTCGTTGCGCCCTCGCCTCTATTTCCGGCCACCGCCAGCGAGCAGCTGCACCGGAGCCACGTCAGCTCACCGCTCACTTGCGACATTGCTTTCAATGCGGTTATGCCTCTAAGTCGTGCTTCGACACGTGGGAGATATAGCCGCATCGAGGGCGTTACAGCTCATTACCATTAACATGAAAAGTGACATTGCCTTTAGTGCAACCAATAACAGCCCCTGCAGTATCCAAAAAGTGTCTTCCAAGAATAATAGACATACTATCGTCCTCGGGAATATCAAGAATAACAAAGTCCGTTAAAATAGTAACATTTGCAACTACAACAGGCACATCCTCACAAATACCGACAGGTACAACAATTGATTTATCAGCCATTTGCAAAGATATTTCAGTAGGTGTCAACTTATTCAAATCAAGTCTACGATATAAAGAGAGAGGCATAACACTAACACCGGCTCCAATATCACATAAAGCAGTTTGAACATAGTTTCTTTTAATGGAGCATGGTATAGTGGGTACTACTGGATCTCCAAGTTTCTTTGGTATTCCACCCTTAAAAGTATAATTAGCAAGCATGGTGGAAATTTCAGCTTCTGGTATCTTTCTTTTATATGTAATAATAACTTTCATGTACTTAGCATAAGGATTGGTTTTGAGCATATCAGTTAATCGCATACGTAAAAAGATACGTCTAATCATTTCAGCAAAGCGCTCAAAATCCTCATCATCCTTTTTCTTGGATGGTTTGGGAGGAAAAGGCATGGGTGTCTGAACCCGAGGCTCTCTTTCTTTACCAAGTTTCCTAGCAACAAACTCTCTCTTATCATAATGTTGATTCTTTGATTGCGGGTTATCAAGATCAACGACACGTTCAATTTCTATATCATTATCATTACTAGGTTAAGCATCATTATGAACATTGTCATTAACATTACAACTAGTTTCAGGTTCATTACCAGATTGTGTTTCAGCATCAGAAATAGAAATATCATTTGGATTCTCAGGTGTTTCAACAATAGGATCACTAGAAGCATGCAAAGTCCTATCATTTTTTCTTTTTCTTCTTTTTAGAAGAACTAGGTGCATCAATATTATTTCTCTGAGAATCTTGCTCAATTCTCTTAGGTGTCGGTGTCGAAACCAGCGGATCTCAGGTAGGGGGTCCCAAACTGTGCGTCTAGGCCGGATGGTAACAGGAGGCAGGGGACATGATGTTTTACCCAGGTTCGGGCCCTCTTGATGGAGGTAAAACCCTACGTCCTGCTTGATTAATATTGATGATATGGGTAAACCCTAGAAGCTAGCCTATGGTATGATTGTTGTCGCTACGGACTAAAACCCTCCCGTTTATATAGACACCGGAGAGGGCTAGGGTTACATAGAGTCGGTTACAATGGTAGGAGATCTACATATCCGTATCGCTAATGCTTGCCTTCCACGCCAAGGAAAGTCCCTTCCGGACACGGGACGAAGTCTTCAATCTTGTATCTTCATAGTCCAGGAGTCCGGCCGAAGGTATAGTCCGGCCATCCAGACACCCACTAATCCAGGACTCCCTCAGTAGCCCCTGAACCAGGCTTCAATGACGAAGAGTCCGGCGTGCAG
Source organism: Triticum urartu (assembly GCF_056163025.1). Classification (NCBI taxonomy): domain Eukaryota; kingdom Viridiplantae; phylum Streptophyta; class Magnoliopsida; order Poales; family Poaceae; genus Triticum; species Triticum urartu. Next base: position 312,287,129 of record NC_141874.1, on the reverse strand, counting down.
GTTGTCTTCGGCATTGCAAGGCGGGTTCTCCTCCAAATTCCGTGTACCTATTGAATAGTGTCCGACTTCTTGTAAATGTAGTGCTCCTTGGCTTCTACACCCAATAATGGCCGTTTTCCACGTGTCAAATGAATACGAAAAGTCAGGGTGTTTTTTTATATTTACACCCCTAGCCGTGTGAATGAGCCGCCTATTTAAGGGGACGAGGATTTAGATCCAAACCACACCTTCTCCCCTCCGCGAGTATTCATCAGAGCGTATCCGGCTGCCGCAGCTCCTCCTCTCGCCCTTCCAGCCCTCAACCTGGAGATTGGAAGAGGTGCTCCATCCCGCACAGCGAGCTAGTGACGCTCCAGGCCAAGGGATTTATCCCCCCGGCCTATATGGTCCCGGTTCGAGCCATACTTGCCACCTATAATGGCGGAGAGCAAGTAGAGAGCGCTCCCAATCCCTCCAAAGGAGAGCGGGTATGCCTTGTCCCTTACTTAATAAGAGGGCTCGGATTTCCAATTCATCTGTTTCTCCGGGGGCTCCTGGAGTTCTATGGCCTCCAGCTGCACAACCTCACGCCTGCCTCCATATTGCATATCGCGGGCTTCGTAGCCCTTTGCGAGCTATTTTTCGGCTGCGAGGCTCATTTCGCGCTATGGAAAAGGCTATTCTGCCTCGTGCCCTGTTCCAAGAAGGGGTCAATATATGAAGTGGGCGGAGCCGCAGTGTGGCGCATCGCCGGGACCGGATATCTATCCGAAACCCCAAATAAGGCGCCCGAGGACTGGCCTTCGGAATGGTTTTATATAGAGGACGTCCCGCTGCCAGATCCTGTCCGGATCGGCCTCCCTGAGTTCGACAGTGCTCTCCTAAAGAAGCGCCTAAGCTGGCGTCCACAGAGCCCTCAGAGGGAAAGTGACAGGGACGTTCTTTACCTGATGGGCCGGATAAGATTGTTAGCTCATTCCAGACTGACCATGATCGGGGTCATGGCCGCATGCATCATGCGAGGGGTGCAGCCGCTTCAGTATAGAGGCCGCCCCATGTGGGACTTCAACGGGGAGGACGACGCCACCCGCCACGGCCGTAAGGGGCCGGATTTGGCGGCCGCTCTAATAAAGATGTTGTCCGCTTTGTACAAGGGAGAAGAGGAGGAATTTCTCCGCGTCAACCCACAGGGTGGATTTTCTATGTACAATCCCCCAAGTTGGGTAAGTGGAAACTTTTACTTTCCCATCCGTTTTATATTCCCATTGTTAAATATTCAGTCTAACGACTTCAACGCAGGAACTGCGCCAGGGTGTTAAAGAAATAAACAGCCCTCCTCCACAACCCGAGGACCCGGGACGGTCCCTCGACCCGGCCTCTCAAGAGGATCCGGACTTATCTATGGAGCTGATTGATGGGGTGTTTCATCAATTGAGCAAGGACAATGCCTTGGTGGCCATTACGGCCGATTACCCAGGGCTACTCCCAGCCTCACAGGTAACTGAGACCGAAGTCCCAGCACATTGAAAAGGGATCTATCCTCGCGTGTTTTCGATTGCCGTATGACAACCATGTTTTGCATGTGAGGTCCCTGAGACGGGAGGCCGAGCCTGCGGCGACTAGCCAACGAGGGGCGGCAAGGCCCCGCGGGCTGAAAAGAAGTGCGGTCCGGACTGAGACGCCGGTGCAAAGGTATAGCGCGCCATCTTATTCCTAGGTGTTATTCCTTCGAGGCATATTAACGCTCGTGCTCTCTTCAGGACGAAGAGACCTCGCCAGACTATATCCGGAGAGGCTGCCAATCGCGCCTCCACCAGCCAGGCTCCAAAGCCTGGTTCGGAGGCGGAGGCGAACACAAGGCGCGCATCGGACGCTCCTCCGACAGAGGATGCGGACAGGCTGTCTGCCACCAATTCCGAGGTGGAGAGTGCCATGAACCACAGGCGTCGCCGGACAGTTCTTCGCGACGCTTGTTTCTCCCAAGAGGCATTGGATGCCTTCAATTCGGGAGATGCGTACCTCCGTGCCGCTCAAAATGGTCTAGCCAGAGCCACGGAGCAATATGTAAAAGACATACGGGTAAGAAAATTTTGGTAATTATATACATATACCAGTAGCCCCCGAGACCTGAAACAGTTAGAATAACTGATTTAAGGATCATCTGTTATGCAGGTTCTTACTGAAAAGAATACCCTGCTGTCCCAGGAGCTAGAAGAGTGCAAAGCCCAACTTGAGGCCGCACTAGCCGCGGCAGGGGAGCCCAAGGAGACCCCCTCTGGTAATATACGCTTCGAAAGATAAGTATTTTGCGAAGTGCAGCGTGGGTGCAAATCTAACAAATGAAATTGCAGATGGCGCCGGATTAAATCCGGAAGAGCAACAACTCCAACGCCAGCTGAAGGCTGGTGAGAGCGTGCTGACAAAGGTGAGGCGGGAGAAGAACGATCTCCAAGATGCCAACACCAAGCTGGGCGTTGAACTGAAGGATGTTCGTGCCCAGCTGTTGGACTCCGTGAAGGAGAATCAGCGGCTTCGACACGGCATATATAGTAAGTGCTTAAACGAACTTTGAAAAAAGAGTTCGTCGAGGAAGTCGACTAACAGAGGAATGTCTGTAGGTATGCTAACACGTCGTCTTGCAGAGGAAATGCCCGATTCTATGGGTGACCTTCTTCCCGAGCTCTCACAACTGCACGAGCGAGTTCGGCAGGTGATGCAAAGCGTCGCCCAGGCCTTGTGGCCATCCGTCTCCATGCCCGAAGGCCTTGGAGAGCTTGTAGAGAAGCTGAAGGGAGCATGGAGGCACTTCCGATTGTGGAAGATGTCGGCCTACCATCAAGGCGCCAGGGAGGCCTGGGCCATGGTGAAGACGCGGTACACGAAGGCTGACCCAAAACACATGGCCGAGGTCGGACCCGTGGGGCCCGATGGGAAGGAGATCCCTGTGAGCTTAGTATACGGCCAAGTGGAATTAGCCGCAAAGTATTCCCAACAGGACTGTAAACTAGACAGCCTGTTAGATGGTATTGAAGAGGAATACAGTCAGTCAGATTGACTATGTAATTATAATTGACATGTGTAATGCCTTCTAGCCGGATTGTAGATCGTTTGTCATGGCCGACCTTTTCGCTTCAACCTCGGGACCTGACGGTCCGGAGTGTGTCCGAATACCCTCGCGGTTATATGAGAACCGAGGTATGCATGGAGACCAGGCGTAGGGGTCATTAGTGCTTGAACAGACAAGTTCCCAACTAGTTATGTTATATTACATGGTTAGTAAGAAACATCTTCCAGGGAGAATAGTTCCGTTAGGGGTTCCTTTCCCTGGGAGGCATGCCCTAAAGTGCATGTCCATTCTGCGAAAAGAGGCGCAGGAAAAACATCTGGGGGCGTATAGATAAAATAAAAAAAGATCATCTTTAGTTCACCGACCGAATATTCCCTTAAGAATGCTAGCTTTCGGCTTCACCCAGTCTGAGGTACACATCTGGCTGACCCGGCAGTAACAATTGCAGAGGTGCTCCCTTTACCACCTAGCCGAACAATCGGGAACGTAGGGGTAAGCACAGGATCCAGGCAACACAGCTTGGCCAAAACTTAAGTCATATCGATGCATATCATGGCGAATAAAAGGTACATGCGGAAGTGTGACACATGTATTGGGCATGAAGCCCGTATAAATAAGCTTCTGTTTAAAGAAGCCCCCAGGTTTAATGAGCGCAGATAGCGCGTCATTTTATGAGCCTTTAAAGGCTATAAGAGAGAGAGGAGAAGGAGAGAAATGTAAGACAGAAAGTATGTAAAAAATGGACAGAGGAAGGAGACGAACACAGAGTCCGGCGCTAGGCATAGAATCTTCGGAGACGAGCTGCGTTCCATGGGTTCGGCTCGAGTCGGTTATCCGATGCATCTCGCAGGCGGTACACTCCACCAGTCAGGACTTGGTCAATTATGATGGAACCTTCCCACTTGGGCTTGAGTTTGTCCTTTTTCTTGTCCGGCAGGCGTAGAACTAATTCGCCAACGTTGTAATTTTTGGCCCATACTTCTCTGCTTTGGTATCTTCGAGCCTGCTGTTGATAGAATGCGGAACAGACTTTTGCCATGTCTCACTCTTCCTCCAAGGCGTCCAAACTGTCCTGCCGATCGAGCTCGGCTTCTCTTTCTTCGTACATGCGCACTCGAGGTGAGTCATGAATTATGTCACAGGGCAAAACTTCCTCTGCGTCGTACACCATGAAGAATGGTGTGTATCCGGTGGTGCGATTCGGCGTGGTCTGCAGCCCCCAGAGTACGGAGTCGAGCTCCTCTACCCAGTGCATATTAGATTCCTTAAGGGACCACACTAATCTGGGTTTGATGCCGCTCATGATAAGACCATTTGCACATTCGACCTGGCCGTTGGTTTGTGGGTGATAGACGGAAGCATAATCGAGCTTGATGCCCATGTTTTTGCACCAGAGTTTTACCTCATCGGTCGTAAAGTTCGTGCCATTATCAGTGATGATGCTGTGGGGGACGCCGTAACGGTGTACAACCCCGGATATAAAGTCTATCACCGGTCCGGATTCGGCCATCTTAACAGGCTTGGCTTCTATCCATTTGGTGAACTTATCCACCATGACCAGTAAGTATTTTTTCTTATGGGTTCCGCCTTTAAGGGGTCCAACCATGTCAAGCCCCCAGACCGCGAAGGGCCAAGCGATGGGGATAGTTTGGAGGGCGGTGGGTGGCATATGGCTTTGGTTTGCAAAAAGCTGGCAACCGACGCATCGTTGGACTAAGTCCTGGGCGTCTGCCCGGGCCGTCGGCCAATAAAAGCCTATACGGAAGGCCTTGCTTACAAGGGACCGAGCTGCAGCGTGATGTCCGCCGAGTCCGGCATGAATTTCAGCCAGGAGGTTCCACCCTTCCTCTTCGGAGATGCACCTTTGAAGGACTACGGTAGTGCTTTTCTTATAAAGCTCTCCCTCATGGACTTTATAGGCTTTAGATCGCCGCACTATGCAGCGTGCCTCATTTTGGTCCTCAGGGAGTTCCTGCCTGGTGAGGTAGGCGAGGAATGGTTCTGTCCACGGGGCGATGACGGCCATTATTACGTGGGCTGAAGGTGTTATTTCATTGACATAGCCTCCAATTATGTCAGAGTGTTCGGTGTCGAGCAGTGCGGTTGGGTCCGGGCTGTTATTGCCAGGTTCCCCTTCCCATACTACGGACGGCTTGAACAGCCTTTCCAAGAAGATGTTGGAGGGACTACTGTAACACCCCGGATGTAACTTCCCCAATTTGTACTCCAACTCTTGCCGTTTCCGGCTTTCAGTTATTTTATTTTCTCGGGTTCGGGTTTTTGTCTCCGTGTGTTGTTTGTCGTTGTCATGCATCTCATATCATGTCATCATGTGCATTGCATTTGCATACGTGTTCGTCTCATGCATTCGAGCATTTTCCCCGTTGTCCGTTTTGCATTCCGGTGCTTCGTTCTCCCCCGGTGGTCATTTCTACCTTTCTTTCGTGTGTGGGGATTAAACATTTCCAGATTGGACCGAGACTTGCCAAGCGGCCTTGGTTTACTACCGGTAGACCGCCTGTCAAGTTTCGTACCATTTGGACTTCGTTTGATACTCCAACGGTTAACAGAGGGACCGAAAAGGCCTCGTGTGTGTTGCAGCCCAGCACCCCTCCAATTTGGCCCAAAACCCACCAAAAACATCTCCATCATCTAGAGCGTTCGATCACGATCGCGTGGTCGAAAACCACACCTCATTTGGACTCTCCTAGCTCCCTCTACCTATAAATATAGCCTTCTCCCCGAAAATCCGGATCCCCCTCGTCTGAAACCCTAAAAATCATCTCCGCGCCGGCCGGACACGTCCTCCCTGACCGGACACATCGCCACCACCCACTCCGCGCCTGCCACGTCACCGCCGCCACCCCCACGCCGCCGCGGCCCGGAGGGCCCAGATCCAGCCCCCGCGGCCCAGATTCGGGCGCCGTGCGCCTCGCCGCCGGATTGCTGCTTCCCCACCGCCCGCACGTCCTCGCCGCCGCCGCCGCCTTCGTTCGCCGTGCTGCCGCCTGCCGCCCTCGCCGGTGGGCACCGCCACCTCGCCGCCGCGGTCAGCCACTCCGCCATCGCGCCGGCCGAGCCCCGCCACCCGCGCCTCCGCCGCCCGGCCACGCCGGCCACCTCCGCCGCCCTACCCTACCTCGACTCCGGCCGGCCTCCTCCTCTCGGGCGAGTTCTCCGGCGTCTACAGTAACTCCGGCGTGCCATGATCCGCGCGCTGGATCTGGATCTGAGGAGACTCTCGGTTGACTTTTGTTCCTAACCCTAGTCCAAGTGCTCATGTTCATAGCATAGTATCTATGCATCCATAACTCCGTTTTTGGTATATAGCATATCAAATTGTTCGTCTCGGAGTGTACATCATTTCATTCCATTGCATCATTTTCATTTGAGTTCATCTTGATGCCCGAAATGCTGTTAGAAGAGGGCTACTTGAGATATTTGTCAGATCTGCTACTCCATTTAGACATTTGTCATTTTTGCCATGATTATTGTGTGCGTGATATGCCCATGAGTTCTACATATGTTTTGTTAAGGGTTTTGTCATCTTTCCAGAGGTGCAACCCATGTATTTTTGTGATGTGTGTGGTGACTAGCACAAGCTTGCAAAGTGGTGCACTTGGTAATTCTGATTTCAGGGACTTAGCATTTCCACTAAGTCCTTGAGCTGTTTATCTCATATGGCCATATGTTCTTGTTGTTTCCTAGTGATCCGTGCCTCTTTTGAGGATGATCAGTAAGGATGTTTTGTTAATCTTGTAGTTCTCTATCCATAATGCCTTTGTTTGCAATTATGGAGCACCCTAGCTTGAGTCAATCGAGCTCTACTTTTGCTACTTTGTGAATCTAGGCAGATTGTCAACTTGTTTGCAATTTGGCCGATGATGTTGTAGTTGACCCGTGCATGCTATGCTATTGTTCTTGCCATGTCTAGTTTGTATTTTATGTATTCTTGATGGGTGTATGCTTATCTTGTCATGACTTTCTCCGTAGTGAGTGCATCGAGCTCGTAAACATGCCTACTTGAGATATGTTTCAGCATGTGCCAGTTTTCACCAAGTCTGAAAACTAATTATGTTTTTGCTATGTTCACATGCTTGCAATTGTATTTTCTGATCCCTTGTGGCTCAAGGTCATTAAGGGACTTTTGTTAAGCTCTTTGAATAGCTCCATGCCATGCTTTACTTTGCCATGTTCAGCTCCTGTAGCATGTAGTTTTGTTGCTCCGAAGAGTGCTATCTGATCTGAAATTCCAGACAAGTGTTAATTTCACTAAGTCTGAGATCTGTTTGTCATATGCATTTTTGCCATGCTTGTTTGAACCTGTTACTGGATGAATTGGCCGTAGCTCAGTGCTAGACTTTTGTTAAGCATCATGAATGCATCCCTGCCATGTATTTTGTTGTCATGTTTGCGTGCTGTAGCATGTTCATCTTGTTGCATTTAGGCGGCTATTTGCTGTTAATCGTAGACCGGTGTCATATTTGATTCGCTTGCCATTTCCAAACGGTAACTCCGATTCCGGCGTTCTTTGTATCGTTTTCAAGCGATTTCATATCATATTTCCAGTGGCACACTTGGATTTCCAAGTTGAGGCCAGGTTCATGCATCCCTTGTCAAATCTTGCATATGCATCCCGCATCGCATCCCGCATAGCATATCATCATTGCATCATATTGCTTGATCCTTGCACGTGGTTGATTGTGTCCTTGTTGCTTGTTTGTCTTGTTTGGGTAGAGCTGGGAGACGAGTTCGCTAACGAGGAGCCCATTGAGTTTGCTTTCGAGGATCCAGTCAACTCTGACAACTGTGCAGGCAAGATGATCATACCCTCGAAATCACTACTATCTTTGCTATGCTAGATTGCTCGGTCTTTTGCTATGCCAATGCTACGATGCCTACCACTTGCTTTCAAGCCTCCCAAATTGCCATGTCAAACCTCTAACCTACCATGTCCTAGCAAACAGTTGATTGGCTATGTTACCGGTTTGCTCAGCCCCTCTTATAGCGTTGCTAGTTGCAGGTGAAGATTGGAGGCCGTTCCTTGTTGGAACATTTATTTACTTGTTGGGATATCATTATATTATCTTGTTATCTTAACGCATCTATATACTTGGTAAATGGTGGAAGGCTCGGCCTCTCGCCTAGTGTTTTGTTCTACTCTTGCCGCCCTAGTCTCCGTCATATCGGTGTTATGTTCCCGGATTTTGAGTTCCTTACGCGGTTGGGTTATAATGGGAACCCCTTGATAGTTCTCCTTGATTAAAGCTTTTCCAGCAATGCCCAACCTTGGTTTTACCATTTGCCACCTAGCCTCTTTTTCCCTGGGTTTCCGGAGCCCGAGGGTCATCTTATTTTAAACCCCCCGGGCCAGTGCTCCTCTGAGTGTTGGTCCAAACTAGAGTCCTGTGCAGCGCCCCCTCGGGGAAACTCGAGGTTTGGTTTTAGTTGTATGGAGCGCTCATCCTTGTGTGCCCTAAGAAAGAGATATGTGCAGCTCCTATCGGGATTTGTCGGCACATTCAGGCGGTGTTGCTGGATTTGTTTTAACCTGTCGAAGTGTCTTGAAGAACCGAGATACCGAGTCTGATCAGAACGTCTTGGGAGGAGGTCTATTCCTTCATTAACCGTGAGAGCTTGTCATGGGCTAAGTTGGGACCCCCTGCAGGGATTTGAACTTTCGAAAGCCGTGCCCGCGGTTATGGGCAGATGGGAATTTGTTAATGTCCGGTTGTAGATAACTTGAACCTTAATTTAATGAAAATGAATCAACTGAGTGTGTTACCGTGATGGCCTCTTCTCGGCGGAGTCCGGGAAGTGGACACGGTGTTGGAGTAATGCTTGCGCAGGTTGTTCTCTAGTTTCTCGCTCGCGCTTTGCCTCCTCGTCTCGCTCTCTTTTGCGAACAGGATAGCCACGATATTTGCTAGTCGCTTGCTGTAGCTCCACATATATATTTACCTTGCCATACCTAGTCTTGATCGCGAGGGTGCGAGATTGCTGAGTCCCTGTGGCTCACAGATTACTATTACACCAGATGCAGGGCCTGATGATTCCGCTCCAGGAGACATGCTTGAACTCAAGTGGGAATTCAACGAGGACTCTCAATGTTACTATGTTTCCTTTCCTGATGATCAGTAGTGGTGCCCAGTTGGGGGTGATCGGGACCGTGTCGCATGTTGGGTTATCTTTTATTTTGGCGCCGTAGAGAGGCCATGAGTGTTTGGTTGATGTAATGTTATTTATGTACTTGATTGACGTGGCGAGTGTAAGCCAACTATGTTATCTCCCCTTTTATTATCATATTACATGGGATGTTGTGAAGATTGCCTAACTTGTGACATATTCCTTCAATGCGATTATGTCTCTAAGTCGTGCCTCGACACGTGGGAGATATAGTCACATCGAGGGTGTTACAAGTTGGTAATCAGAGCCTTCCCCGACCTTAGGAGCCCCATTGCTTGATCGTTATTAGCGGCCGAGCTGTGTCTAGAAAAATGTTTTGAGTCATTTAGGAATTATATATCGGAGAGTTTAGGAATTCTTTTTACTTCCCAGTCTCCTCGTCGCTCTGGTAAGGCATGCTGACGTAGAGTTTTGACTCTTCTCTTCTCAAATTTCACTAAATTTTTTTTAGGATCATGCGGGTATCTTGGAATCGTTCCGATGGTTTTATGATGAGAACATTGTCTTGGTGCCTCCTGTCAGGGGTTTTGTGGAAGTGTCCCGGGTAGTTGAGCTCTGAGGTGTTGTCGTCATAATTTTATCGTTGCAGTTCTGGAATACCTGAGTTTAGTACGCCGACATCGAAAATCTCTTTTATGCAGTTCGTTGGTGAGATAACCTCGACGCCACCCAGTACTGGGGCGGGAGTTCGGGAGTATCGCCATAACTTGTATAACGGATGCTTTTCGCAGGTTGAGGTAGATGGTTTCCGAAGTTTTTCTCGGTTATGTGTTGAAGGATGGATACAACTGGATGTAGGATTTGCTAGATTTGGGTGAGATATTATGCTTCCCCTGTATCCCCAACACCTGATTGCATAACCGGAAAGGTTCGGGAGTTTCATAGGTGGGAATTCTTGTAGCTCTAGTTCTTCTTCCACGGATATTGGTTTGAGATTGGGATTTCTTACCGATTATTCATTCTTGATCCGTACCTTGTTGATTTATTTCTCTACCTTAATTCTAAGTGGCTTCTCAATTTATGGATACGTGACCATTTCAAGAGGATTGCATTCGTTCATTTTGTTCGGATGTGAAGACTATATTGTTGCAATTTTCATTCCGTTGGATTCAGCTTCAATATTTGTCTATCAATGTGCTAATGGATGTCAACCTCTTCAGGATGGCTCCTCCAACGCGCACGACTCCGAATCCTGATCCGCCACCACCCCCCCTCCTCCGGAGGCATGGCAAGCTGTGATGGCCGCAACCAATGCAAACACACAGTTGATCATGCAAATTCTTCAAGAGCACAATCAAGGCAACCAAGGGAACCAAGGCAACAATCAGAATCACTTTGCTACACTCAACCAGTTCCTTGCTAACGGGCCAAAGACTTTCAGCAATTGTGTTGAGGCAACCGATGCTGACGATTGGCTAGTGGATCTGTGCAAGCATTTCGAGTGCAGTAACGTCAGGCCTGAGGACTTTGTTAAGTTCGCTTCCTTCCAACTCAAAGATCAAGCTGCAGAATGGTTCCAGCAGTAAAAGGATTCCAGAGGTGGACGTGTTATTACCTGGGATGAATTCCGTCAAGATTTCCGAGCTCATCATATTACTCAGAGCGTGGTTGAAAGCAAGCGTGAGGAATTCCGCAACCTGAAGCAAGGCTCTTTGTCTGTCTATGACTACAACACTTGTTTCAGAAGCTCGGCCGCTTTGCCAAGCAGGACGTCCCTGATGAGAAGAGCATGATATACCAGTTCAGGGGTGGTCTCAGAGAAGAAATTCAGCTAGCTCTTGTTCTCTTCGAGCCCTTGAGATACGATGAGTTCTACAACATGGCACTGAAGCAAGAGGCTGCTCAATTGAGGTGTGATGCTTCCAAGAAGCGAGTCAGAGATGCTACTCCTTCTTCCTCTACTCAAGTGGCCAAGCAGCAGAAGTATTGGCTTCCTCCTCCCCCGTTTCGTCAGCCGTATCAGCAGAAGAGCAAAGTTGGCAGTGGTTCTTCCCACCCACCCAACACTGGCTTTCAGAACAAGACTTCGTCTCAACCTCCAAGATCGAGTGCTCCGTATCACCATCCGCTTTCAGAGGTCAAGTGCAACAAGTTCCAACAGAAGGGTCACTATGCCAACAAGTGTTTCAACCAGAGGCGTCTTCCTCCTCCTCCTCCTGTCAGATCAGCAAGTACAGCTGTGGTCAAGCATAACCCCAAGCACGCCAAGGTCAATTTGATGAATGCATCTCAGGCAGAGGACTCGTCAGATGTGATCATGGGTAACCTTCCAGTTAACGATATTCCTGCAAAAGTTCTTTTTGACACTAGTGCATCGCATTGTTTCATTTCCAAACTGTTTGCATCAAAGTATGAGTGCGATTATCAGTATCTGCAAAGTTCCTTGCAAATTGTGTCACCGGGCAAGCAGATGACAGCTAACACCTGCGTCCCAGAGGTTACTATCACCTTGGGCGACTACAAGTTCCTTTCTTCCCCAATTGTTCTTGGTAACTCGGATATTGATCTTATTCTCGGTATGGATTGGCTTTCTAAGCACAAGGCACATCTTGATTGTGCTGCCAGGCAAATTCAATTGACTCATTCATCTGAGGATGTAATTGTCTTTGCCTCTCGGGATAATACCATCCGTCTGTTTTCTCTCAATGAGAAGGGTGAACTCGATGCCAACTCGCAAATTCCAGTCGTTTGCGAATATCAAGATGTCTTTCCAGAAGAGCTTCCAGGAATGCCTCCGCACCGGCCAGTTGAATTTGTTATTGATCTTGAGCCCGGCACGGAACCTGTGTGCAAACGTCCTTACAAGCTCGGACCTGAAGAGTTGAAGGAGCTGAAGAAGCAACTTGATATTCAAGAGAAAATGGGTCTCATCCGGCCTAGTTCTTCTCCGTGGGGTTGTGGTGTTCTTTTTGTGAAGAAGAAGGATGGAATGGACCGACTTTGTGTTGATTACCGTCCATTGAACAAGAAGACCATCAAGAACAAATACCCACTTCCCAACATCAACGAGCTGTTCGAACAACTCAAAGGTGCCCAAGTATTCTCCAAGCTTGATCTTCGTATGGGTTATCATCAGATTCGAATCCGTGAGCAAGATATTCCCAAGACGGCTTTCAAGACAAGCTATGGTTCATATGAATACACTGTCATGTCTTTTGGCCTCGTCAACGCTCCTCCGACGTTCTCTCGCATGATGAACTTCATCTTCAACGCCTACACCAATGACTTCGTTTTGGTCTATCTCAACGACATTCTGGTTTTCTCAAAGAACAAGGAAGATCATGCCAAGCACTTGCATTTGGTTCTTGATAAATTGAGGGAACATCAGTTCTACGCCAAGTTCTCCAACTGTGAATTTTGGCTCGATGAGGTTCTTTATCTTGGTCATATCATCTCTGCCAAGGGCATTGCGGTGAATCCTGAGAAGGTGTCTGCAATTGTGAATTGGGAACATCCTCAGAACGTGAAGCAACTCCGTAGCTTCCTCGGTCTCGCAAGCTACTGTCAAAGATTCATTGAAAACTTTTCTAAGATCGCGAAGCCTCTCTCTAATCTTCTCCAGAAGCACGTCAAGTACGTTTGGTCTCCGGAGTGTGACATTGCTTTCAACACTTTGAAAGAGAAATTGATCACTGCTCCAGTTCTGACTCCGCCTGATGAATCTAAGCCGTACGAGGTCTTTTGTGATGCCTCTCTCCAAGGTCTTGGCGCAGTGTTGATGCAAGAGAAGAAAGTTGTTGCTTATACCTCTCGCCAATTGAAGCCCAATGAGAAGAACTACCCCACTCATGATCTCGAGTTGGCGGCAGTTGTGCATGCTCTTTTGACTTGGAGACATCTCTTATTGGGAAGAAAAGTGGACATTTTCACTGATCACAAGAGTCTCAAGTACATCTTCACTCAGCCTAATCTCAACCTCAGGCAAACTCGATGGGTCGAAATGATTCAAGAATATAATCCGAGTATTGAGTATACTCCAGGCAAGGCCAATGTGATTGCTGACGCATTGAGCAGGAAAGCTTACTGCAACAGTCTGATTCTCAAGGCTTATCAACCCGAGCTTTGTGAAGCTTTCCGCAAACTTAATCTGCAAGTCGTTCCTCAAGGTTTCCTCGCCAACCTTCAAGTATCTCCTACCTTGGAAGACCAGATTCGCCAAGCCCAGCTTCTTGATGCGATGGTGAAAAAGGTGAAGATTGGGATTGCCAAGAGTCAACCAAAGTACAAGTGCTACCGCCTTGATGACAAGGATACTCTCTTCTTCGAGGATCGTATTGTCGTGCCCAAAGGTGACCTTCGTAAAGTGATCATGAACGAGGCTCACAATTCTCTCCTCTCCATCCACCCTGGGAGCACGTAGATGTATCAGGACCTTCAGCAGGCTTATTGGTGGACTCGAATGAAGCGCGAGATTGCTCAATTCGTGAATGAATGTGATGTCTGCAGAAGAGTGAAGGCAGAACACCAAAGGCTAGCGGGTCTCCTCCAACCTCTTGCCATTCCAGAATGGAAGTTTGACCACATTGAGATGGACTTCGTGACTGGGTTTCCAAAGTCCAAGCGTGGCAATGATGCTATATTCGTTGTCATCGACAAACTCACTAAAGTGGCTCACTTTCTGCCTATCAAAGAGTCGATCACTGCAGCTCAATTGGCGGAACTCTATACCTCTCGGATTGTCTCTCTGCACGGTATTCCTCAAGTGATCTCTTCAGACCATGGCAGCATCTTTACCTCAAAGTTTTGGGATTCTTTTCAGAAGGCCATGGGCACCAACATCCGCTTCAGCACAGCTTTCCATCCCAAAACTAGCGGTCAAGTTGAGCGTGTCAACCAGATTCTTGAAGATATGCTCAGGGCTTGTGTGATCTCCTTCGGCATGAAGTGGGAGGATTGTCTTCCTTATGCTGAATTCTCCTACAACAACAGTTTTCAAGCAAGTTCGGGCAAGGCCCCATTTGAAATTCTATATGGCAGGAAGTGTCGTACCCCTCTCAACTGGTCTGAAACTGGTGAACGTCAGCTTTTGGGTAATGACTTAATCACAGAGGCAGAGGAAATGTGCAAAGTCATTCGTGATAACCTCAAAGCAGCCCAATCCCGTCAGACGAGCTACTATGATAGTAAGCACCGTGATTTGGCTTTCAAGATCGGAGATCATGTTTACCTCCGCGTCTCTCCTATGAAAGGTACTCGTCGCTTCGGTATCAAAGGGAAGCTTGCCCCCAGATACGTGGGACCTTTCAAGATTGTCAGCAAGAGAGGTGACCTCGCCTATCAACTCGAGCTTCCTTCAAACTTTGCAAATGTCCATGGCGTGTTCCACGTCTCTCAGCTTCGAAAGTGCTTCAAGACGCCTGACCGCACTGTCATCTTCGAAGACATTGAGCTCCATGAAGATCTCTCTTATCGTGAGCACCCAGTTGCTATTCTTAAAGAGACTGAACGCAAGACTCGCAACAAGTCAATCAAATTTCTCAAAGTCAAGTGGTCACACCATTCCGACCATGAAGCTACCTGGGAACGCGAGGATCACCTCCGTTCTGAGTACCCGGCGTTCTTTCAGTCCTAGATCTCGGGACGAGATCCTTTCGTAGTGGTGGAGTGTTGTAACACCCCGGATGTAACTTTCCCAATTTGTACTCCAACTCTTGCCGTATCCGGCTTTAAGTTATTTTAATTTCTCGGGTTCAGGTTTTTGTCTCCGTGTGTTGTTTGTCGTTGTCATGCATCTCATATCATGTCATCATGTGCATTGCATTTGCATACGTGTTCGTCTCATGCATTCGAGCATTTTCCCCATTGTCCGTTTTGCATTCCGGCGCTTCGTTCTCCTCCGGTGGTCATTTCTATCTTTCTTTCGTGTGTGGGGATTAAACATTTCCGGATTGGACCGAGACTTGCCAAGCGGCCTTGGTTTAATACCGGTAGACCGCCTGT